>NC_138776.1:3372929-3822929 GCF_965119305.1 Pelophylax lessonae
TCTCTCTCTCTCTCTCTCTCTCTCTCTGCGTCTCTCTCTCTCTCTCTCTCTCTCTGCGTCTCTCTCTCTCTCTCTCTGCGTCTCTCTCTCTCTCTCTCTCCCTCTCCTCTCTGCGTCTCTCTCTCTCTCTCTCTCTCTCTCTCTCTCTCCCTCTCTGCGTCTCTCTCTCTCTCTCTCTCTCCCTCTCTGCGTCTCTCTCTCTCTCTCTCTCTCTCTCTCTCTGCGTCTCTCTCTCTCTCTCTCTCTCTCTCTCTCTCTCTCCCTCTCTGCGTCTCTCTCTCTCCTCTCTCTCTCTCTCTCTCTCTGCGTCTCTGCGTCTCTCTCTCTCTCTCTCTCTCTCTCTCTCTCTCTCTCTCTCCCTCTCTGCGTCTCTCTCTCTCTCTCTCTCTCTCTCTCTCTCTCTCTGTCTCTCTCTCTCTCTCTCTCCTCTCTCTCTCTCTCTCTCTCCCTCTCTGCGTCTCTCTCTCTCTCTCTCTCTCTCTCTGCGTCTCTCTCTCTCTCTCTCTCTGCGTCTCTCTCTCTCTCTCCCTCTCTGCGTCTCTCTCTCTCCCTCTCTGCGTCTCTCTCTCTCCCTCTCTGCGTCTCTCTCTCTCTCTCTCTCTCCCTCTCTGCGTCTCTCTCTCTCTCTTCTCCCTCTCTGCGTCTCTCTCTCTCTCTCTCTGCCTCTCTGCGTCTCTCTCTCTCTCCCTCTCTGCGTCTCTCTCTCTCTGCGTCTCTCTGCGTCTCTCTCTCTCTCTGCGTCTCTCTCTCTCTCTGCGTCTCTCTCTCTCTCGTTCTCTCTCTCGTTCTCTCTCTCGTTCTCTCTCTCGTTCTCTCTCTCGTTCTCTCTCTCGTTCTCTCTCTCGTTCTCTCTCTCTCTTTTTCTCTCTTTTTCTCTCTCTCTCTTTTTCTCTCTTTTTCTCTCTTTTTCTCTCTTTTTCTCTCTCGTCCATGTCTATAATGGAGGTCTGCAGCACCTCCTGAACTTTGACCTCTGAGACCACGCCTCCTTACCTTTTTGGTGTGGGTCCTAAACTCAACCCTCCTGTGTCTGTATCAGCAATAACCCCCTCCTTTTCTCTTCTCCTCTTTTTCTCTCCTTTTTTTTTTTTTTTTTTTTTTTCTCTTTTCTGTCAGTGTCTTGGAATTTTGAGTTTCATATTTTGTTATATTTGGGTGAAGTTCGCTAAGTTGTGACCTTCCTGTCTGTCAGCGATCAGTGAGAACGCCGGCTTCTGAGTGTTTGCTGAAGATGAATTCCATAAAGCATTGCAGATATTATTGTATTTTCATCCCATGAGACCCCCGGGGGTACAGCCAGTAATCTCACACATTTCACACTCTGGTTTATGTTCTTATTTTCACACTTTGTCCTTTTTTATATAATGTCTGTGTTTTGTCTTTTAGGATTCCCTGGTTCCAATATCCGATTATCTATGACATCAGAGCCAGGCCCAGGAAAATCTCCTCCCCTACAGGGTCCAAAGGTAACAAGCTCCGCCCCTTCTGTCTAATGTGTTTAGATTTTTTCGGTAGCTGTGAGGTTTTTTTTTTTTTTTTTTGTTTTCTTCTTTTCAAAAACATTTTTCATTTTTTTTTTAGGAATATTTTCTTTATAAAAACAAACAAATTACACATTAGAAAAAAGTCTAATTTTTAATCTCTATGATCCCGGTCTTTTCCTGATTCCTTCTCTCTATTACCGATCACCAAACCGTCTCTGACCACTAAGTTCATTTTTTTTTATGCTTCCTTCTTTATTTCTTACTTCCACCGCTCTCTCTTAGACCCCGTTCACACTGGGCGACACCTGACAGGTCGCCTCGCATAGAGAAGCTGCGGACCCATTCTAATAGGAGCGACACAAGTCGCTCCGACTTAGAAAAAGGGTCCGGAGCTTCTTTGGGGCGACCCGCATTGACTTCAATGTTATGAAGTCCATGCCGGCCGCTCCTGTGAGGTCGCCCCGGGAAGTTGGATCACCCCAGTGTGAACAGGGCCTTAGTATATATACAAAAGTATTGCTGCGCTAAAAAAATGTGTAAAAAAAAAAAAAAAAAAGATATATATAAAAAGCGAAAAGCAGCTAACACAGATCTTGGATTTGAGGAGCAGATCAACACTAGACAGTAATTAAAAATGTAGCGCTACACAATCCTATACCCGCCCCGACCATACAATCCCATATACACAATCCTATACCCACCCCAACCATACAATCCCCTATACACAATCCTATACCCACCCCAACCATACAATCCCATATACACAATTCTATACCCTCCCCAACCATACAATCCCCTATACACAATCCTATACCCTCCCCAACCATACAATCCCATATACACAATTCTATACCCGCAGTTGATCCAGAGGAAGGCAAAAAACCCCAGCAAAGCATGATCCAATTTACTACAGCAGGGGAAAAAAATTCCTTCCTGATCCCCCGAGAGGCAATCGGATATTCCCTGGATCAACTTTACCTAAAAAAAAAAAAATGTTTAATACCCAGTTATATTATGTACACCTAGGAAAGAATCCAGGACTTTCTTATAGCAATCTACTGAGCTGGCCAGAATCACCTCTGGAGGGAGTCTATTCCACATTTTCACAGCTCTTATTGTGAAGAAACCTTTCCGTATTTGGAGACGAAATCTGTTTTCCTCTAGACAAAGTGTGCCCCCTTGTCCTCTGTGATGACCCTAAAGTAAACAACTCAACACCAAGTTCACTGTATGGACCCCCTTATGTATTTATACATGGTGATCATATCCCCCCTTATGTATTTATACATGGAGATTATATCCCCCCTTATGTATTTATACATGGAGATTATATCCCCCCCTTATGTATTTATACATGGAGATCATATCCCCCTTATGTATTTATACATGGAGATCATATCCCCCCTTATGTATTTATACATGGAGATCATATCCCCCCTTATGTATTTATACATGGAGATCATATCCCCCCTTATGTATTTATACATGGAGATCATATCCCCCCTTATGTATTTATACATGGGGATCATATCCCCCCTTATGTATTTATACATGGAGATCCTATCCCCCTTATGTATTTATACATGGAGATCCTATCCCCCCCTTATGTATTTATACATGGAGATCATATCCCCCCTTATGTATTTATACATGGAGATCATATCCCCCCTTATGTATTTATACATGGAGATCATATCCCCCCTTATGTATTTATACATGGAGATCATATCCCCCCTTATGTATTTATACATGGAGATTATATCCCCCTTATGTATTTATACATGGAGATCATATCCCCCCTTATGTATTTATACATGGAGATCATACCCCCCTTATGTATTTATACATGGAGATCATATTCCCCCTTATATATTTATACATGGAGATAATATCCCCCCTTATGTATTTATACATGGTGATCATATCCCCCCTTATGTATTTATACATGGAGATTATATCCCCCTTATGTATTTATACATGGAGATCATATCCCCCCTTATGTAGTTATACATGGAGATCATACCCCCCTTATGTATTTATACATGGAGATCATATCCCCCCTTATGTATTTATACATGGAGATCATATCCCCCCTTATGTATTTATACATGGAGATCATATCCCCCCTTATGTATTTATACATGGGGATCATATCCCCCCTTATGCATTTATACATGGAGATCATATCCCCCCTTATGTATTTATACATGGAGATTATATCCCCCTTATGTATTTATACATGGAGATCATATCCCCCCTTATGTATTTATACATGGAGATCATATTCCCCCTTATTTATTTATACATGGAGATAATATCCCCCCTTATGTATTTATACATGGAGATCATATCCCCCCTTATGTATTTATACATGGAGATTATATCCCCCCTTATGTATTTATACATGGAGATCATATCCCCCCTTATGTATTTATACATGGAAATCATATTCCCCCTTATTTATTTATACATGGAGATAATATCCCCCCTTATGTATTTATACATGGAGATCATATCCCCCCTTATGTATTTATACATGGAGATTATATCCCCCTTATGTATTTATACATGGAAATCATATTCCCCCTTATTTATTTATACATGGAGATAATATCCCCCCTTATGTATTTATACATGGAGATCATATCCCCCCTTATGTATTTATACATGGAGATTATATCCCCCTTATGTATTTATACATGGAGATAATATCCCCCCTTATGTATTTATACATGGAGATCATATTCCCCCTTATGTATTTATACATGGAGATCATATCCCCCCTTATGTATTTATACATGGAGATCATATTCCCCCTTATGTATTTATACATGGAGATCATATCCCCCCTTATGTATTTATACATGGAGATCATATCCCCCCTTATGTATTTATACATGGAGATCATATCCCCCCTTATGTATTTATACATGGAGATCATATCCCCCCTTATGTATTTATACATGGTGATCATATCCCCCTTATGTATTTATACATGGAGATCATTTCCCCCCTTATGTATTTATACATGGAGATCATATCCCCCCTTATGTATTTATACATGGAGATCATATCCCCCCTTATGTATTTATACATGGAGATCATATCCCCCCTTATGTATTTATACATGGAGATTATATCCCCCCTTATGTATTTATACATGGAGATCATATCCCCCCTTATGTATTTATACATGGAGATCATATCCCCCCTTATGTATTTATACATGGAGATCATATCCCCCCTTATGTATTTATACATGGAGATCATATCCCCCCTTATGTATTTATACATGGAGATCATATCCCCCCTTATGTATTTATACATGGAGATCATATCCCCCCCTTATGTATTTATACATGGTGATCATATCCCCCCTTATGTATTTATACATGGTGATCATATCCCCCCTTATGTATTTATACATGGAGATCATATCCCCCCTTATGTATTTATACATGGAGATCATATCCCCCCCTTATGTATTTATACATGGTGATCATATCCCCCCTTATGTATTTATACATGGTGATCATATCCCCCCTTATATATTTATACATGGAGATCATATCCCCCCCTTATGTATTTATACATGGAGATCATATCCCCCCTTATGTATTTATACATGGAGATCATATCCCCCCTTATGTATTTATACATGGAGATCCTATCCCCCTTATGTATTTATACATGGAGATCCTATCCCCCTTATGTATTTATACATGGTGATCATATCCCCCCTTATGTATTTATACATGGAGATCCTATCCCCCTTATGTATTTATACATGGTGATCATATCCCCCCTTATGTATTTATACATGGAGATCCTATCCCCCTTAATCTCCTCTTCTCAGGAGAGAATAAATTCAGTTCCTCTAATCTCTCCTCATAGCTGAGCTACTTCATGCCTCTTATCAGTTTGGTTGCCCTTCTCTGCACTTTCTCCAGTTCCCGATATCCTTTTTAACCACCTCCCACCCGGGCCATTGTACATATATGGCCGGGTGGGAGTCTCGTCCTTCTGATCGAAAGTTCCGGAACGTCCTTCAGAAGGAGAGAGATCGCGCCGCCGCGGGCACGCGCAGCGGCGCGATCTCGATGTGCCTGTGTCCCTAGGACACAGAGCAACAAGACTCGGCAGGAGGGCCCTGTGATTGGCCCTCCTGATCACATGACGGCTGTGTCCAATCAATACAGCCGTTGTAACGGCTTCGATCTCTTCTCCTCCTGAGAGATCCTGTCAGTGAGAAAAAGAGGAGAGGATCGATTCTGCAGCCGGGGTGATCAGTGAGTATTTCTAATTACTCACTGATCACAGAGGGGGGTCTGTGCTGGTAATCAGATGATTGATTACCAGTGCAGCCCTGGGGGGAGGGGGTGCCACTAGAGCCACCAGGGATGCCCACCCATGACCACCAGGGATGCCCACCATGGCTACCAGGGATGGCAAACAGGGCTCAGAGAGCCTGCCAGTGGTGCCCCCCTATCAGTGCTGCCCACCAGTGCCCATTATTGCCATCTATCAGTGCCGCCCACCAGTGCCCCCCATAAGTGCCCCCGATCAGTGCCCATCAGTGCTGCCTATCAGTGCCCATCAGCGCTGCCTATCAGTGCCCACCAATGCTGCATATCAGTGCTATCTATCAGTGCCACATATCAGTGCCCATCAGTGCTGCATATCAGTGCTACCTATCAGTGCCACCCCATCAGTGCCACCCCATCAGTGTCTCCTCATCAGTGCCTGTCAGTGCGGCGTCATCAGTGCTCATTAGTGCAGGAAAAAACGTATCTATTTACAAAATTTTATAACCTAAACAAAAAAACGTTTTTTTTTTTTTTTTCAAACTTTTCGGTCTTTTTTTATTTGTGCACCAAAAAAGAAAAAACCTGGCGGTGATCAAATACCACCAAAATAAATCTCTATTTGTGGGGAAAAAATGACACAAATGTGGTTTAGGTACAGTGTTGCATGACTGCGCAATTGTCATTCAAAATGCAACAGCGCTAAAAGCTGAAAATTGGTCTGGGAAGGAAGGGGGTTTAAGTGCCCAGCATTGAGGTAGTTAAGAACTAGTGTATTCCATATTTCTGACTCTCCCATTGGCGCTGTCTCCAAGTACCTCAACAAAACCAGCGTTGGGTCTTCCGGAATGCTGTAATTACAGATCTTAGATGCATAGCTTAACCCCTTCTATATTGGACACTTCTCCCCCCTCCCCCTCCTTATTTTATTGTTATATAAGGCCCCATGCACACGGGGCGTTTTTAACGCCGCTGTAAGCAGCGTCAGGCGTTTTCTTTTTGCAGCCTAAAAACGCCCCTCCATGTTATTCTATGGCCTCATGCACACTCAGACGTTTTTGAGCTGTAAGTGGCCTAGGTGTTTCTAAGCTGCAACAAGAACCCACGACCTGCGCGTTCTGAGGACCAGCGTTGCAGCGTTAAAAACGCCTGACGCTGCTAAAAGCTGAATAACGTTGCTTTTTTTTTCTTCCATTCAAAATCAATGGTTCCCTATGGAAGCCTATTGATTTGAATGGAGGTCGCACCGCAACACCGCAAGTCGGATCCGACTTGCGGGGTGACTTGCGCTGTGGGAATCTTGAGGGGGAACTCCACGCCAAAATGGGGAAAAAACGGCGTGGGGGTCCCCCCCAAGGTTCCAAACCAGGCCCTTCGGGTCTGGTATGGAATTTGAGGGTAGCCACATGCCGAAAAAACAGCGTGGGGTCCCCCCCCCAAAATCCATACCAAACCCTTATCCGAGCATGCAGCCCGGCAGGCCAGGAAAGGGGAGGGGACAAGTGAGCGGCCCCACCCCCCTGGACCACACCAGACCACATGCCCTCAACATGGGGGGGTGTTGGTGCTTTGGGGCAGGGGAAGCTCTGCACCCCCCACCTCAAAGCACCTTGCCCCCATGTTGATGAGGACAAGGGCCTCATCCCCACAACCCTGGCCGGTGGTTGTGGGGGTCTGCAGGCAGGGGGCTCATCGGAATCTGGAAGCCCCCTTTAACAAGGGGCCCCCCAGATCCTGGACCCCCTCCCTATGTGAATGGGTATGGGGTACACTGTACCCCTACTCATTCACCACATAAAAGGCAGTGTATGGAAATAACGACAGACGTTTTGGAGTTTATTAAAAATCTTCATCCGACTCTTCTTGTCTTCTCCTCTTCGGGGTCTTCTGCTCTTTTGCTGTCCGCCCTTCTTGTCTTCTGCTCTTTTGCTGTCCCCTCTTCTTGTGTTCTTCTCTCCGGGGTCTTCTGCTCTTTTGCTGTCCCCTCTTCTGCTGTCCTCTCTTCTTTTCTTCTCCTCTCCGGTCTTCTGCTCTTTTGCTGTCGGCTCTTCTTCCTCCGGTCCTCCTCCGACGTCTCCGCTGATTATGCCTATCTCCGATCTCTGCAGCTTATTATATAGCCATTAGGGGCGTGGCCCAGATGACGTCATCGAGAGGCCCCGCCCCCTCATGTCACAGATGATGTTGGGTACTTCAGGTGTCAGGTACTCTGATGAGTAGGTGGAAGGTACTCGGGTACTCTGTTGGGTAAGTGACGGGTACTCGGGTACTCCGATGACGGGTACTCCGATGACGGGTAGTCGGGTACTCCGATGACGGGTACCCGAGTACCTGTCATCAGAGTACCTGAGTACCCGTCAGAGTACCCGAGTACCCGAATACCTGTCACCAGCCCATCAGAGTACCCGAGTACCTCTCTGTATCCCATCAGAGTACCTGTCACCTACCCATCAGAGTACCCGAGTACCTGTCATCAGAGTACCTGATGGGCTGGTGACAGGTACTCGGGGTACTTTGATGGGCTAGTGACAGGTACTCGGGGTACTTTGATGGGCTAGTGACAGGTACTCGGGTACTTTGATGGGCTAGTGACAGGTACTCGGGTACTTTGATGGGCTAGTGACAGGTACTCGGGTACTTTGATGGGCTAGTGACAGGTGCTCTTTATTGGGGGGGGGGGGGGGCAATCAGTGTGGTTGGGGTGCACTGTACTTGGTAACTAGCTGTTACCACAATCTCCTCCTCACACAGGATCAGTGTGTGAGGAGGAGAACACGGTGACAGCTAGTTACCGTGTTCTCTGTTGACATTTGTGACCGGCTGTGATTGGACACAGCCGGTCACGTGGTAAAGAGCCAATTTCATTGGCTCTTTACCTAGATCGGGGATGGGCTCTGTCCGAGGGACGAGCCTCGTCCCCGATCGCCGCGCTGCGCTCCCCCGGGGGGGGCGTGCGCATTGAGGAGGGAACGAGCGGCTCGCGCTGGAGCCGCTCATGTGATCGGCTGTGATTGACACAGCCGATCACGTGGTAAACAGCCAATTTCATTGGCTGTTTACCGTGATCGGGGTTGGGCTCAGTCCAAGGGACGAGCCTCACCCCCGATCGCTGCGCGCCCCCGGGGGCGCGCAGTAGCGGGGAGATCCGGGCGCCGTCATGACGTCCGCCCGGATCGAGAAAGGATTCCTGCCGCCGTCATTTTTACTTTATCTTTCCCATTGAGTCATGTCATTTGGATCACCGAGGGAGGCAAAAACCGCAGAGACTCGTCCCTTCAACAGAGGCTCCTTGTTTGGCCAGATAATTCAAAGTTGGCGTCCCTGCAGTATTTGGGGTGCTGTGTTGTCCCCCTGGGACCATTTTCGGATATTCTATCTACCTAGATGAAAAGCTGTAGCCTAGGTCTGGTATTGATAGATGACAAATATAGATAAATCTGCTATTTCATAGTACATAGTCCATACAGGAGGTAGACCTGTCCCGTGTAGGATGCCATGTAAGGGGGTGCTTGCGTAAAACTAAAATAATCCGATGGGGGGATGTGTCATTTCTGGCTTAAAACCTGAAAATTGCATGAATTCCCTGTATCCATATCAAACAATTGATTCGGTGTTAAACCCAGATTTGCCCGGCAGCTGTGTGTTCACCACTTCTGGACCCGGCCTATTTCTGACACGTTGTTTTAAAAGTTAAGATCTATTTTTTTTTGTTAGAAAATTACTTGGAACCCCCCAACATATATATATTTAATATTATTAATAATAATAATAATAATAATAATAATATAAATTATATATACACAGGGCTCAAAATTTAAAGTCCTGAGCTACTAGCCAGGCCTTAAGGGTTACTCGCCACCAGTTTCCCAACCCAACTCCTAACCTGCCCCGCCCCCTAATTTCGCCCCTAAACACGCCCTCGTAAATTATCTCATAAAATTACACTGTTTAAATGTTTTTGTATTAATGCATAAGTTACAAAAAATAAATATTAATAACAATGTTTTCAGTGCAGCCTCATCAGTGCCCATCAAGGGTCTGGAGGGCGGGGGGCTGAAGAGCACTGGGGAGGGGCTGGAGAGGGGGGGGGGCTGAAGAGCACTGGGAGGGCTGGAAAACACTAAGGGGCTGGAGGGGGTGGCTGAAGAGCACTGGGGGGCTAGAGAGGGGGGGGAGGCTGAAGAGCACTGGGAGGGCTGGAGAGGGGGGGGGGCTGAAGAGCACTGGGAGGGCTGAAGAGCACTGGGAGGGCTGGAGAGGGGGGGAGGCTGAAGAGCACTGGGAGGGCTGGAGAGGGGGGGAGGCTGAAGAGCACTGGGAGGGCTGGAGAGGGGGGGAGGCTGAAGAGCACTGGGAGGGCTGAAGAGGGGGGGGGAGGCTGAAGAGCACTAAGGGGCTGGAGAGTGGGGGGGGGGGCTGAAGAGCACTGGGAGGGCTGGAGAGGGGGGGGGCTGAAGAGCACTGGAAGGGCTGGAGAGGGGGGGAGGCTGAAGAGCACTGGGAGGGCTGGAGAGGGGGGGGAGGCTGAAGAGCACTGGGAGGGCTGGAGAGGGGGGGGGCTGAAGAGCACTAAGGGGCTGGAGAGGGGGGAAGGCTGAAGAGCACTGGGAGGGCTGGAGAGGGGAGGAGGCTGAAGAGCACTAAGGGGCTGGAGAGGGGGGGCTGTACAGCACTGGGGGGGGCCAGCAAAAGAAAAAAAGAAGTTGGATAGGAGGGGGGATGGGGCGGCTGCATATAGAGGAATTGATCTTTCCATATTCCTCCTGCAACCGCTGAATGCCTGCAAAGAGGAGAATCGGGCATCCAGCGGCTGCAGGAGGAATATGGAAAGATCAATTCCTCTATATGCAGCCGCCCCATCCCCCCTCTATCCAGTCACACAGGGAGGCTGCTCAATCCTCGGGCACTCACCCTCTTCCAGCCCCCGGGAGCAGCTGATGACCGAGAGGAGATGATTGGCTTGAGTACCGGCTTGACACCCCCCATTGGTACTTTTTTTTTTTTTTTTTTTTTTATCAACCAAAGTGGAGTTACGCTTTAAGCCAGGCATATGACCTCTGCCCCAGGTTTCCTGTGTCAGGGTGTCTCCTTTTCTCTCTTGCAGCATCTTACGGAGCCACTCTTGCATACAGGGACTACCATTGTGTCTCCCTACACTGTGTGCATCAATAGAAACACACAGCCCCCATAGCCTAGGATGGCAAGGCACTTCCCTAACCCCTCCCCCCCCACCCCCTCCCTTCTCTAAGCTGGAAACTGCGCTGTCCACCGTTAACTATTTCCTGTAAAGACTGGAAGTTCAGGAAAACCGTACCGAGAGAGAAGCCGCCAGCAGCATTAAAAGTTGTAAACTGCAAGTGCAGGAGTGAGAATTTTATCAAGATTACTGGGGAAGGTTTTACTTTTATTTCATTTTATTTATTAATTTATTTGTTTATTTTCATATTTTGTGCTAAAAAAAAAAAAAAGGCTGAGGGTTTTATTACTACTTTACTAAGTATGGTTCAGCAGCGTGTCTCCTATTCATTGCTCTTCCAGATCTGCAGATGGTAAACATCACGCTGCGTGTTCTGTCCCGACCATTGGCCGCCGAGCTTCCCCGTCTGTACCAGAGGCTCGGCCTGGATTACGATGAGAGGGTCCTGCCTTCCATTGTCAACGAAGTTCTGAAGAGTGTGGTGGCCAAATTCAACGCTTCACAGCTCATCACACAGAGAGCTCAGGTAATCCCCGCAGCTCATCACACAGAGAGCTCAGGTAATCCCCGCAGCTCATCACACAGAGAGCTCAGGTAATCCCCGCAGCTCATCACACAGAGAGCTCAGGTAATCCCCGCAGCTCATCGCACAGAGAGCTCAGGTAATCCCCGCAGCTCATCGCACAGAGAGCTCAGGTAATCCCTGCAGCTCATCGCAGAGAGCTCAGGTAATCCCCGCAGCTCATCGCACAGAGAGCTCAGGTAATCCCCCGCAGCTTATCGCACAGAGAGCTCAGGTAATCCCCCGCAGCTTATCGCACAGAGAGCTCAGGTAATCCCCCGCAGCTTATCGCACAGAGAGCTCAGGTAATCCCCCGCAGCTCATCGCACAGAGAGCTCAGGTAATCCCCCGCAGCTCATCGCACAGAGAGCTCAGGTAATCCCCCGCAGCTCATCGCACAGAGAGCTCAGGTAATCCCCCGCAGCTCATCGCACAGAGAGCTCAGGTAATCCCCCGCAGCTCATCGCACAGAGAGCTCAGGTAATCCCCCGCAGCTCATCGCACAGAGAGCTCAGGTAATCCCCCGCAGCTCATCGCACAGAGAGCTCAGGTAATCCCCCGCAGCTCATCGCACAGAGAGCTCAGGTAATCCCCCGCAGCTCATCGCACAGAGAGCTCAGGTAATCCCCCGCAGCTCATCGCACAGAGAGCTCAGGTAATTCCCGCAGGACAGGGAAGGTATTTGTGGGTGCGCAGGGCATTGTTAACCATGCGAAGACCAGGCTTTGTCTGCCACTTTGTAAAGTTAGAAAATTGCTAATAATCCTCAAACATATATATGTGTGTGTGTGTATGTATATATATATATATATATATATATATATATATATATATATATATATATATATATATATATATATATATATATACCACTCATCACCTGGCCAATACCATCCCTACTGTGAAGCATGGTGGTGGCAGCATCATGCTGCGGGGATGTTTTTCAGAGGCAGGAACTAGGAGACTAGTCAGGATGGAAGGAAAGATGAATGCAGCAATGATGAAAACCTTCTCCAGAGCGCTCTGAACCTCAGACTGGGGTGAAGGTTCATCTTCCAACAGGACAACGACCCTAAACACACAGCCAAGATACCAAAGGAGCGGCTATGGGACAACTCTGTGAAGCATGGTGGTGGCTGTGGGGATGTTTTTCAGTGGCAGGAACTGGGAGACTAGTCAGGATGGAGGGAAAGCTGAATGCAGCAATGTACAGAGACATCCTTGATGAAAACCTTCTCCAGAGCGCTCTGGACCTCAGACTGGGGTGAAGGTTCATCTTCCAACAGGACAACAACCCTAAACACACAGCCAAGATAACAAAGGAGTGGCTACGGGACAACTCTGTGAATGTCCTTGAGTGGCCCAGACTTGAACCCGATTGAACATCTCTGGAGAGATCTGAAAATGGCTGTACACCGACCCTCCCCCATCCAACCTGATGGAGCTTGAGAGGTCCTGCAAAGAAGAATGGGAGAAACTGCCCAAAAATAGGAGTGCCAAGCTTGTAGCATCATACTCAGAAATACTGGAGGCTGTAATTGGTGCCAAAGGGACTTCAAAAAATATCTGGTCTCTGTTTTCCTCTGTGACCAGCTGGCCGCAGCATTGGATTGTTTCTCGGGCGGTAAAAACGGTAAGCCTGAGAAACCCCGGCGAGAGGGGGGAGCGCTGCTTTGTAAAGTGATCCAATGGTTAATGAGCCGCTCGGTCTGCTTTCATGAGAGATCCAGCCGCTGGCTGAAACCAAAAAAATACATACCGGGGTTATGGCTGATCCGTAAACCACTTGCAAACTGCAACATAAATATACATATTGCAGTCGGCATGTGGTTAAAACATCAAACCAGGAAAATGCTACCTTCTCACCATACTTCCAGTCTGCACATGCCCGTAAGTGATGTCACTAGCTCCACCAATGCGTTGCGTCACGTCACTTAATCAAGGTAACTGCAGGAAAATGTCACCGCTCCAGATATACTGCTCTAGTCTGTATTTGTGAGGTTGTAATATGATTATGGGGGTAGAATTCCCATGCTGTTTGTAGATTTTATTGAAGATTATTGTATCTTGTGGTGTTTTGGCTTCCACCCTCCCCGGGCTTACTTCTGATTGGTGACAATGGCTCATCTCCTCCTTTTCTGCACAGGTCTCCCTCCTGATCCGGAGAGAACTAACAGAGAGAGCCAAGGACTTCAACATCATCCTGGATGACGTGGCTATCACTGAACTGAGCTTCAGTAAGGAGTACACCGCAGCTGTGGAGTCCAAGCAAGTCGGTAAGTGCCCCATGTGTGTACTTAACTACTTTACCACCGGAGGATTTTCCTGCTTTACGTCCAGGCCACTTTTTGCAACTTGGCACTGTAAGACTTTAACTTAACAATTGCGCGGTCATGCAACGCCGTACCCAAACGAAATTTACGTCCTTTTTTTCCCCACAAACAGAGCTTCATTTTGGTGGTATTTGATCACCTCTGCGCTTTTCATTTTTGCGATATTAATAAAAAAAGAGCGAAAATTTTGCGAAAAAATTGAAATTTTCTAATTTGACAGTTAAAAAATATCCAATATATTCAATTTTTTGTCATATATTTAGGCCAAAATGTATTTAGCTACATGTCTTTGACAAAGAAAATCCTCCATGAGCGTATTTTTAACCGCTTTAAGACCGGAAGATTTTACCCCCTTCCTGAACAGGCCATATTTTGGCGATTCGGCACTGCGTTAATTTAACGGACAATTGCGCGGTCGTGCGACGCTTTACCCAAATTAAATTTATGTCCTTTTTTTCCCACAAACAGAGCTTTCTTTTGGTGGTATTTGATCCCCTGTGCGATTTTTACTTTTTGCGCTATAAACAAAAAAAGAGCGTCAATTTTGAAAAAATAACAATATTTTTTGCATTTTTTTTATATGAAATTCCCCCCCAAAAAAATGTAAAAATCAAAATTTTTTAACATTTTAGGCCAATTTGTTTTCTGCTACATATTTTTGGTAAAAAAAATTGCAATAAGCGTATTTTCATTGGTTTGCGCAAAAGTTATCGCTGCTGCTAACTACGGGAAAGATTTGTCATTTTTATTTTTTTTTTAACGAGTAACGGTGGCGATCTGCAATTTTTTTTTTTTTTTTTTTTTTTTTTTTGCGTGCCTGCGACATTGCAACGGACGGATCGGACCCTTGACTGACATTTTTGACACTTTTGGGGGTACCAGTGACATTACTACAGTAATCAGTGCTATAAATATGCACTGTTACTGTAAAAATGACACTGGCAGGGAAGGGGTTAACTTGGTGATCAAGGGGTTAAGTGTGTCCCTAGGGGCGTGATTCTAACTGTTAGGGGGCGTGGCTAGGGGCGTAATTCTAACTGTTAGGGGGCGTAATTCTAACTGTTAGGGGGCGTGGCTAGTGAAGTAATCACAGAGACATACGATCCTACATAGCAGGATCGTATGATCTCTGCAGTTACACCAGGGAGAATGACAGAGGGTTGTGTTTACATCATCCGCCTGCCTTTCTCCCTCTCCAGCGGGAGATCGCGAGCGGCCAGTCACGCTGGCTAGGCACGGAACGAGCCCCCTACAGGCTCGTGAGCGAGCGACGTAGTACTACATCACTTTGCCCAGGAGCGGCTGACGGCCGCAGTAAATAGTCGTGCGGCGGTCAGCAAGTGGTTAATGACCAGGCCCTATTTTGCCATTCGGGACTGCGTTACTTTAACTGACAATTGCGCGGTCGTGCGACGCTGTACCCAAATAAAATTGACGTCCTTTTTTCCCCACAAATAGAGCTTTCTTTTGGTGGTATTTGATCACCTCTGCGATTTTTTTTTTTTTTTTTTTTTTTTTTTTTTTTTTTTTTTTTTTTTTTTTGCGGGGCTGCGACATTGCGGCGGACAGATCGGACCCTTGACTGACATTTTTGACACTTTTGGGTGGACCAGTGATATTACTACAGTAATCAGTGCTATACATATGCACTGTCACTGTACTAATGACACTGGCAGGGAAGGGGTTAACACTGTGGGTGATCAAGGGGTAAATGTGTACCTAGGGGCGTGTTTCTGACTGTGGTGGAGGCGGGGCTTCTGAAATGACCATAGAGACATGTGATCCTATATAGAAGGAGCTCTGTGATCATTCCAGGGAGAAGAACGGTCAGCTGTGTTTACAACATCCGACCGTTCTTCTCTCTCAGTGGGGAACGATCGCGGGTGTCAGGCGGCAATCGGAGCCGCCTGCCCCGTGCATCCGAGGCAGCGGGGGCGGGAGCGCGCCACTGGCGGCGTGCGCTCGTCCTCTAGCTGCAGGCGCGCGACCGACGTATAGTTAACGTTGGTTTGCGTAGAAGCGGCTGCCTGCCGCAGCATAACTGCTGCGGGCGGTCGGCAACCGGTTAATGTTTTGTAAATGGTTCCACCCTCTAAATACAACTTATTTTAATGGTACTGGCGGCGCTCAGTGACTTATAGCAGGACTGCGATAGAGCGGCGGACAAATCGGACACTAAGTGACACTCCTTTTTTTTTTTTTTGGGGACCAGTGAAATTGTTACAGTGATCAGGGCTAAAAATATGCTCCATCACTATCCTAATGATATCTGCTGGAAAGGGGTTAACGGACGATCAAAGAGTTAAACGTGTGCCTAAAATGTGCTTCCTAACTGTGGGGGAGGTGCTTCTACTATGGAAAGACAGAGATGCGTGTTCCCTGCTTTGCAGCAACACAGAATCAGTACCTTTCCTACTGGAAAAACCGCAATCTGCCTTGTTTACATCGACTGCCACTCTGATTTTTATTTTATGGTTTGTTTTTTATCATTCTACCGGCTTGCCCCGTCTGACTTTTTCGTCTTCTTACCTTTTTAGCCCACCAGGAGGCGCAGCGAGCTCAGTTTTTGGTGGAGAAAGCCAAGCAAGATCAGAAACAGAAGATCGTTCAGGCAGAAGGAGAAGCGACAGCGGCCAAAATGATATCCTTTACCCCGCCCCCCGCGTGTCAGACGTTCTGGACCGGACTGCGCTGTCCTGTGCGCTCTGTACGTCTTATGCCTCATTTCCACTGAGTGGTTCGGTTCAGTACGGTATGGTTCGGTTCAGTACGGTATGGTTCGGTTCAGTACGGTATGGTACGGTTCAGTACGGTATGGTTCGGTTCAGTACGGTATGGTTCGGTTCAGTACGGTATGGTTCGGTTCAGTACGGTATGGTTCGGTTCAGTACGGTATGGTTCGGTTCAGTACGGTATGGTTTGGTTCAGTACGGTATGGTTTGGTTCAGTACGGTATGGTTTGGTTCAGTACGGTATGGTTTGGTTCAGTACGGTATGGTTTGGTTCAGTACGGTATGGTTTGGTTCAGTACGGTATGGTTTGGTTCAGTAAGGTATGGTTTGGTTCAGTATGGTTTGGTTCAGTATGGTTTGGTTCAGTATGGTATGGTTTGGTTCAGTACGGTATGGTTCGGTTCAGTATGGTTCGGTTCGGTACGGTATGGTTCGGTACGGTATGGTTCGGTACGGTATGGTTCGGTACGGTATGGTTCGGTACGGTATGGTTCGGTACGGTATGGTTCGGTACGGTATGGTTCGGTACGGTATGGTTCGGTACGGTATGGTTCGTTTCAGTACGGTATGGTTCGTTTCGGTACGGTATGGTTCGTTTCGGTACGGTATGGTACGGTTCAGTACGGTATGGTACGGTTCAGTACGGTATGGTTCGGTTCGGTATGGTTCGGTATGGTATGGTACGGTATGGTACGGTTCAGTACGGTACGGTACGGTATGGTATGGTATGGTACGGTTCGGTACGGTATGGTACAGTTCAGTACGGTATGGTACAGTTCAGTACGGTATGGTACGGTTCAGTACGGTATGGTTTGGTTCAGTACGGTATGGTTTGGTTCAGTACGGTATGGTTTGGTTCAGTAAGGTATGGTTTGGTTCAGTACGGTATGGTTTGGTTCAGTATGGTATGGTTTGGTTCAGTATGGTATGGTTTGGTTCAGTATGGTATGGTTTGGTTCAGTATGGTATGGTTTGGTTCAGTACGGTATGGTTCGGTTCAGTACGGTTCGGTTCAGTACGGTATGGTTCGGTACGGTATGGTTCGGTACGGTATGGTTCGGTACGGTATGGTTCGGTACGGTATGGTTCGGTACGGTATGGTTCGGTACGGTATGGTTCGGTACGGTATGGTTCGTTTCAGTACGGTATGGTTCGTTTCAGTACGGTATGGTTCGTTTCAGTACGGTATGGTTCGTTTCGGTACGGTATGGTACGGTTCAGTACGGTATGGTTCGGTTCGGTATGGTATGGTACGGTATGGTACGGTTCAGTACGGTACGGTATGGTATGGTATAGTATGGTACGGTTCGGTACGGTATGGTACAGTTCAGTACGGTATGGTACAGTTCAGTACGGTATGGTACAGTTCAGTACGGTTCGGTACGGTATGGTTCAGTACGGTATGGTACGGTTCGGTACGGTATGGTTCGGTTCGGTACGGTTCAGTACGGTATGGTACAGTTCGGTTCAGGGCGGTACGGTTCGGAACGGTACACCTTGCGTTTCCGCTGCCAATAGTACCCTTTCATGATAGGCGTGGTGTAGCAGGAAAGCTTTGATAGACGATTCTCTGTCAACCAATCAAAGTTCTGCAGAGTGTAGCTCCACCCTCTAGATACGGTACTAATGTGCTTGGTACCCCAACGAAAGGGTCCCAAAAAAGTGGTACGGTTCGGAATTAGGGTACCATTCACAATGGAAACGGCATAAATAGCGTACCGTACCGAACCGTACCACTTTTTTGGGGCCCTTTCGTTGGGGTACCAAGCACATTAGTACCGTATCTAGAGGGTGGAGCTACACTCTGCAGAACTTTGATTGGTTGACAGAGAATCGTCTATCAAAGCTTTCCTGCTACACCACGCCTATCATGAAAGGGTACTATTTGCAGTGGAAACGCAAGGCGTACCGTACCGAACCGTACCGCTCAGTGGAAACGAGCCATTAGACAATCAGTCCACTGAAAAGCCATCAGGTGATATTGGTGAAGTCTGGTTGGCTGGTCCATTCATTGTCGTCTTATAATGATCTTACCACTGAGGTACATAGGAGATATAAGATGACAATGAATGGACCAGCCAACCAGATGTAACTATGTAACATAATATTAAAGGGAGAACAACACAGGTGCTGGAGAGGCTGCACACCCCAAATATACTAGAGGAAGGAAGTACACGAATACAAGGCCCCCAGGGTTTTTTTTAGCAGCAATAACTTCTAAGGATAGAATGTATGAGAATGTAATATTATCTAAAACATTCTTCTTTATTGTCAATAGAAAAGGTAAAAAAAAAACATACATGATAAAATATCCCCGAAGGGGAAAGAAAGGTATATTATGAGCTCTGGTTACAGGAAAATGACATATGTTACAAAGGTAACCATTGCACAAAATATCATCACATTGAGATGCAAGAACCCTGACGCGTTTCGGCCTATATGGTAAGGTCTTCCTCGGGGGGGGGGGTCTGTGATGTCTGGAGAGAACATATTTTACAATTATAGTACATACATATACAATTTGTATAATATCGCACAGGTATATACAATCATGTAAGATAGCTTTACCAGCTGTCAAATCTGGTAAAGCTAGCATACATCAGAGGCACACGGGAGACAGAGAGAGGTCGGAGGCACACGGGAGACAGAGATGGGTACACGGGAGACAGACACCCAGCTATGTATATATTTGAATGCGCAGCACTTTTTAAATAGATTCGGAGTCTGCTGATTCTTAAGACCAGGGGAGGCGGAGACTAGGAGTCCACAGCATCGGTAGGAGGAGTTATGTCGTCCTCTCACCGGTCAACTGCCAAGGCGAGGACGGGTTGGCAGAGACGAGCCTCTCCGCATCTGCACAAGGGAGGGGGGGTGCCGCAGGAGTGGTGCGAGAGGGGCACATGAGATGGCCTGGCGGGCCTTGTGCTCCGACACGTGTTCAAGAACATCAGATTTACTAAAGAGGGTGAAAATAGCAGAGGGGGCGTGTTCATTATAGATACGCAGGCAGAGTCGCTGTCCATGCTCCTTTGCTTTATTCTGTTTTGTTTCCTTATCTGTTTCTTACCTCGGTGATGCCCTCAGCAAGAACCCCGGGTACCTGAAGCTGAGGCGGATTCGGGCAGCGCAGAGCATCGCTAAGACCGTAAGTATTGGACCAAAGTTTTCCAGACCAGCTGGGAACCAGAAGGGAGTCTTCCCGCCTACAAAGCGCAGGCAGGCCATACTTGTGCAATTTTCTTTCCCAGATTTTCCCCCTGAATGGAAGCTTGCAGAGGGAGGTCATGTGTCTGCACAGCAGGGCTCTGCAAAGAAGGGATTTAGCATTATAATTTTAGGAAATCGCACACCCTGCACTGACCAGGGACCTAAAACCGAGAGGATCAAAGTAACTACCCTCTTGGCCCTGGCTGCACGCCAATATGCGGCCACTTGACCGGGTGGGCCTTGGCACTAAGTGGGCGCAGATTGGTGTGCATTAGTGCAAATACAGCTTAGACTGAGAGTGCGCACTCTGCCAGGGATCGGGAGCTTTCCGATCCTGTGACAGCCAATCACGGTGGTCACATGGTCACAATCGCAGTTTGGGCACCAGGACTGTAGAACTTTATCTGAATTCATTTTACCTCCATCGGAGTCATATCCAGTTCTTCCCATCAGGTCTTCTAGCACAATGACGGTTTGTGTTTTGTTTTCAGATCGCTACGTCCCAGAACCGCGTATACCTGAATGCTGACAATCTAGTCCTCAATCTTCAGGATGTGACATTTACCAAGTGAGTACAACAGCAGCTGTGTGTGTGTGCGGAGCTGTGTGTGTGTGCGGAGCTGTGTGTGTGTGCGGAGCTGTGTGTGTGTGCGGAGCTGTGTGTGTGTGCGGAGCTGTGTGTGTGTGCGGAGCTGTGTGTGTGTGCGGAGCTGTGTGTGTGTGCGGAGCTGTGTGTGTGTGCGGAGCTGTGTGTGTGTGCGGAGCTGTGTGTGTGTGCGGAGCTGTGTGTGTGTGCGCGGAGCTGTGTGTGTGTGCGCGGAGCTGTGTGTGTGTGCGCGGAGCTGTGTGTGTGTGCGCGGAGCTGTGTGTGTGTGCGCGGAGCTGTGTGTGTGTGCGCGGAGCTGTGTGTGTGTGCGCGGAGCTGTGTGTGTGTGCGCGGAGCTGTGTGTGTGTGCGCGGAGCTGTGTGTGTGTGCGCGGAGCTGTGTGTGTGTGCGCGGAGCTGTGTGTGTGTGCGGAGCTGTGTGTGTGTGTGTGTGTGCGGAGCTGTGTGTGTGTGTGTGTGTGCGGAGCTGTGTGTGTGTGTGTGTGTGCGGAGCTGTGTGTGTGTGTGTGTGTGCGGAGCTGTGTGTGTGTGTGTGTGTGCGGAGCTGTGTGTGTGTGTGTGTGTGTGTGCGGAGCTGTGTGTGTGTGTGTGTGTGCGGAGCTGTGTGTGTGTGTGTGTGTGTGTGCGGAGCTGTGTGTGTGTGTGTGTGTGTGTGCGGAGCTGTGTGTGTGTGTGCGGAGCTGTGTGTGTGTGTGCGGAGCTGTGTGTGTGTGTGTGGAGCTGTGTGTGTGTGTGTGCGTGTGCGGAGCTGTGTGTGTGTGTAGCTGTGTGTGTGTGCGTGCGGAGGTGTGTGTGTGTGTGTGTGTGTGTGTGCGCGCGGAGCTGTGTGTGTGTAAATAAAGTTATGTTTAAGCTCGTCTTGTATGCATCACTTTTAGTTTTGGATGTGGTTGTGGTGGGGATATGGTATATTGGAGGGGTCCGACAGCGTGTTCGGACCCCTCCAATACAGTAAAACTGCACATTTTAGAGCGGCCTTTTATTGTGGGCAGCCTAAGGCACACCTGTGCAATAATCATGCTGTCCAATCAGCATCTTGATATGTCACACCTGTGAGGTGGACGGATTATCTCGGCAAAGTAGAAGTGATCACTAACACAGATTTACACAGATCTGTGATCAATATTGGAGAGAAATCGGCCTTTTGTGTACATAGAAAAAGTGTTTGGGGGTTATGTAATTTTCTAGGGGTTAAAATATAGGATTTTTGGTAAATCCCCCCCCCCCCCCCAAATAGGGGCACGGCAAAAAAACTTGCGAGGGTCTAACCATTCCCTATGCTATTCAAAACCTAAAATTGAAGAAAAGCCGAAGTCTAACTATTCTTAAAAATGCCGCTGGGCCAATTGCAAAGCGTGCTGCGCTATGCGCATGTGCAGTCCGGGTTCCTTTACCCTGGATGGCGGCGGCGGCAGCACCCAAGAGCTGATATGTAAATTGGCTTTGGGTGCCGACATCGTGGGCTCCCTGGACAGGTAAGTTCTACTATTTAAAAGTCAGCAGCTACAGTATTTGTACAGGATTTGTAGCTGCTGATTTTTTTTATTTTTATTTAAGGGGGGGAGGCGGAACTCCGCTTTAACCACTTACCGCAAAGTGACGTAGGACTACGTCGGCGAACTTTGCGGTAGTATACCGGGATGATGCCTCCCGGTACCGTGGTTTAGAGCCAACGGTCGGCTTTCCGTCGGTAACGACCAATGCGGCTCGGGAGCCGCTCGATCGTTACCCGGGTGAGCGGGAGGGGACGTCCCCACCCCCTCCTCCCGCCGCCTTCCGTGACTTTGCCCGGGCCTCCTGTCCCACCGGGTGACCCAAGCACCCAGCCGGCGCGTCTGCCGGCTGGATGGAGTCCCAATCTAAGCCAGAAGCGGCTTCAATCGGGTCTCCGATGACGTAACCCGGAGGCGGCGTCCATGACATCACTTCCGGGTTACTCTGCTGCAAAAGGCGGCAGATTTAAAAAACGGCTGTATGCAAAAATGCAGTTTTTGGCGTTTTGCATACATGGAAGTGTAGTGGAGGGGGTTGGGGTCTTTTAGACCCTCGATCCCTCCATAAAGAGTACCTGTCACTGCTATTACTGTCACAAGGGATGTTTACATTGCTTGTGACAGCAATAAAAGTGATCCGATTTTTCTTTTTCTTTTAAAAAACCTGTAAAAAAGTTAAAAATAAATAAAAGAAATAGGAAAAAAAAAATATTTTAGCCGCCGCCGTCACCGTCACCGTTAGCTCGCGCACAAAAAAGAAACGTATAAGGAAGTTGAGCTGCAAATGAAATCGCTGTTCAAACCACACATGTGAGGTATCGCCGCGATCGCCAGAGCGTGAGCAATAATTTAAAAAAAAGAGCTACACTCTAACTCTAAACTGGTAACCGTTAAAAAAATTTAAAGCGTCGCCTATTGAGATCTCTATTGACCGTAGTTTGTCGCCATTCCACGGGGGGGGGGGGGGGGGTGCAATTTTTAAACAGTAACATGTTGGGTATCTATTTACTCGGCGTGACATCATCTTTCACAATATACAAAAAAAAAAATGGGCTAACTTTACTGTTTAGTATTTTTTGAATGCAGTGAAATGGGATTTTTCTTAATTTTTCCAAAACAATGGCGTTTTAAAGAACGCTGTGCAAATACCGCGTGACAAAAAATATTGCAATGACCGACATTTTATTCTCCAGAGTCTTTGCTAAAAAAATATATATATAATGTTTGGGGTTTCTAAGTAGTTTTCTAGGAAAACATACTGGTTTTAACTTGTGAACAAAAAGTGTCCGAAATAGGGCTGGGGCTTAAGTGGTTAAGGACCGTACACATGGGCTGATATCCGCCAGTACGGTAGAAACTGACCAACCAGCGGCCTGTTGGCGTCCGATCAGCGCTCTTGGCCAATGGCTTTTGCTTTAAGAAAATAAACAAAGACATTTTTAAAAGGCCTGAGAACCCGGAAGTCATGATGTCGCTCCGGTCCTCCAAGGGCATAGAGATGAGCGGCAGCCATCTTGCCATCCAAATATCTCTATGCCAAGCCACTGCCTGCATCAGATGGGTTCCCGGGGCTCACCGATCGGTAAGTTAAGCCCGGGAAGCTTCTATAAGTGATCTAGTGGCAAATCCGCCATTGGGGATCACTTTTATCTGAAAGTCCGGCATTTGAGAGAAATGCAGCCGTAACCGCGGTATTTAATGTTCATCAAATTATGTATTTTCCCAGTTAGGCGGTCGGCAACTGGTTATTCTATACAATAATAAAACCAAGTTACACATGTGAATTAATTACATATCTATTACGTATCTATTAATTACATATCTAATAATTGCGTATCTATCACGTATCTAATAATTACGTATCTAATAATTACATATCTAATAATTACGTATCTAATAATTACGTATCTAATAATTACGTATCTAATAATTACATATCTAATAATTGCATATCTATTACGTATCTAATAATTACGTATCTAATAATTAACATATCTAATAATTACGTATCTATTACGTATCTAATAATTACATATCTAATAATTACGTATCTAATAATTACGTATCTAATAATTACATATCTAATAATTGCATATCTATTACGTATCTAATAATTACATATCTATTATGTATCTAATAATTAACATATCTAATAATTACGTATCTATTACGTATCTAATAATTACGTATCTATTATGTATCTAATAATTACATATCTATTACGTATCTAATAATTACGTATCTAATAATTACATATCTATTACGTATCTAATAATTACGTATCTAATAATTACGTATCTAATAATTACATATCTATTACGTATCTAATAATTACGTATCTAATAATTACGTATCTAATAATTACGTATCTAATAATTACGTATCTATTACGTATCTAATAATTACATATCTAATAATTGCATATCTATTACGTATCTAATAATTACATATCTATTACGTATCTAATAATTACATATCTAATAATTGCATATCTATTACGTATCTATTACGTATCTATTACGTATCTAATAATTACGTATCTAATAATTAACATATCTAATAATTACGTATCTAATAATTACGTATCTATTATGTATCTAATAATTACATATCTAATAATTACGTATCTATTACGTATCTAATAATTACATATCTAATAATTACGTATCTATTACGTATCTAATAATTAACATATCTAATAATTACGTATCTATTACGTATCTAATAATTACGTATCTAATAATTTCATATCTAATAATTACGTATCTATTACGTATCTAATAATTACGTATCTAATAATTACATATCTATTACGTATCTAATAATTACGTATCTAATAATTTCATATCTAATAATTACGTATCTATTACGTATCTAATAATTACGTATCTAATAATTTCATATCTAATAATTACGTATCTATTATGTATCTAATAATTAACATATCTAATAATTACGTATCTATTACGTATCTAATAATTACGTATCTATTATGTATCTAATAATTACATATCTAATAATTACGTATCTATTATGTATCTAATAATTGCGTATCTATGTGTGTCCTGATACTTTGTTCTAACTATTGTTATTTTGTCTTTTTTTTTTACCTTGCTACCTGAAACTTTGTGAACGCTACAGCGCAAGGTAAGTTCCCTTCTAATCATTGATCCTTGCGGTTTATCTTATTGAGGTTTCCTTAGGGCGCTTTTTTTGTTTTCATTTTTCCCTTGCTTCCTTTTCAAATGCCCTTGATTGGCAGGACCAAAAAACTATTTAGCATTGCCTGAGCATTTTACATCATTATGGGTTGGTGGGGGTAAAAAGTGATGGGGAACCTTGGCACCCCGGATATTTTGGAACTACATCTCCCATGATGTTCATGCACTCTGCAGTGTAATTGAGCATCATGGGAAATGTAGTCCCAAAACATTTGGGGTGCCAAGGTTCGCCATCACTGGTCTAGGGGATTATCGGGAGTAAGGAGATGATCCCACTGTACAAAAAAGTGGCAACTCCCCCGACCTATCACTGGCCTTCGCAGCAAGGTGCGCATGGAACGGCATCGCACATCACAAACAAAAGACTTCCCAGCACACACCGGCCAGCCTGCAAACCAACTAAACTGTCTCAATGTGGGGTACACACTATAAAAATCGGGCGAACGATTGTCCGATTTTTCCTTGTTTTTTTTTTTTTCTTGTTTCACAGCAAATTGGAACCGATGAACGAAAATTCTTAGGAAAATTCGTACGAAAATTCTCGCACGACAAAGGCTTTTTTTTGTTGTTGTTTCTGATAATGCGCAGTCTTTCTTTTCTGATTTTTTTTTCTTGTACAAAAATCGTACGAAAACGGCACACATTAAATAAATATCGTTAATTTTTTCCCTGTACGAGAAAAATTTTGGAGTTTGTCCCTTCGAGAATTTTGGTACGAAAATTCGGAATCGTCTGTAGAAAGTTCTGTACACACTATACGAAAATCGTATGAAAATTCTTTGGATGAAAATGTTTGCCTGATTTTTCTTATAGTGTGTATTAGCCTTAAGTTTACTTTTGTCTAAGAGGGGTTTGTTCGCCTCCCCCCCCCCCCCCTCCCCCTTTAACCACTTACCGACCAGCCCTCGCAGTTATAAGGGTCTGACTGGTGGGAAAAGTACTCTTCTTTCTCAATCCTCCAAGGGTAAAACACCCCGTACTAAGCAGTGGCCTTCCTTTACCGCTCATAGGCGGTTTTTTCGTGCCTCTGGGGCGCAAGAAAAAGACAAGCCATTCAGAGCTTCTGGAGGGACTAAGAAGCACTGGGGCAAGCCCAGTTCAGCCCGGTTCTGTGGACAGTCCTCTTCAGCATGAAGGGGCGCCCTCACCCACTTCTGGGGTGGGGGGGACGTCTGCGCTTCTTTCAGGAACCCTGGACTTCCTTTATTCAAGACAAATGGGTTCACAAACTGATTTGTTCGGGGTACAAGATCGAATTTCAGCCCCAGGCGGTGGACAGGTTTTTTTCAGTGAAATCTTCACCTGTCTCTGGATCGTTTGAAAGAGCTCAGGGAGGCTGTGCAGGATCTCCGGGCTCAAGGAGTAATTGTGCCGATTCCTCTGCAGGAACACTTTCACGGCTTCTATTCCAACCTGTTCAGTGCCCAGAAAAGAGGGCAAGGTGCATCCAATCCTGGATCTCAAGGCTCTGAACCGCTTTGTGCGGGTGCAGAAGTTTTGAATGGAGTCCATTCGGTCGGTGGTGGCGTCCTTGAATCAGGGGGATTTTCTGCCCTCTTCGATATCAAAGATGTGTAACTGCACGTCCCCATCTTCGAGGGACATCAGCGATTCCTCCGCTTTGCGGTGGCAGAGGAATACATTTCAATTTGTGGCGTTACCCTTTGGTTTCGCCTCCGCTCCCAGAGTTTTTACCAAGGTCCTGGCCCCAGTGTTGGCCTTGTTACGTCGGAGATTAATTGCGATTTTGGGATATCTGGACGATCTCCTGTTGCGTGCAGACTCTTTCGGATCTGTTGGGCAACATCTCAATTACAGTTCAGACCCTTCAGGAATTCGGGTGGACAATCTATTTTAAAAAATCTGCTCTGACACTATCCTTACGGGTCCCCTTTCTGGGGCTGACTCTCGACTTTGCCCTGGCAAGGGTCTTTCTCCCCTTGGAAAAGCTTCAGAAATTTCAAAGGGCGATCAGGTTGCTGATGGAAACCGATCGGTCTTCCTTGCGGATTTGCATGAGGGCCTTGAGCCTGATGGTATCAACCATCGAGGCGGTCCCGTTTGCTCAGTCTCACTCGACCAGAAGATTTGAGCCATCTCACGAAGTGGGCTCTATCCTGGTGTCAGCTTTGTGTCAGGGCAAGTCATTCCTGCCCCTGTTCTGGACGGTGGTCACCAGACGCCAGTCTGTCAGGCTGGGGTGGAGTGCTGGGGAAGCTCTGTGCCCAGGGGACTTGGTCGACAGAAGAGTCTTCCTTGCTGATCAATATTCTGGAGCTCAGAACGATCAAGCTTTGCCTGTTCAACTGGACAAGTCAGCTACGCGGGTCCCCAGTTTGTATACAATCGGACAATGGCACAGCCGTGGCTTACCTCAATCATCAAGGGGGCACCAAGAGTGTCCTGGCGGCCACAGGGATGGCTGAGATTCTGGTTTGGGCGTAAGACAATGCTCCGGCTCTTTCGGCAGTCCACATTCTGGGTGTGGAGAATTGGCAGGCGGATTACCTTAGTCGGGTGCTGGATCAAGGGGAATGGTCCCTTCATCCGGAGGTGTTTCACCTCCTGTATGTCCAGTGGGGGATTCCGGAGGTGGATCTGTTTGCCTCTCGCTTCAACAGAAAAGTTTAGCGGTTTGTTGCCAGGTCGCGGGATCCTCTGACCGACGCCACAGACGCCTTGGTGGCTCCTTGGAGCCAGTATAGGCTGATTTATGGCTTCCCTTGGCTGGTACTCCTGCCGAGGTTTCTTTGCCGGGTGGCGGTGGAAGGCATTCCGGGCATTCTGGTGGCACCAGACTGACCTCGGCGGTCTTGGTACGCAGATCTGGTAAAAATGGTCGTAGATCCTCCATGGAGACTTCCTCTACGGGAAGATCTGTTGTCTCAGGAACCGATCTTCCATCCTGCTTTACGGTCGCTGGCTTGGCTTTAACGGCTTGGCTCTTGAAAGCAAGGTGTTGAGGGATAGAGGTCTCTCTGACTCAGTGATTTCTACCATTTTGAAGACTAGGAAATCGACATCCAGAAAGAGCGATCATCGTACGTGGAAATCGTACTTTTCATGGTGTGAATCGCTGCAGCTGCTCACTCGCTTGATTTCTATAGCTAGGTTTTTGGCCTTTTTACAAAAAGGGGTTGAGCAGTGGTTGGCTTTGAGTACTATCAAGGGTCAAGTGTCAGCCTTGGCTATTTACCTCCTACCTCTATTGGCTACCGATAGCGTGATTCGCACTTTTATTCAGGGGGTGCATCATCTGGCTCCTCCGAAGAGATCCCCGTTGCCCCCGTGGGATCTCAATCTGATTTTGTCTGTTCTTCAAAAGCCTCCTTTTGAGAATATTAGGGAGATTTCTCAGCTTTCTTTGTCACAGAAGGTTGCCTTCCTGGTGGCTATTACTTCTGCTCGCAGAGTGTCTGAGTTGGCGGTGCTGTCCTGTCGTCGCCTTAATTGATGGTCCACAGAGATAAAGTGGTACTCCGATCTAATCCATCTTTCCTCCCTAAGGTGATGTCGGATTTTCATCTCAATGAGGATATTGTGTTGCCTTCCTTATGTCCTAAGCCCAAGCATCCCAAGGAAATTGCGTTGCACTCTTTGGATGTGGTTCGGGCGATAAGGGTTTATCTAACAGTAACTAAGTCTTTTAGAAAATGGGACTCTTTGTTCTTACCGAAGGCCCTCAAAGGTTTGGCTGCGTCTGCTGCGACCATATCCAGATGGATCAGGCAGGGTGGTTGTTCAGGCTTATTCACTGAAGGGTCAGGTTCCTCCTTTCCCTGTGAAGGCTCATTCTACGAGAGCGCTTTTCGCCATCAGGCCTCTGTAGTGCAAGTTTGTACGGCAGCGACTTGGTCGTTTGTGCACACTTTTTTGCAAAATCCGACAAGGTGGATTTGTTGGCATCTTCGGATGCTTCTTTTGGCCACAAGGATTTGCAGGCTGTTTCGTAAGAGAATAGTTATTTTTTTTTTCTCCTTAATGGATTTTTTCGCCTGGGTGAGCTCCTGTTTTTGGTTGAGCTTCATGTTCCCAGTTGGCTAAGTTTAGCCTTTGGAGTTTACGTTACTCTCTGGTTGCGTTCTTCCCACCCCTCATACCTACACTGCTTTGGGACGTCCCAATGGCTAATGAAGTATGGAGGCTGCGTCTGTCAATGGACGATAGAGAAAACTGGAGTTTTGTAAGAACTTACCGTAAAATCTGTTTCTCTGAAGTCCATTGACAGACGCAGCATCCGCCTCTCTGATATGGGAATGGTTTTTTGTCTCTTCACTGCTTACAAAGAAACTGGTTTGTTGGAGCAGAGGGTGTGGGTTATGTCTATGTGGACAGACAGCCCCGTGGGCGTGGAGAATTAATTTTTTTCCTGCCTAGAACTACTCCTGCAGGGGGCAGCATAACCCAATGGCTAATAAAGTGTGGAGGCTGCGTCTGTCAATGAACTTCAGAGAAACGGATTTTACAGAAAGTTGTTACAAAAATGTTTTTTTTTTTTTTTGTTTTTTTTTTTTTTTTTTTTTTTGTATGTAGAAATATGTAGCAGAATACAAATTGGCCTAAAATGATGAAAAGAAATTGATTTAAAATTTAATTTTTTTATTATTTATAGCGCAAAAAATAAAAATCGCACAGGTGATCAAATACCACCAAAAGAAAGCTCTTTGTATGAAAATTTGACATTAATTTTATTTGGGTATAGCATCGCACGAACGCGCATTTGTCAGTTAAAGTAACGCAGTGCCAAATCGCAAAAAATGGCCTGGTCATTAAGGGGGTAAAACCTTCCGGTCCAGAAGTGATTAATATAGGTTTTTATTTTATTGAAGTATCTGTTTCAATTTTAAACACTTTCAGGTTATTGGTTCCATTATGATGGAAAAATGTTACGCAGATTTTTGCGATTTTTTTGTACTTATTTGTGGATTGTGTTTTTTGTTTTTCCTCCCCTTTATAACCCTTTTGGAGTGTTTCCCATTTTTTATAATTTCTTCCTTTTTGCCTCGTCTAACCCTTCCTTTACTTTCCTTACAGTGATATCCTGGCTTCTAAACAAACAACAAAGAAATGATGACCAAATCGCACCATTTAACCCCTTCTGACCCACCGTGTCTTCCTGACGGAGCTGGACGTGTCCCGTGTTACCATTAATGTAGATGAATGAAGAGGAGCGTGTCCCTGGCAGAGAATGAGGACACAATAATTCATGTTCTGTTCATTGTTTATATATAAAAAAAAAATCAAACACCTTGATTGGTATCTGGCTTTTCTTCTCTTTTTTTTTTTTTTTTTAATCTTTATTAATGATTATGATATTTAAAAAATACTTCATCCACACAGCGAGCAATAGATGGGAGGAGATTAATTTGAAGGACAAGTTCACCTTTAAACAAAAAAATAATAAATGCATATTTTTTTGTTTCTGAAACCTCTAAAGCCACGGTCTCTAAACTACGGCCCTCCAGTTGTTCAGGAACTACAATTCCCATCATGCCTAGTCATGTCTGTACATGTCAGAGTCTTGCTATGCCTCATGGGACATGTAGTTCCACAACAGCTGGGGCTGCCATTTTCTTGTAGTCTGTTTGCTCAATACACCATGGCCATGTTTGTATAGTCCGGTGGCCATTTTGCGGTGGTTTGCCATTGAAAATAATGGCAGCCATGACAGTGGAGCCCTCTGGGTGGTGATTTCAGCGGTGGGAGCCCCTCCCCATCCCCTGGTGTTGACTCCTGGATCTTTTCATGTCCTGATCGCCGCATGCAGTGGTGTATTTAGGTTTTGTGCTGCCCTAGGCCGGACTAAACTTGTGCACCCCCTAATTTACCTACGACCCACCCCTTACTGTCAAGGCCAAACCCCTTCCTGTTTCAGACCCGCCCTATCATCTATAAACCACACCCCTTCCTCTTTAGGCTCCGCCTCTTCCTCTCTGTACATTAAAAGTGGGTACAAAGTGCCTACTTGTATATTTCGTTGTTTTGTATGGGTACGTTGGCTCGTGAGAGCGCTCCTGGGGGCCCCCACTTGGCAGCAAGGATGCCAATCCACGGGGCCAGCGGCCGCAATTGCAGCCGGGCACCTGCTGAGAGAGAACGACGGCCTGCTGTTGTAAATACAGCTGACCGTTGTTCTCCCTGAAATGATCACAGAGCGCCTGGGATCCTTCTATATAGGAACACAGGTCTCTATGGTCATTTCACAAGCCCCTCCCCCATACAGTTAGAAAACACCACCTAGGCTCACACTTAACCCTTTGATCACCCCCGGGTTAACCCCCTTCCCTCCAAGTGTCATTATTACAGTAACAGGGCATATTTTTAGCACTGATTACTGTAGTAATGTCACTGGTACCCCCAAAAGTGTCAAAAATGTCAGTTAGGGGTCCGATCTGTCTGCCGCAATGTCGCAGTCCCGCTAAAAATCGCAGATTGACGCTATTACTAACTTTTGCACAAACCAATCAAAATACGCTTATTGGGATTTTTTTGACCAAAAATATGTAGCAGAATACAAATTGGCCTAAAAGGATGACAAAATTAGATTTTTAAATTTTTATGGGGGGGAATGTTATATCGCAGAATGTGAAAAACAATATTTCTCTTTTCCGAATTGTTCACTTTTTTGGTTTATAACGCAATAAATAAAAATCACACAGGTGATCAAATACCACCAAAAGAAAGCTCTATTTGTGGGAAAGAAAGGACATTCATTTTTTTAGGGTACAGTTTTGCACGACCGCGCAATTGTCCTTTAAAGTAATGCAGTCCTGAATCGCAAAAATGGCCTGGTCATTAAGGGGGAAAATCTGCCAGGGCTGCGGGCATAGTGCAGGGGCTGCAGACATGGTACAGGAGATGCAGGGGTTGCTGGAATTTGCAGGGGCTGCGGACATGGTACATGAGATGCAGGGATTGTTGGCATGGTGCAGGGGCTGCGGACATGGTACAGGAGATGCAGTAGTTGCAGGCATAGTGCAGGGGCTGCAGACATGGAGATGCGGTGCTGCGGGCATGGTACAGGCATGGTACAGGAGATGCAGGGCTGTGGGCAGCATAGTACAGGAGATGCAGGGCTGTGGTCACTGGGCACTGGCAGCATGGTACAGGAAATGCAGGGCTGTGGGCACTGGCATCATGATACAGGAGATGCAGCAAGGCTGTGGGCACTGGCAGCATGGCACAGGAGATGCTGCAAGGCTGTGGGCACTGGCAGCATGGCACAGGAGATGCAGCAAGGCTGTGGGCACTGGCAGCATGGCACAGGAGATGCAGCAAGGCTGTGGGAACTGGGCACTGGCAGCATGGCACAGGAGATGCAGCAAGGCTGTGGGCACTGGCAGCATGGCACAGGAGATGCAGCAAGGCTGTGGGAACTGGGCACTGGCAGCATGGCACAGGAGATGCAGCAAGGCTGTGGGCACTGGTAGCATGGCACAGGAGATGCAGCAAGGCTGTGGGCACTGGCAGCATGGCACAGGAGATGCAGCAAGGCTGTGGGCACTGGCAGCATGGCACAGGAGATGCAGCAAGGCTGTGGGCACTGGCAGCATGGTACAGGAGATGCAGCAGGGCTGTGGGCACTGTGACTGAGCAGCATAATATAAAAGATGCAGGGCTGTGGGCAGCATAGTACAGCCGATGCAGGTGCTGCGGGCATGGTACAGGAGAATCTCCTGTACCATGCCTGCAGCACCGGCATCTGCTGCGGAGGAGTCCGAGTCTCACTTACCTTGAGGCGCCTTCCATTTAAAAATGGCGCCGCCCGGCGCCATTGCGTCACCGCGCAGGCGCCACCTGCCCGGGAATAGCCGAACATCATGTTCGGGTTTTCCTGAGCGGCGGCGCAGTGCGCATGTCGGGCCGGCCGCGGCCATTTTTTTTTTTCTTTCAGGTTCAGCGGCGGAATCGGGGGGGGTTTTCATGCAGGGGGTCGGCTTTTTTGCCGCCCCCCCCACAAAGTGCCGCCCTAGGCCTTGTCGGCCTAGGCCTAAATACAGCAGTGGCCGCATGTGCTGCGCAGATTCTCCTGGTGGCTGCGGTGGCTGGTTTCTACTGGGTGGTGAGTCTGGAGGGGTCTTCTCCCTCTCTGCTGAGGGTCGATTGGGTGCTCTGTTACTGGCGACTGGGGGTTTGTCCCTTTGCAGTGTTTTTACACTTTTTTGTGGGGTCCCCCAGGTGACTCATATTCCTCTCTCTGGGACTGCGGGGCCCTCTGGGTCCCATCCATCGATGCACTGACTGTGGTCCTGGAGTCCTTTGTGTCCTGGGTGGAAGTTGTTTTTTGGTGACGGGCTGGCGTAAAGCACCCCCGCCTTTCCCAGCCTCATCTGTCTCCTCGGATCCTTAATCTGATTTGGCCGCCGAGAACGTGGGTCACCCCGCTGGGTCTGTGACCACGTGCCCTAAATCCTCAGATAGTGAGGAGGATTCCTCCACTTCTGCAACCGCACACAAAAAGGTGCTGATTGTATCTGTGCTTGAGGTTTGAAGTTGGAGGACGCGGTTGCGACGGAGGCGTCATTTCCCTTTGGCACACACAAGCCATCCAGAGCAGCAAAGGTGTTCCCTTTGCCCTCCTATTTTGACAGAATTGTCACTAAAGAGTGGGGACGACCAAAGCGTCCCCTTGGGGTCCCTAAGCACTTTTCTAGGTGATACCCCTATGAGGAGTCCCTTATTAAGAAGTAGACTGTTCCACCGGTGGTGGACCCTCCGGTTTCCAGATTAAACAAGGCAACCATAATTACAGTTGAAGAGTCCCCGGCCTTTAAGGACCTGGCTGACAGGAAGGCGGAGGCTGTGGCTCGCAATATGTACACCCTGGCTGGTTCGGCACTGGGCCGATATTCACCATTGCCCTGGTGTTGCAGACTCTGAACATATGAGCTAAGCTTTTGCGCTGTGACCTGGAGGGGGAGTAGGCGCTTTCTACTCGGGCACTCGGTGCCTCCTGGGCCTTCTGTCATCCGGCATCAGTGACGCAGGTTTGCAAGGTGGCCAACTGGTCATCAGTGCACACTTTCACAAAGTTCTATAAAGTGGATGTGTTGGCATCTGCGGATGCCTCCTTTGGCCGCAAGGTTTAGCAGGCTGCTCTTTAGAGGACCTGGTTCTCTTTGAGGGTGTATTGTGTTTTTTTTTTTTTCTCAGGTGAGTTCCAATTGTTTTGCTTGAGCTCCTGTTTACCTGGTTGGCTCTAGTTTAGTTTAGCTTTGGTAGTTTCTTTTTCGCTGTTCCCACCCCTCATGTTTAACACTGCTTTGGGACATCCCAATGGTTAAAAACAAATCAGAAGCTGTGTCTGTCAGTGAATGAAAGAGAAAATGGGATTTTTGACTTTTGTAATTCTTCTGACACTGCTTGTAACACAACGGAGTATCTATAGCAGAGAGAGGGAGTATACCCCCTGGGACTGCCCATACGGTGTAGAGTATACCCCATGGGTGTAGCCAGAATTATTTTCTGCCTAGTGTCCTACTCCTGCTGGGGGCAGTATAACCCAATGGTTAAGAAGATCAGGAGCTGTGTCCCTCAATGAACAGGAGAGCAGACAGGGAGGCTGGTGGCCAGAATTGCTCATTTGCAGACTCCAGGTGGGTCTGTTGGTGCTATGCGGGCAGGAGATGGCAGACTGCTTTCTACACCAGAATCTTATCTTGGCTGAACTGGTCTCTTTTTCTTCTTCTACATTATATCAATCTAAACAATCATGCACAACGGCTGAAATCTGGGCCTATCTGGATGGTAGCTGCTTACCGTAACTATCCATTGGAAGCAGGAGAATGCTAGATTCCCCCATCCCTTTGGAGGAATTGCTACAGGGCCGCACTTGCTGCATTCCCTAACTGAAAGGGGGATGACTGTCTGCCGATTGGAGGTTTACAAATTATATGGGGAAAGTATATCGCCATACTTGCTGAAAGTGCTCAATGCTGCTAGGAAGGGGGGGTACCTTGGCATATTCCATGACTGAAGCTAGTATAATCCTGTTGCTTAAACAGTAAAGATCCCAGGGACCCTGGCTCTTACAAGCCAATATCCCTACTGCAAAGTGCCATTAAATTACTGGCAATGTGCTTAAAGCCGTTTCCAGGATTGTACACCCGGATCAATCTGGTTTTATGCCCTAGAAATCCACGGCAGTCAATCTCCGCGGATTGTTCTAGAGCGGATAACATGGGCAACAGGGCACTGCTATCTTTGGATGCGGCCAAGGCCTTTGACAGCGTAGAATGGCCCTGTCTTTGGGCTGTTCTTGCTAAATTTGTCTTTGGCCCCGTCTTTATCTCTTGGGTTAGGCTGCTATACAGCCACCCGTTGGCAGTCATTAGGGAGGCGGGCGGGATCTCACCTGAATTTCCGCTCAGCAGGGGCACTCATCAGGGATGCCCATCATCGCCATTACTTTTCGTAATAGCGATTGAACCACTGGCTGCGTCTTCGTCAAAACCTGGATATAGCGGGCTTTTAATTCGGTGAGGTGCAAGAGAAGGTCATGCTTTAAGCCAATGACACTGTTACTATTGGGTGATACCCTCCGCTCTCTGGAAGCAACAATGGGCACTATTTCTCAGTTCGGCATCTATTCGGGTCTACTCAATAACTGAGACAAATCGGCTTTAATGCTTTTAGATAACCTTCACAGTCTGTCACTCCCTCCTGTCAGGTCCCTGTAACTTCCTCCTTCAAATACCTGAGTATACAGATCACCCCACAACTAGGTGATTTCTGTGGTCTTAATGCTGCTTTACGGACAAAATCAAAGTTTATAGAACAGACTTTGGTTGTCACTACTAGCGGGCAAGGTAAACCTAAAGAAAATGATTTTCACGCCTCAAGTACTATACTTTTTACTCAACACACCTGTAGTGATTCTACTTAGAATTTGCCTTGTGGAAGATACTATTTTTATACAATTATTGTGGCACAATAAGGCACCTAGAGTGAGATTAGAACATCTGCAAAGACCCAAGGAAGGCAGGTGGTTTGGCTATACTTCTTGGCTGCCCAATTGCAACACTTGTGTGGAGGTCTGAGGCCCGACCACTTCTAGGGAGCATCAGCTAGATCCATAATCTTCCATCTTTATTTTGCTGCACGTGACTAAAGCGGTTGATATACCTACTGGATTGGAGGCTTGGGCCTTCGCTATATCTAACTGCCTTATGCCCACTTATACCCTCATACAGATAGTGTGGAACAAGGCTAAACCGCTCCAACGGGTCACTGGTTTTACAGTCCTATATGGCATAATAAGCAGTTTCCTGAGGGGTAGAACACATTACCATCATATTTTTAGGAATGGAGCCCCTATGCTCATTTGAGGAATTAAGTGCGAATTTCGACTTACACAGCTCCATGCTATTTTATTATGTTCAGCTCAAGCATGCCGTTGAGGCGCAAGGTTTTTTTTTTTCAAATTTCTGTATATTAAGATTAGCACACAGAAAAACAAGGCCATAAGGGGGCATACCCCGGCCAACAGGCAAACAACACAAACACAGAAAAACACCCACCCTAAACATCCCTCAACCATACTGCTCAGTACCTTCCATCAAAAATTAGCATTAGAAAAGCAAACAAAGTCCTTGTCAGGAACAGTATTCTCCGTTCTCTCTCCCCATGGCCCTGCCAGAGTTCAGGCTCAGAGGCCCGCTCGTCAACCGTGGATCTGGAATCCACCCAGACCCGCCAGACCTTTTCATATTTCTTAGGGCAATTCCTAGAAATATAAGTTGCCTTGTAAAGCGGTACCACCGCATTGACCAACCCCTTCCAGAGGCCCAAAGTCGGAGGGTGAGGAGATTTCCATTCGAGGACTATGGCCTTCCTAGCATAGAACAGCAGGATTCCAATAAGGGTCCTCGTCGCCCTGGCCGTCGCCAACTGGTCTACCAGGCCAAGGAGACAGACCCCCACTGTCAACGGGACCGGGACAGAGGCCAAGCCGGATACAAATCGAGTCTGAGGCGCAAGGTTTCACTGTAGACTGACAAGTCTCCCACACCGGTGTTCAATGTGATGGCTGAATCAGTTTCCACAAAGATGTTACGCCTTGTTACTTACTGACTGTCTAGCTGCATTCCCCCTAAAGCCTCGTACACACGCATCGATTATTGGCCGGGAATTTTCGGCCAACGTCCGATCGGCTGATTTTCGGCTTGTTAGTATGATATTTCCGACAACCGACTCCGACTTTTCGGCCGAAAAAAATCTGGTGTGCATCCTATAAAATTTTTGTTGGCCGTCAACACAACGGCCGATTTTTCTGTCGGTCAGTACAGATTTCGGCAGACAAAAATCAGATGAGCAAGACTGGGCATGCTCAGAGAAGAAAAAACACACAGAAAGTAAACCAGCACATGACATCACTTCTGAAGTAGATTTTTGTTGGCCGAGAAAATTTGTGTGCAGTCTAGGCTCATTCCAACCAACAAAACACCACTCTGGACAAAAGTCGGCCGATAATCGTTGCGTGTGTACGAGGCATAAGGGTAGTCGAGAGGTGGGAGAGTGACATAGGTCCCTTTTAGCAATGCCCAATGGATAAATTTGAAACAGAGGCTTATGCAGCCGTACCTACTTCTAAGGGTGCATTTCATCCGAGTCAGACTTCACATCATGGACATTCTAGGCTCCCCCATCTGTGGCAAGTGTTTAAGGGGCCATGGGGACCTGATCCATTTACCCTGGAGATGCCCCAAACTGCACATCTATTGGGTGAAAGTACTAAACCCCCCTAACAAGGTGTTTCAGACCTCCGTACCGCTGGAACCAAAGCCCTGTCTGTTAGGCATATTAGATGCCCTACAACTGTCGACTCCTACTCGGGAGGCAGTGGCTAGAGCCCTATTTCAAGCTCATAGGGGGCCTCTTTGGTATTGGAAGTCTTCTGAGCCTCCCTCCTACAAGAAATGGCTACAATGTATGGGGGTAACCCTTAGATTAGAGAAATATCTACCAACACAGGGGTCGCCCTCACACATTTGATGCAATATGGGGTCCCTGGCTGGACACCCCTGGCTTGAGTTCACGATGGACAGAATGCTTATGGAATGAGCCCGTTTCCTTTAACTCGAGTACACGAGCATTAACCTCCTAATGGAAACTTAAGGTGGAGAATGTGTCCCGGTATAGTCAGATTAGGGTGGAAATTGGTTTGGATATATATGTAGACATGGTAGACTACTTTTCTGTGTGTTTATTCATGGTTATGTACTGTACTCTATATGACTTCCTAACATCTCTGTAGAATTGTCTTGGCATTACTTTGTGTATTATTATTATTGGTGTAGTAATAATAATTATTATTATTATTGGTGTAGTTTCTTTGTAATGGGTTTTATTTAATAAAACTCCTTTTGGTTTTAAATAAATAAAAAACAAAAAAGGAAGAAAACTACAGGCCGGCAGTCACAAAGCCTGCTGGATCTTGTAGTTTTTACATTCACAGGACACTGTGAATGAGTAACGTGTTCGGGTGGGGAAAGAAAATCCCCACTAGCTGTCAGATTGGGGAGGTGCGGGGGCCGGTTCATTCATAACCTGTTACATGTTACACCCTGAAATTGGGGGTAACGTTATGAAAGCTGAAATTATCCTTTAAAGTGATTGTAAAGTCTGTTGGTTATTTTTTGGAAAAAACATGTTCTACATACCTCCTCTGTGTGGTTGGTTTTGCACAGAGCAGCCCCCATCATCTTCTCGGGTCCCTCGTTGCTGCTCCTGGCCCCTCCCTCCTGTTGAGTGCCCCCATAGCAAGCAGCCTGCTATGGGGGCACCCGAGCCGAGCTGCAGCTCTGTGTATGCATTCAGACACGGAGCTGCCTTTCCGCTCTGCCCCCTCTCTCTCTCTCTCCTCATTGGCTAACGGATGTTGATTGACATTGGCTCCCGCAGCTGTGTCTCAGCCAATCAGGAGGGAGAGTCCTTGAAAGCAGAGGGATTCCTCGACATTGATGGATAGAGATGGGTCTCAGGTAAGTATTAGGGGGGCTGCATACAGAAGCCTTTTTTTAATCTTAATGCATAGAATGCACCTTCTGCCTTTACAACCACTTTAACCTCTTGGCGACCATGTAACACCTATGTGTGGCGGTGTGGTGAGGAGGGTGTGCACACACAAAAGGCCATGGCGGCTGTTTCTGTGCTGAGTGCGTTCCTTCGCAAGCATGATTGGTGATTGGAAGCTGTCAGGATGGGCTTCTGATCGTGTGACCACTGCGACAGCCAATCCCAGTGGTCACGTGATCGACAAGTCCATCCTGCCCCCCCCCCCCCTTCCTTAACAATGTTAATCCAACTATTTGATTCATGCATGATATAGAGGTTGCCTAAGGGCCCTTTCACACTGATACGTTTTTACCTTGCAAGCCAGAGCAATCAAAACGGTGTAGATCAAAGCCTCATAAGTAGTATCTCTACCTTGGGGTTCTTCCTCAAGTTCTTGTGCTCGCCCCAGGTATATCCTTTTTAGTGACCAAGTTCCCTTGGAGTCATAAAATTATATTATCTTGACTTGAAAAAATGAATTTACATAACCATTATATATAAGCAGGGGCATACTGGTAAGTACTGTACATGTATCCATACAATTTGTTTTTCCAAGAAGAAGAAATGCTATTCACCTCTGTGAACCTGACCGGCCGGGCCCCTACCAAGACATGGCCGTCCACCTAAACTGACCGTCTGGGTCCCTACCAAGACATGGCCGTCCACCTAAACTGACCGGCCGGGCCCCTACCAAGACATGGCCGTCCACCTAAACTGACCGTCTGGGTCCCTACCAAGACATGGCCGTCCACCTAAACTGACCGGCCGTGACCCTACTAAGACATGGCCGTCCACCTAAACTGACCGGTCGGGCCCCTACCAAAACATGGCTGTTCACCTAAACTAACCGGCCGGGTAACCCTACCAAGACATGGCCGTCCACCTAAACTGACCAGCCGGGCAAGGAGAGCATTCATCAGAGAAGCAGCCAAGAGGCCCATGGGAACTCTGGAGGAGCTGCAGAGATCCACAGCTCAGGTGGGAGAATCTGTCCACAGGACAACTATTAGTCGTGCGCTCCACAAATCTGCCCTTTATGGAAGAGTGAGAAGAAGAAAGCCATTGGTGGAAGAAAGCCATAGGAAGTCCTGTTTGCAGTTTGGGAGAAGCCATGTGGGGGAGGAGCAAACATGTGGAAGAAGGAGCTCTGCTCAGAGGAGACCAAAATTCAACTTTATGGCCTAAAAGCAAAACGCTATGTGTGGGGGAAAAAATAACACAGCTCATCACCCTGAACACACCATCCCCACTGTGAAACATGGTGGTGGCAGCATCATGTTGTGGAGATGCTTTTCTTCAGCAGGGACAGGGAGGCTGGTCAGAGTTGATGGGAAGATGGATGGAGCTTGGAAGGGGTTGGGAGTTTGTTTCATGACTCAACTATTTAGAGGTGGAGTGTTGAAATCTTTTCAGGACTTGCAAGGGGAATTTAATGTGCCACGCCAGTACTTTTATAGGTTTCTGCAGCTCAGACATGCCATTACTGCTCAGGCCTGGCTTACACCGTTGCAACTCACTCCCAACAGACTACTGGCAGAGGTCTTTAAAACTAGTGATAAGAAGGGTATGATCTCTGATGTGTATGTTGCCCTTCTAGGCTCTCTCCAGGACCCGGCCGCTCTGCCTGCCCGGGAGGCTTGGGAGGAGGATCTTGGCCCCATTGATGGGGAGCGGTGGGAGCTCTGCCTCTCATCCACCCCCCTGGTTTCGGTCTCAGCCTCACACAAGGTATCCCACCTTATGCTTTTTCACAGAGCATATAGAACGCCTGTTCGACTTCACCGTTGGGGCTGTAGACCCTCCCCCCTGTGTCCGAAATGTGATAGAGACCAAGGCACATTGATACACATGATGTGGAGATGCCCAAAACTCTTTCAATATTGGTCCACGGTTATAGCTACAGTATCCAGAGTGTATAACTTTCAACTGCTTCATGACCCATTGATTTGTCTTCTGGGGGCTCTGGAGGTGGAGACCCTGATTCCCAACGCCCATGTAGCGGTAATTAGACTACTATATATTGCCCGCAAACATCGCCAGACACCGGCAACGACACAAAACATCCGGTCAGAGCTACAATGGAATGGTTTACATCAAAGCATATTCATGTGTTAGAATGGCCCAGTCACAGTCCAGACCTAAATCACATTGAGAATCTGTGGCAAGACTTGTACACCTGTAGCTGCACCCTGTCGCAGTATATGTACTGTGACGGGTCGGCAAGTGGTAATTACCAATGGTATTTGTATTATTATGCAGCATGAGGGGGTTAATGTATTGCCATTGGTCACTGATGCATTAGTGACCGACCGGTGGCAGTTAATTAACCCCTTAGTGCTGCATTAGTGGCACCAGTGTCAGTGTTAATTAACCGCTTTTTGCTGCATTAGTGCAACCAGTGTTAATTAACACTGACAGTGGTGGCACTAATGCAGCAAAAAGGAGTTAATTAACTGCCACTGGTTTATCACTGATGCATCAATGACCAATGGCAATACATAAACCCCCTCATGCTGCATAATACAAATACCTTTGGTAATTAACCTCACCTCAGCCTCCCCCCAATCCAAAAGTTAATTTCATATGCAGATGGCTTGGTTCTTCCTCAGTTCGGCGGCTCCTCTAGGTCACAGCTCCGGCAGGAGAACTCTATGCTCCTCTCCTCTGGGTCCTTTCCAATCCCGCCTCCGGTCGGCCTCTCAGTGACGTCACGCCGGGCCGTGACTACAAAGCCCCGATCAGGCGAGTATCTCTGCTGACAGGGAAAGTGAAGGGCTGAGCTATACTATGTTGTGCAGGAGCGCACATCGTTGCAGCTATTAGGGGCCGCCTGCCCGCCCGGTGTGTTAGTCACACACACTTCACCTGCGCTGCGCCCCCACCTTCTTTCAGTAAATTGTGCCGCCCCCCTCACCAGCCCTGGGTCCAAGAGTATGCGTATGGAGTACTGGCCGTTGGTTTTGGCAGTTAGTGGGATCACTTCCACTGTGGAGACACTCCTAAATTTAGAAGGGTGAGGACTGCATAGGTAATACAGGGTGCTTATGCATGCGTGTGCTAATTAAACTCCTGTTTTAATGCATACTGTTGGATAATTTGGTTGGTAAGCAGACTGGTTGGTGAGTTGAGCTGGGAATTTTCTCTGGTTTTGTTTTTCACTTTGAAGGATCTGTAAACCTAATCACTAGAATCTCAAATAGGCTGTAAAATAACAGTCTTTATAAGTCATGTTTGTTCATTATAACCCCTTGATACTGGCCGCATGCAAATATGCGGCCTCACGGCGCCTAAGCCTTAGCGCCGAGATGTTGTAAATTTGCGTGAATTGAGCTCAATAGCTCTACGCCCTGAGTGCTCCCAGCACAGTAACCAGTATCTAACCCAATGCTCCAGATCGCTGCATGCCATCGGGAGCTTTCGGATCACGTGACAGCCAATCCTGGCGCTTACATGATCTCAAGCCACGCCCCGCCTCCCAGCATCTTAAACCTCTTAAAGAGCTGGGAGGCACTGGTGTAAAGAGGTTAAATGTGCCCCTTTTATTACTGTGTAGCACCCTCCTAGGTAGGTGCTAGTGAGGACATGGCTCGGTTTGGTGGGGGGTGAGTGTAGCACCCTCCTAGGGAGGTGCTAGAGAGGACATGGCTCGGTTTGGTGGGGTGTGAGTGTAGCACCCTCCTAGGTAGGTGCTAGTGAGGACATGGCTCAGTTTGGTGGGGGGTGAGTGTAGCACCCTCCTAGGTAGGTGCTAGTGAGGACATGGCTCGGTTTGGTGGGGTGTGAGTGTAGCACCCTCCTAGGTAGGTGCTAGTGAGGACATGGCTCAGTTTGGTGGGGGGTGAGTGTATCACCCTCCTAGGTAGGTGCTAGTGAGGACATGGCTCGGTTTGGTGGGGTGTGAGTGTAGCACCCTCCTAGGTAGGTGCTAGTGAGGACATGGCTCGGTTTGGTGGGGGGTGAGTGTAGCACCCTCCTAGGTAGGTGCTAGTGAGGACATGGCTCGGTTTGGCGGGGGGTGAGTGTAGCACCCTCCTAGGTAGGTGCTAGTGAGGACATGGCTCGGTTTGGTGGGGGATGAGTGTAGCACCCTCCTAGGTAGGTGCTAGTGAGGACATGGCTCGGTTTGGTGGGGGATGAGTGTAGCACCCTCCTAGGTAGGTGCTAGTGAGGGCATGGCTCGGTTTGGCGGGGGGTAAGTGTAGCACCCTCCTTGGTAGGTGCTAGTGAGGACATGGCTCAGTTTGGTGGGGGCTGAGTATAGCACCCTTCTAGGTAGGTGCTAGTGAGAAAGTATAGTCTTGAGCTCTCTCTGCCTATCATAGGAGCAGCAGGCCAATCTATATTGCTTTCTGCCTACCAGAGAGCAGGATCTGTTAGTTAGGTCTGCTCAGTGTGCTCAGTGTGTGATTCATCTGGTCTAGGGAGTATTTCACACTGGTCCAATAGGGAGGCATGTTGGATAGTGGGAGGAAACCTGACCAATGGGTACACAGTCTTTGATACAGTCCTGGTGATTGGTAGAGACCGGCTGTCTCGGGGAATTCTGGGATACTGTATAAAAGCTAGGAACACATGTGCTGCGAGTCCCGGAGGGAGGGCGGCGGCTGCCTCCTCCTCTGTAGTGTTGGCACGTGGCATCAGGAGGGTCATCCTGAGGGCCAGAGGAACGGAGCTGAACCCAGAGGTCCAGGGGAGCTGACTGAGGGGGAGACCCTGGAAAAACAGTATCGTGAGTACAGGGGATCGTGTCAAGGGGCCTGACCTGAGGGGGGTCACCCTGGAGTGAGATAGTCAGTGGACGGGTGTCAGGATACTTGGAGAGTGTCCTGAAGATAGCTTTAGTTCATCAAATCACCTGGAAAGAGACTTAATCTTAAATCTATCTAGTGGCAGGGTGGCAACAGCCTGGCTGTATCAAGAGATAGATGTCCTCCAAACCTTGTGCATAGTTATTCTGGAGTATCCCACTAATCCCTTCCCCCATCCCTAATTTATACAATAAAAACAACCACATACCCCTGGATTAATTATTGGCCGAGCCAAGAAGTAAAGTGATAGACTGTTAATATCAATTTGCTAACGGTAACCCAGGGGGATCGGAAGGTGTGAAAATCCAGCAGTCCTCAAGGGGACACAGTGCTAAAACTATAAGAACTGGTGATCCTGCCATGAAAGTCCTTGGTTGGGCACTTCCTAATATAGGGTGACAACGCTCTGTCCCTTTCTCCTAATTGTACTCCTGCGTTGTCACCCTCTCCTACAGCTTCTGATGGAGACTACAAGAAACTGTTTTAATACACGTGACTCGGGCACGGTCTATTGTCACCCTCAGGAAACCTATGCTGAGAAATGCCATGCAGCCGTCACTGGAGGACACGTAGACAGAAAGGGGTTGCGCAGAGGCTGCAGGAGATCAGTAAATACCAAAGCAGGCGTACATCGGTGCGCAACACTTTATTAAATTATCTATTTTATATCATGGTTCAAGTAAACATTTTCCAGGTCAGGTTGGTAGGTGACAAAGGAAGAGAGGGGGGGAGGCAGCAAAAAGGTTGAACAGAAGAAACATTTCAGGAGGAACACAAGTGTGAACAGTGCATGGTTCAAGCTGCAGGAATACTGTACTGGTTACGCCCAGGAACTGGTGGCACGCCGGAGATCTGCAGGGGAAAAAAAAAGAAGAAAGCATTTTAAAATCAAAATTTAAAGCAAAATCCCCACAAAAAGAAAAAAATCTGTATCTTGGGTGTACTAGGAAAGGTTTTACCACTTGACGCCAAGTCATGTGACTTCAAGTCGTTGTAGCGGGATGATATGCAGCTGCAGGCGTCACCCCGGTACCGTTTTTTAGAGCCGGCGGTGGGCTCCCTTGTAATAGCAATCGGAGCGGCTTACTAGCCCTCCCGTCCCACTGAGAGACCCGAGCAACCAGCTGGCACATCCGCCGGCTGGCCGGAGACCCACACAAAGTCGGCATTGGGTCTCCACTATGATAACCCTGAAGCGATGACATGACATCACTTCCCGTTTACCTGGCTGTCAACGGCGCCATTGTTTGAAAATTAAAAGTATTCAAAAACGCAGATCTTGGTGTTTTGAATGGTTTCAAGTGCAAACGAGGGATTTGGAGTCTTATTGACCCCTGATCTCTCCATATAGAGTACCTGTCACCTCCCTATTGCTGTCACAATTACCTCCAGTGGACACGGCCGGTGACAGATTGCGCAGCTGCATGGTCCCACATTCTGGGAGGACATCTTCTCGGAACAATAGTGCTCTCACCAGGCTGTCATTTTACTATAGGCTGGGCGGGACAGACCGCTGTTCTGTCTCCACAGGGAGCGATCTCGGCTGCCGTACCCGCTGATTGGCTTCCCTTGTGGCGAATGGGCGTAGCGATCCCGCAAAGCCATACAGTGCTGTATTTTGGCCTAGGCCGACAAGGCCTAGGGCGGCACTTTGCAGGGGGGCGTCAAAATAGCCCCCATCCACCTTAGACTCTATTGCCCACTAGTTGCTAGAGCTGCCTCTCTCAATCCCCCCTCTCACACCTACCCTCTCTCTCTCTCATCCCCCTCTCTCTCATCCCCCGTCTCTCTCCCCCCTCTCTCTCCCTCACATCCCCCTTCTCTCTCATTCCCCATCTCTCTCTCTCTCACCCCCCCTCTCTCTCTCTCACCCCCCTCTCTCTCTTATCCCCCCCCTCTCTCGGTCTCTAATCCCCTCTCTCATCCCCTCTCTCTCTCTCAACCCCTCTCTCTCTCATCCGCCCTCTCCCTCACCCACCCCCTCTAACCCCCCCCTCTCGTGAGATCTCAGGGGTTCATGCTGGGACTTGTAGTCCTTCAATTTTGGAGGGAGTCACATCCATTAAAAAGGAAGGGGTGGGGCACATTTACATAGGAGGGTGAGGGGGGTGCCCAATTTTAGTCTTGCCTAGGGCAGCACAAAACTAAAATACACCACTGAAGCCATATTTAGGTACGTCGTTTCGCGGGACAGAGCCGGCCTCCCGCCATAAAATTACGCCTGCTGGTCGGCTAGCGGTTAATTGTGTATTCAGCTGTTTGGCTGGAATTGGACGCTGAGCGCCCATTAGCGGCTCTTCCATTACTTACCTCGGAGTCACTTTTTCTTTACAGAAGTTCGGGTCTTTTCTGAGGACGTTTTCTTGTTGACTTTTTCTTTTTTATCTTTCTTGGCATTTAAATTCTCATAGAGGGTTCCCTCTTCTTTAGGCCTGCAATATACAGGATGAAAAGACATTGGAGCATGCACATTTGGTGTGGGGGAAGGCATACGCTCAATGCTGGAGTAAGATTGCAGAGAAATATTACTTTGATGGGCTTCGTGATACTTTCATCTTGGACATGGCGGGTGCAAGGTTCCCGTATTCTGACTCTACAGCCTTTGTTCTCTGCAAGAAAAAAAAAAAAAAGATAATTATGAAAGATGTTGACCACTAATTATGCCACATCCATAAATATGTGCAAAGAACAAAAAAAGAAAGAACCCCGTCCTGCATCAGGAGGACTTTACTGGCATAGATGTGAGACTATATCAAACATGTAGAGGTATCAAAAAGTATATTTATTTGAAGATAATAAAAAAATGTATCACATAGCATCTATTTAGCATCGATACATCATAAAAACATGTTAAAAAAAAGCATAACAAAAAACATGATAGAACTATGATCCCAAAAGACCCATTATATCTTCCCCAATAGGGATAGTACCAACTGAAAACCTGAAATGGAGGTGTCTGTGGGTAGATGTCACCTCTGTAGGTCAACGGGTAGAGGTCTGTGGGTAGAGGTCACCTCCGTAGGTCAAGGGGTAGAGGTCTGTGGGTAGAAGGTCACCTCCGTAGATTGACCTACGATAGGGAATAGGGATATTGCCAATTGGAAACCTGAACTGGAGGTGTCTGTGGGTAGAGGTTACCTCCTTAGGTCAATGGGTAGAGGTCTGTGAGTAGAATTTACTTCCGTAGGTTGACCTACGATAGGGAATAGGGATAGTGCCAATTGGAAACCTAAACTGGAGGTGTCTGTGGGTAGAGGTCACCTCCGTGGGTCAATGGGTAGAGGTCTGTGGGTAGAAGTTACTTCCGTAGGTTGACCTACGATAGGGATAGTGCCAATTGGAAACCTGAACTGGAGGTGTCTGTGGGTAGAGGTCACCTCCGTAGGTCAATGGGTAGAGGTCTCTGAGTAGAATTTACTTCCATAGGTTGACCTACGATAGTGAATAGGGATAGTACCAATTGGAAACCTGAACTGGAGGTGTCTGTGGGTAGAGGTCACCTCCGTGGGTCAATGGGTAGAGGTCTGTGGGTAGAAGTTACCTCCGTAGGTTGACCTACGATAGGGATAGTGCCAATTGGAAACCTGAACTGGAGGTGTCTGTGGGTAGAGGTCACCTCCGTGGGTCAATGGGTAGAGGTCTGTGGGTAGAAGTTACTTCCGTAGGTTGACCTACGATAGGGATAGTGCCAATTGGAAACCTGAACTGGAGGTGTCTGTGGGTAGAGGTCACCTCCATGGGTCAATGGGTAGAGGTCTGTGGGTAGAAGTTACTTCCGTAGGTTGACCTACAATAGGGAATAGGGATAGTACCAATTGGAAACCTGAACTGGAGGTGTCTGTGGGTAGAGGTCACCTCCGTGGGTCAATGGGTAGAGGTCTGTGGGTAGAAGTTACCTCCGTAGGTTGACCTACGATAGGGAATAGGGATAGTACCAATTGGAAACCTGAACTGGTAGTGTCTGTGGGTAGAGGTCACCTCCGTAGGTCAAGGGGTAGAGGTTTGTGGGTAGAGGTCACCTCCGTACTACGATAGGGAATAGGGATAGTGCCAATTGGAAACCTGAACTGGAGGTGTCTGTGGGTAAGGTCACCTCCATAGGTCAATGGGTAGAGGTCTGTAGGTAGAAGTTACCACGGTAGGTTGACCTAGGATAGGGAATAGGGATAGTACCAATTGGAAACCTGAACTGGAGGTGTCTGTGGGTAGAGGTCACCTCCGTAGGTTGACCTAGGATAGGGAATAGGGATAGTACCAATTGGAAACCTGAACTGGTGGTGTCTGTGAGTAGAGGTCACCTCCGTAGGTCAAGGGGTAGAGGTCTGTGGGTAGAGGTCACTCCACTCTATGGCCTTGGAGGACCGGAGCAACGTCATATGTCGCTTCTGTCCAACAGCCTTAAAGGGCCTATTTTTTTTTTGGCTGAAAACAAATTACATTTCATATTTATTTTTTTATTGCTTTTTAGTGTAGATGTGAGATGTGCGGTCTTTTTAACATTTTACATTTTTTTCAAATGATTTAAAACAATGTTTAAAAAATTTTTTTTTTTTTTACAGCACAGGGCCATAGGAAGGTGGGTGTCAGACTGACGGGGGCACACGGGGAGGATCAGAAACAGACAGAACTGGGAGGAGGGCTGGAAAACCAACTACAAGAACAATGCCCTGTGTCTGTGTCTCTCCCTGCAGCAACTGAAAGCCAGCGGGGGGGAGAGAAACTGGCTTCCAGCTGCTGCAGAGAGACGCACAAAGCATCCTTCTGTAATTGCACCTCTGCCTGACCGCTCTGATTTCCCCTGCTGTTTGGGCCCCCTATGTGCCCGGGCCCCCTTATACAGTATTGTATAAGGATGTGGACACTGGTGACAGTCCATGTTGGGATGTGGACACTGGTGACAGGCCTGTGTTGGGATGTGGACACTGGTGACAGTCCTGTATTGGGATGTGGAAACTGGTGACAGTACTTTTTTTGGGATGTGGACACTGGTGACAGTACTGTTTTGGAATGTGGACACTGGTGACAGGCCTGTATTGGGATGTGGACACTGGTGACAGTTCTGTATCAGGATGTAGACACTGGTGACAGTCCTGTATTGGGATGTTGACACTGGTGACAGTACTGTATTGGGATGTGGACACTGGTGACAGTCCTGTATTGGGATGTGGACACTGGTGACAGTCCTGTATTGGGATGTGGACACTGGTGACAGTACTGTATTGGGATGTGGACACTGGTGACAGGCCTGTGTTGGGATGTTGACACTGGTGACAGTACTGTATTGGGATGTGGACACTGGTGACAGTCCTGTATTGGGATGTGGACACTGGTGACAGGCCTGTATTGGGATGTTGACACTGGTGACAGTACTGTATTGGGATGTGGACACTGGTGACAGTCCTGTATTGGGATGTGGACACTGGTGACAGGCCTGTATTAGGATGTGGACACTGGTGACAGTCCTGTATTAGGATGTGGACACTGGTGACAGGCCTGTATTGGGATGTGGACATTGGTGACAGTACTGTATAGGGATGTGGACACTGGTGACAGTCCTGTATTGGGATGTTGACACTGGTGACAGTCCTGTATTGGGATGTTGACACTGGTGACAGTCCTGTATTGGGATGTGGACACTGGTGACAGTCCTGTATTGAGATGTGGACACTGGTGACAGGCCTGTATTGGGATGTTGACACTGGTGACAGGCCTGTATTGGGATGTTGACACTGGTGACAGGCCTGTATCGGGATGTGGACACTGGTGACAGTCCTGTATTGGGATGTGGACACTGGTGACAGGCCTGTATCGGGATGTGGACACTGGTGACAGTCCTGTATTGGGACGTGTAAACTGGTGACAGTACTTTTTTGGGATGTGGACACGGGTGACATCCTGTATTGGGATGTGGACACTGGTGACATCCTGTATTGGGATGTGGACACTGGTGACACTCCTGTATTGGGATGTGGACACTGGTGACAGTCCTGTATTGGGATGTTGACACTGGTGACAGTCCTGTATTGGGATGTGGACACTGGTGACAGTCCTGTATTGGGATGTGGACACTGGTGACAGTCCTGTATTGGGATGTGGACACTGGTGACAGGCCTGTATTAGGATGTGGACACTGGTGACAGTCCTGTATTAGGATGTGGACACTGGTGACAGGCCTGTATTGGGATGTGGACATTGGTGACAGTACTGTATAGGGATGTGGACACTGGTGACAGTCCTGTATTGGGATGTTGACACTGGTGACAGTCCTGTATTGGGATGTTGACACTGGTGACAGTCCTGTATTGGGATGTGGACACTGGTGACAGTCCTGTATTGAGATGTGGACACTGGTGACAGGCCTGTATTGGGATGTTGACACTGGTGACAGGCCTGTATTGGGATGTTGACACTGGTGACAGTACTGTATTGGGATGTGGACACTGGTGACAGGCCTGTATCGGGATGTGGACACTGGTGACAGTCCTGTATTGGGATGTGGACACTGGTGACAGGCCTGTATCGGGATGTGGACACTGGTGACAGTCCTGTATTGGGACGTGTAAACTGGTGACAGTACTTTTTTGGGATGTGGACACGGGTGACATCCTGTATTGGGATGTGGACACTGGTGACATCCTGTATTGGGATGTGGACACTGGTGACACTCCTGTATTGGGATGTGGACACTGGTGACACTCCTGTATTGGGATGTTGACACTGGTGACATCCTGTATTGGGATGTTGACACTGGTGACAGTCCTGTATTGGGATGTGGACACTGGTGACAGTCCTGTATTGAGATGTGGACACTGGTGACAGGCCTGTATTGGGATGTGGACACTGGTGACATCCTGTATTGGGATGTGGACACTGGTGACAGTACTGTATGTGGATGTGGACACTGGTGACAGTACTGTATTGGGATGTGGACACTGGTGACAGTCCTGTATTGGGACGTGGAAACTGGTGACAGTACTTTTTTGGGATGTGGACACGGGTGACATCCTGTATTGGGATGTGGACACGGGTGACATCCTGTATTGGGATGTGGACACTGGTGACAGTCCTGTATTGGGATGTGGAGACTGGTGACAGGCCTGTATTGGGATGTGGACACGGGTGACATCCTGTATTGGGATGTGGACACTGGTGACAGGCCTGTATTGGGATGTGGACACTGGTGAGAGTACATTGTGGGGCTGTGGACACTGGTGGGAGTACATTGTGGAGATGTGGACACTGGTGAGAGTACATTGTGGGGATGTGGACACTGGTGGGAGTACATTGTGGGGATGTGGACACTAGTGGGAGTACATTGTGAGGATGTGGACACTGGTGAGAGTACATTGTGGGGATGTGGACACTGGTGAGAGAACATTGTGGGGATGTGGACACTGGTGAGAGTACATTGTGGGGATGTGGACACTGGTGGTAGAACATTGTGGGGATGTGGACACTGGTGGTAGAACATTGTGGGGATGTGGACACTGGTGGGAGTATATTGTGGGGATGTGGACACTGGTGAGAGTACATTGTGGGGATGTGGACACTGGTGGGAGTACATTGTGGGGATGTGGACACTGGTGGTAGAACATTGTGGGGATGTGGACACTGGTGGGAGTACATTGTGGGGATGTGGACACTGGTGAGAGTACATTGTGGGGATGTGGACACTGGTGAGAGTACATTGTGGGGATGTGGACACTGGTGGTAGAACATTGTGGGGATGTGGACACTGGTGGGAGTACATTGTGGGGATGTGGACACTGGTGGTAGAACATTGTGGGGATGTGGACACTGGTGGGAGTACATTGTGGGGATGTGGACATTGGTGAGAGTACATTGTGGGGATGTGGACACTGGTGGGAGTACATTGTGGGGATGTGGACACTGGTGAGAGTACATTGTGGGGATGTGGACACTGGTGGGAGTACATTGTGGGGATGTGGACACTGGTGGTAGAACATTGTGGGGATGTGGACACTGGTGAGAGTACATTGTGGGGATGTGGACACTGGTGAGAGTACATTGTGGGGATGTGGACACTGGTGGTAGAACATTGTGGGGATGTGGACACTGGGTAGAGTACATTGTGGGGATGTGGACACTGGTGAGAGTACATTGTGGGGATGTGGACACTGGTGGTAGAACATTGTGGGGATGTGGACACTGGTGGTAGAACATTGTGGGGATGTGGACACTGGTGAGAGTACATTGTGGGGATGTGGACACTGGTGAGAGTACATTGTGGGGATGTGGACACTGGTGGGAGTACATTGTGGGGATGTGGACACTAGTGGGAGTACATTGTGAGGATGTGGACACTGGTGAGAGTACATTGTGGGGATGTGGACACTGGTGAGAGAACATTGTGGGGATGTGGACACTGGTGAGAGTACATTGTGGGGATGTGGACACTGGTGGTAGAACATTGTGGGGATGTGGACACTGGTGGTAGAACATTGTGGGGATGTGGACATTGGTGAGAGTACATTGTGGGGATGTGGACACTGGTGGTAGAACATTGTGGGGATGTGGACACTGGTGGTAGAACATTGTGGGGATGTGGACACTGGTGGTAGAACATTGTGGGGATGTGGACACTGGTGGTAGAACATTGTGGGGATGTGGACATTGGTGAGAGTACATTGTGGGGATGTGGACACTGGTGAGAGTACATTGGGGGGATGTGGACACTGGTGAGAGTACATTGGGGGGATGTGGACACTGGTGGGAGAACATTGTGGGGATGTGGACATTGGTGAGAGTACATTGTGGGGATGTGGACACTGGTGAGAGTACATTGTGGGGATGTGGACACTGGTGGGAGTACATTGTGGGGATGTGGACACTGGTGAGAGTACATTTGGGGGATGTGGACACTGGTGAGAGTACATTGGGGGGATGTGGACACTGGTGAGAGTACATTGGGGGGATGTGGACACTGGTGAGAGTACATTGGGGGGATGTGGACACTGGTGAGAGTACATTGGGGGGATGTGGACATTGGTGAGAGTACATTGTGGAGTTCTGGAAATTGCTGAGTAGTCATCATCTTTGGTGGGGACACTGACTCTGATAATTGAAATTGGGACCTTCAGACTTCTGGTGCAAAACTCAGGGAGCGCTCAGGTTCCTGATGTTGTAATTCCCCCTTGGCAGCAGACCTGACAACACTAAAAGTGAAATTATCTCTTTTTATTACTACCAGAAATACGAGGTGATGGTACCTCTAGCGCTCGGAGTTTGTGCTTGGCGGAGTCGATGTAATGTGCAATAGAGGAATAGATGAACCTGTATTGAGCCTCTGTCTGGACCATTCCTGAGCGCTGGGATCGTACCATCTGAATGGTCTTCTGAACGTCGATATCACTGTCCAGACCTGAAAAAGACACGTCAGTCAGAAGAGACCAGGCGGGGGGGGTATCATGTGGAAGTAACACCAACAGTAATCTACATTATGGAAGGTACCTTCTGAAAGTGTGGCACATCTAGTAGTCATAGATGGTGTGACCATTGACGGGCAGCAGACAATATAGATTTTAGTACAGATATTTTGCTGGACATGTGCTATGTACAAAGTTTTACTTGGTGGGATGCAATGAAAACAAAAAAAAAATTAATCCATTCCAAAAGCTGCCCACCGGCCTGAAAACTTGCCAAGAGGTGGTGGGAGGGTCCAATGACTCTTAAGAGCCCTTCCTGCGGGGTAAAGTATTACTATCAAAACATTGACTGTCATATATTTGCCCCTGTAGATCAGAAGCTGTCCGCTCTTATGCCTTCGGAGGGAACCTTCACCCTCCATGTAAGGGGGGGGGGGGGGGTTCCCTTTAGGGTGAGCTCACGTCCTTTCTGAGATTATATGCTGCTCCATTGGCCCTCTAACTATATTATTGGGGCAGGAGAGGCTTTCCATGGTCCCGGTCTGTGTGCAGCATGTGCAGTTCTGAAAAGAGTATAGAGCGGGAGCAACAGCCCCAATGAGGGTGTAGGCAGGTGCAGTCTATTTTCTTCACTGCAGGTGGCACCCAACCACAGCAGAAGTGCAGAGGGAGGGAGAGGAAGTCAAGAGGAACATGGTTCCTCTATGGTTTACTGGGGCAGTGATGTGGTTGGATGCTGACAGCCCATGTGACTTTGGCAGCCATCTTGGGTCAGGCAGAGTCTATTTAAGACCGTGGCTCCTGAGTTTGGCACGTATTTAGCATGTGGGTTTGCTAAATGCGTGCCAAACTCAAATGTGTTCACCCGTCTGTCAGGGACAGTTTTAGCAGTAGGGAACAGTTTCAGATGAGCTGGGAAAGATTAGGGATCCGCCACTCTTCTTGGAATCCGCTTGGGCACGGATTGGCCAGGCCGCATTCCGCCCCTTAAGACAGATGCAGTCAGTTCGGCTTAGATCTGCTCTGCTACAATCTTCTGTTCATTCGTGAGTGTTCCCGGTCGGGCCGCCTTCCTGCCAGGCTTGTTGTGAACTGTTACGCTCTGACTACAATGCAAGCTCTTTCTATTGCATCTGGACTGTTTGTGTTACTGCAGCTGCACCACGCTACACCCAGTTACAAGGGAAAGGATGCACTAGACCTAGGGTGACCACGTGTCCTGGATTACCCAGGACAGTTCTGCATTTTTCAGATCTGAGAGACATTTTGGACAATTTCATGCTCCCAACTTTGTGGGAGGAGTTTGGGGATGACCCCTTCCTGTTCCAACATGACTGCGCACCAGTGTACAAAGCAAGGTCCATAAAGACATGGATGAGCGAGTTTGGGGTGGAGGAACTTGACTGGCCTGCACAGAGTCCTGACCTCAACCCGATAGAACACTTTTGGGATGAGACGGCGAGAAAGGCCTTCCTGTCCAACATCAGTGTCTGACCTCACAAATGCGCTTCAGGTACAATGGATAAACATTCCCATAGACACTCCTAAACCTTGTGGACGGCCTTCCCAGAAGAGTTGAAGCTGTTATAGCTGCAAAGAGTGGGCCAACTCAATATTGAACCCTACGGACTAAGACTGGGATGCCATTAACCACTTAACGACCAGCCACGTAGATCTACGTCAGCAGACTTTGAGTGGTTATACCGGGATGATGCATCATCCCGGTACCGTTGTTTGAAGCCGACGGTCGGCTTTCCATCGGTAAAGACCGATGCGGCTCGAAAGCCGCTCGATCGTTACCCGGGGGGGGCGGGAGGGGACATCCCCCCCCCCCTCCCGCCGCCTTCCGTGGCTTTGCTCTGGGCTCCCGTCCCACCGGGAGCCCCGAGCACCCAGCCGGCACATCCGCCGGCTGGATGGAGTCCCGATGAATGCCGGAAACGGCTTCCATCGGGTCTCCGATGACGTAACGCGGAGGCGGCGTCCATGACGTCACTTCCGGGTTACTGTGCTGCAAAAGGCGGCAGATTTGAAAAATGGCTGTATGCAAAAATGCAGTTTTCGGCGTTTTGCATACAGGGAAGTGTAGTGGAGGGGTTTGGGGTCTTTTAGACCCTCGATCCCTCCATAAAGTGTACCTGTCACTACATATTTGTGTCACAAGGGATGTTTACATTGCTTGTGACAGCAATAAAAGTGATCAGATTTTTTTTTTTTTTTAAAAACCTGTAATAAAGTTGAAAAAAAAGAAAAAATAAATAGGAAAAAAAAAAAAAAAAAATTTAGCCGCCCCCGTCACCGTTAGCTTGCGCACAAAAAAAAACGTATACGTAAGTCGAGCCGCGAATGAAATCGCTGTTCAAACCACACATGTGAGGTATCGCCGCGATCGCCAGTGCGTGGGCAATAATTAAAAAAAAAGAGCTACACTCTATCTCTAAACTGGTAACCGTTAAATAAATTTAAAGCGTCGCAGATTGAGATCTCTATTGACCGTAGTTTGTCGCCATCCCACGGGGGGGCGCAATTTTAAACCGTAACATGTTGGGTATCTATTTACTTGGCATGACATCATCTTTCACAATATACAAAAAAAATGGGCTAACTTTACTGTTTAGTATTTTTTAAATACAGTGAAATGTGATTTTTCAAATTTTTTCCAAAAAAATGGCGTTTTAAAGACCGCTGCGCAAATACCGTGTGACAAAAATTTTTGCAATGACCGACATTTTATTCTCCAGAGTCTTTGCTTAAGTGGTTAAAGTTCATGTGCGTGTAAAGGCAGGCGTCCCAATACTTTTGGTGATATATTGTATGTTAAGAACCCATGTTTGAAAGGTAATATATCAATTAACCAATCACTGTTAGTTCTCAAGATCCTTTCACCTTTTGTTTGAATGATGTCCACCAACATGTCAATGACGATGATGGTTCCAGTACGGCCAATCCCAGCACTGTGAATGGAAAAAAAAATGAGAAATGAGAAAACAAAGGTATTGTAAGTAACATCGGGATCGGATTGTGTGACAAAACAGGATTTTACTGGGACAATCTGAGGACTGAAGGATGAGTTTACCTGCAATGTACAATGATAGGCCCAGCTCCTGGTATGCTCTCCTGCATTCGGTTGACCTCTCCAAGGAAGCTCAGGACACCGCCTGGGTCAGATGGAACCCCATGATCGGGCCAGTTCAGGTACTGATAGTGAATAATCTCTCTGGCCTCATCGCGCTGCAGATACAAATGGGAAGAATGTTATGGAAAATTGGAGATTACAGAATCTGGTGTAGCTGTGCATGGGAGCCAATCAGCTTCTAACTGCAGCTTGTTCAATTAGGCTTGACTTCATATCCAAACATAAAATATGCAAATTATTGGTAAGTAACAGCATATCAAAGCTATGGTATTCCCAGTAGTAACCTAGGTCTGTGAAAGTTTAACCATAAGAAAGGCTGAACGCCGGAGAATTGATGCTTTAGAACAGGGGTCCTCAAACTTTTTAAACAGGGGGCCAGTTCACAGTCCCTCAGACACTGTTGGGGGCCGGACACACCAGCGTGCCCCCTTTCAATGCAGAGACCAGCGTGCCCCCTTTCAATGCAGAGAGACCAGCGTGCCCCCTTTCAATGCAGAGACCAGCGTGCCCCCTTTCAATGCAGAGACCAGCGTGCCCCCTTTCAATGCAGAGAGACCAGCGTGCCCCCTTTCAATGCAGAGAGACCAGCGTTCCCCCTTTAATGCAGAGACCAGCGTGCCCCCTTTCAATGCAGAGACCATCGTGCCCCCTTTCAATGCAGAGAGACCAGCGTGCTCCCTTTCAATGCAGAGAGACCAGCATGCCCCCTTTCAATGCAGAGAGACCAGCGTGCCCCCTTTCAATGCAGAGAGACCAGCGTGCCCCCTTTCAATGCAGAGTGACCAGCGTGCCCCCTTTAATGCAGAGACCAGCGTGCCCCCTTTCAATGCAGAGAGACCAGCGTGCCCCTTTCAATGCAGAGACCAGCGTGCCCCCTTTCAATGCAGAGACCAGCGTGCCCCCTTTCAATGCAGAGACCAGCGTGCCCCCTTTCAATGCAGAGAGACCAGCGTGCCCCCTTTTAATGCAGAGACCAGCGTGCTCCCTTCAATGCAGGGACCAGCGTGCCCCTTCAATGCAGAGACCAGCGTGCCCCCTTTCAATGCAGAGACCAGTGTGCCCCCTTTCAATGCAGAGACCAGCGTGCCCCCTTTCAATGCAGAGATCATCGTGCCCCCTTCAATGCAGAGAGACCAGTCAGTGCACTTACCTGCAGCGGCGGCTTCTCCTCAGTCCCCCGGCATCTCCTCAAGTCCTCCCGCCTCCTCCTCGGCCAATGGCATGCGCTCGCCTTTCGGCCAATCAGGAAGAAGGTCCCGGACCCGCTTCCTGATTGGCCAGGAGGAGGATCCATGTGACAATAGCGAATTTCCATTCGCTATTGTCACACAAATGGATGGGCTAGGGCGCAGTGCTCTGCGCCCCGGGTCCACCCTTTTCTGAAGCCTATTAGAGCCTCTGGCTCTAATTAGGTGATTCGTGAAAAAAAAAAAAATTTTAATGATACATTCCGGCCGGCGGGCTAGGTTCAGGACCCCTGCTTTAGAACTTTGGTGTTGGAGAAGACTCTTAAAAGGTCCCTTGGACGGCAAGAAGATCAAACCAGTCAATCTTGAAGGAAATCAACCCTAAATATTCACTGGAAGGACAGATCCTGAAGATTAAACTCAAATACTTTGGCCAAGAGCTTCGGAAGTCAGTGGAGGACAAAAAAGCCTGGCGCGCTATGGTCCATGAGGTCACGAAGAGTCAGACACGACTAAACAACAAAAACAACAGCATGTCAACTATAATTGACAGCATAGACACATATGGGGAGCTACAGCGTGTGCTAGGCAGAAGGAGGAGGCAATTTACCTGGATAAGACTCGGTGTCGGATGAAAATGTCTACTGCTAAATGAAAAATTTATTTCTTTTGGTTTTACGAAGCCTACAGAAATAGAAAAGAGCTCCAACTAAGTATTCTATGTGGGGAAGTTCTAAGTAATAAAATGTGAAGACACTGACTGTGTTGATGGGGGAATCGAGCATTTTATTTCCTTCCACCCATGGAAGGCCATAATCTATGGCCTGCCTAAGGCCCCTATCATATGGGCAGGTCAGTGCAATAAATCCAGGGGCCTTGAGAAGGAGCTGTCAGCTCCGAATGTGTGGCCTCGCTTTCTAGTCTCCACGGGCCCTGTATTCAGGACTCCCCGCCCCGTACCGGTGACGTCACTTCTGCTTCCGCGTTCGCATGCCAACGCACCCAATAGAAGAGAACAGGGCCATGCCACAACCACCATACGATCGTGTCCAGTGGACACCGTTACAGCATGGTGAAGAGCAGGGCTTTTTTTCTCGAAGAATAGGTGCAGGAACTCCCCCTTTCTGACTAACTCCTTTTCTCCGCCCCTAACCCACCTCCGAGGACCGTTCCCTAATTCCACCCCCTGCCCACCTCCCAGGACTGCCCCTTATAGAGAATACAGAACTATTTTTGGTACCAAGTAAGCAGGGGAGGACTGGGCCAGGGGGGCAATTGCCCCCTGGGCCGCTCTGATGTCCTGTAAAAAGGCTGCACCACTTCTGCCACAGACATGCCCAAAGGATTCCTGGTGAAGAGAAGTAAAAAGTCCTCGTCACTGACCTACTGAGTGTGGGTTGAAGACAAGGACAGTGCAGACCTTTAGATAATTTGCTGTCTGAGCAGAGGCCGGTTCTGTGCCCCACTGGAGACTCTCCTCCCCTGGCCAGCCCCAACTTAACTGTCCCAGCTCCCCTCAACCACCCTCGGCTGGCCAGGTTGGGAACTTGGATTCAGGATTTAGTAGAGAGTACCTGGAGCAGGGCTTCAGCCTGGAATAGGGGGGGGTCAGGACTCTCAGGAGGAGGGAGGAGGATGTGAAGAGGGAGAGTGGGAGGGGGAGCGAGATGCTGCACCATGGGCCTTTGGTTTGTACTTTCCCCCTGGGCTGAAAGTTGCCAGTCTGCCCCTGCAAGTAAGTATGGAATTTGTTAATGATTGTTAATGATAACAAGAAAATCAGTAAAATAGATCTCCTGCAGCCAGTAACATCAATACACCCTCTAGCAACAATAGATCCCCCCCCAACAACAATGTACCACCCACAAGAAAAATATCCCACAGTACAACAAAGCCCTGGCAGCAACAACAGATCGCCCCACAGCCTGCATCAATAGACCCCCCTTAACAGTAGATCTCTCCCAGCAACAACTGACCCCCCGGCAACGCAAGACAAACCCCAGCAACAATAGATCCCCCACCAGTAACAATAGACTTCCCCAGCAACAATAGACCTCCCTGCAGTGCAAATATGGATTCCTTCCAGCTACAATACTTCCCCTAGCAGCCAGTATCAGTAGACCCTTCAGCACACCCTAGGCACCCCTTGCATACATTCAGTGCCGGAACTGCGTTCCCCCGTGTTCCTGCTGAAAAAAAGCCCTGGTGAAGAGAGATTTCAGTGTGAAATTCCTCTTCAAACAGGCATGCGGGAGACATATCGCTTCCTGATCACCTGCTAACCCTGGGTCAGTCCCTGTTGACAATTTCGTCAACTTAAGGTCCTGGGACAGCAGCGGAAGTACCAAGGGTCGCACCCCCTGGAAGAAGTTAGGCACAGGGCCTAAAAAAACCTAAGAAATAACACTGTATTAGCACATAGAGAGCGTGATTCAGAGCCAAACTCCGCATGCAGAGAGAGCAGAGCTGTGCAGTAACTCTTTCTCATTCAGCTACAACTGTCTCTATAGAGGTTGTATGCACCAAATAGTGCACAGAAGCTGGGACTGACACCCCCTGAAGCCCGGGGGGTATGACAAAGGTGGGCAGCGGATCTGCTGTGGCTCCTCTAATGAAAAATTTGAAGAAAGAGAAAATTACAGAGCAACACAGCTTTTCACCAAGCTGCGGATGCAGAAGCAGATGGAAAAGAAACAGCTGGGACCAGAGTTCTTCTTTAACCACTTGCTGACCGCCTAGTGTACATTTACTGCGGCAGGTCGGCTCTATTGCACAAAATCGCAAAATAGCCACTAGGGGGTGCGCACGAGCTGCTGGAGGCACGATTGCGCGCTAATTGGGCAGAGGGGGAGCCAATCAGCGGGGTCTGGCGGACCCGATATCTCTGCCTGCCACCAGCGATCGTTCCCAAGAGAGGCAGAACGGCAGTCTGCCTAGGTAAAAAAGGCAAATCGCTGTTCTGACAGGGGAGAAGATAAGAGATCTTGTGTTCCTGATAAGCAGGAACACAGATCTCTGTCTTCCCCCAGTCAGAGCACCTCCCCCACACAGTTAGCAAGCACCCCCTAGGGCAGGGGTGTCAAGCTCAATTTCATTGCGGGCCGCATCAACATTATGGTTTCCCTCAAAGGGCCAGTTATATCTGTAGGATTAGATGTCCAGAGCGCCCTACGCTCCCTTACACCCTTACATGAGATGTCAAGAGCCCCCCCACCATCATAAGCCAAGAGTCACCCACCCTTGCACAGAGAAGCACAGGATTCTGGCAAAGGAGTTCTGTCCTCTCTGCTGCCGACTACTAAGACAAGGTGGGGGCAGAGACAAGGGGGGGTGCCGCAGCTACAGGAGGGGTGTGAGGGCCACAAAAAATGACCTGGCGGGCCGCATTCGGCCCCCGGGCCTTGTGTTTGACACCCGTGCCCTAGGGGCACATTTAACCCTTTGATCACCCCTGATGTTAACCCCTTCCCAGCCAGTGTTATTAGTACAGTGACTGCATATTTTTAGCACTGATCACTGTATTAGTGTCACTGGTCCCAAAAAAAAAAGTGTCAAAAGTGTCAGCTAAGTGTCCGATTTGTCCGCCACAATGTTGCAGCCCTGCTAAAAATCGCTGATCACTGCCATTAATAGTAAAAAATAAATAAAAATGCCATAAAAATATCCCATAGTTTAGACGCTATATTGGAATTTCTTTTCAGGCCAAAGAGTTCAATCTTTGTTTCATCAGAGCAGAGAATTTTGTTTCTCATGGTCTGAGAGTCCTTCAGGTGCCTTTTGGTAAACTCCAGGCGGGCTGTCATGTGACTTTTACTGAGGAGTGGCTTCCATCTGGCCACACCCATACAGGCCTGATTGGTGGAGTGCTGCAGAGATGGACGTTCTTCTGGAAGGTTCTCCTCTCTCCACAGAGAAACGCTGGAGCTCTGTCAGAGTGACCATCGGGTTCTTGGTCACCTCCCTGACTAAGGCCCCCCTCTCCCGATCGCTCAGTTTGGCTGGGTGGCCGCTCTAGGAAGAGTCCTGGTGGTTCCAAACTTCTTCAATTTACGGATGATGGAGGCCACTGTGCTCATTGGGTCCTTCAATGCTGCAGAAATGTTTCTGTACCCTTCCCCCGATCTGTGCCTCCATACAATCCTGTCTCCGAGGTCTACAGACAATTCCTTGGACTTCATGGCTTGGTTTGTGCTCTGACATGTACTGTTACCTGTGGGACCTTCTATAGACAGGTGTGTGCCTTTCCAAATCATGTCCAATCAACTGAATTTACCAAAGGTGGACTCCAGTTAAGTTGTAGAAACATCTCAAGGATGATCAGTGGAAACAGGAGGCACCTGAGCTCAATTCTGAGTGTCATGGCAAAGGGTGTGAATACTTATGTACATGGGATTTTTTCCTTTTAATACATTTGCAAAGATTTCAAACAAACTTTTTTCACGTTGTCATTATGGGGGATTGTTTGTAGAATTTTGAGGAAAATAATGAATTTAATAAATTTTGGAAAAAGTGAAGCGCTATGAGTACTTTCCGGATGCACTGTAAACCTTGCTGTGTGTCATTGCCCTTTACATACCACTCTTTGGGTTATAGACTAAAGGCGACCAATCACACTCTCAGAGAGGACATTTAAGGAAATAATAAAATTGGGGAACAATTGCAATAAACAGAGGCAACCAAAAACACTTACATTTTCTAGAAGCGACACTTGTAATGTGCGAATTTTATACTCCATGGCTTCATGTTCTGACACCAATTCCACCCAGAAACGTCCAAAGTCTTTTCCACCTGTGTCTACATCCGGCCAGTACAGCACGCATTTAGTCTAAGATGAACACAGATGGAGTTAGTGAGAATGCATACTGAACAAAATTATAAACTCAACACTATTTTTTGCCCCCATTTTTCATAATCTGAACTCAAAGATCTAAGAAAACCGGGAATCATTTATGAAGAGAACTCCTCTCCAAAGTGCCATTAACCTGTCTACCTATCCATTAGCTTGCATGTGCTTCCACTGTGAAGACTCTTATAAACTCATTAGAGTTAGGACTGCAGGTAACACAGGGAGCCGTGGAGCGGCCCTGCAGCTTTCACATGCGTTTGCAAATGTGTGCCAACTAAACCCCTGTTTTGACACAAACTGTTAGACAGGTTAATTTGGTTGGTAAGCAGACTGGTTGGCAAATTGAACTGGGAATTTTATTTTTGTTTGTTCCACCTTTTTTTTAAGCCTATTAGAGCCTCTGAATCTAATCACGTGCTTCAAAAAAAAAAAAAAAAATCCCCATTGGAATCCATGCGTCCAGCAGGGGCGTAACTACAGGGGTTGCAGGGGTTGCGGTCGCAACCGGGCCCTATGCTCCAGGGGGCCCTGTGCGGCTCCCCTGTACACCTGGATAGGAGGGGCAGCAGGGGCCGCATGTAGAGAAATCACTGCCCTCCTTTTTCCTCCTGTAGCTGCAGGGGGAAAATGGAGGAGATTGGTTCCTCTGTATGCTGACCCCGCCCCTCCTCCTATCCATCCAGTTCACTTGTGTTCTGCTGTCTCTGGGCCCCTGTGTGCTCCCCTGGTCCCCCCCCCCCCTACTGTGCTCCCCCCCCTACTGAGCTTCCCCCCCCTACTGTGCTCCCTACCCTCTCCTGCCGGCTGCTGCAGGGGATGTGTCACAATAGAGAACCAGGAAGGGGTCGGTAAATAGGTAATTTACCAGCCAGCTCCTTCCTTTTCTCAATGGACAGAGTCATAGTCAGTGACATTGTAAAAAAAATAAAATAAAATGATAAAAAAATAATACAATTAAAATACCAAAAAAATAAAAACAACTGACACCAGTGGGTGAACTTCCAGGATCGTAAAGGTCACACTTGCAACCGGGCCCTGGCATTCCGCCACTGTGGGGAGGCCCGAACATCGCAGGAAGGTGGCCCACTGCAGAACTTGTGAAAGGGTCCCGCAACGAGAGTAAAGGGCCCCAGGATCAGTGGGAAGAGTCCCAGGCTTGAAGGGAAGGGCCCCAGCCAGGGGTCCAGGGGGCCCTTCATGGTTTCCTGCACCGGGGCCCTGAAGGTTCTAGTTACGCCTCTGGCGTCCAGGTGCCCTGCATGTAGATTAGGGGGCTGGGCGCATGGATGGGGGGGGTGGCGCTCCTGCGCCCCCAATGGACGGGCCGCCCCCGGCCTGGAGAGAGAAGAAGATAGGAAGAAGTAGAAAGGCAGCCTGGAGAGAGAAAAAATGAGTAGAAAGGCAGACTGGAAAGAGCAGAGGGGATGACGGAGTAGAATGTCAGACTGGAGAGAGAAAAAGCGAGGAAGGATTAGGAAATTAGATTGGAAAGAAAGGAAGAGAGGAAAGAGTGGGAAGTCAGACTGGGGAGAGAAGAATGAGTAGAAAGGAAGGCTGTAATGATAAAAAGAGAAGAAAGAGTAGGAAGTCAGAGTGGGAAGAGAAGAGGAGAAGAAGGAATAGAGAGGCAGGCTAGAAAGAGAAGAGAGGAAGGAGTAGGAAAGACTAGAGGACAGAAGTAAGCAAGTAGTACGAAGGCAGACTGGAGGAGAGAAGTGAGGAAAGAGTAAGAAGGCAGACTGGAGGAGAGAAAAAGAGAGGAAGCGGTAGGAAATCAGATTAGAAAGAGAAGAAGAAGAAGAAGAGAGGAAGAATTAGGAGGTCAGATTGCAAAGAGAAGAAGAGAACAGGGAATAGGGAGTCAAGGCTGGAGCAAGAAGAAAGTAGGAAGAAGTAGGAAAGCAGACTGGAGAGAGAAAAATGAGTAGAAAGGCAGACTGGAAAGAAGAGAAGAAAAGAAATAGTAGGAAGTCAGACCGGAGAGAAGAAGAAAAGAAAAAGAAGTAGAAAGCCAGACTGAGAAAAGGAGGAAAAATAGGAAGAGTAATACGTGAGAATTGTAAGAGACAAAGACAAGAAGGAGTAGAAATTCAGACTGGAGAGAGAAGAAGAAGGGGAAAAAGTAGGAAGGAAGAGTAGCAAATCAGACTGGAGGCTAGAAGAAGAGAGGAAGCTGTGTTAATGAAGACTGGAGAGAGAAGAAGAGTAGGAAGTCAAATTGAAAATAACCGAGGAAGGGTTAGAAAGTCAGATTGGAAAGAGAAGATGAGAGGAAGGATTAGGAAGACAGAGTGGAAAAAGAAGGAGAGAGGGATGATTAGGAGATCAGAAAATAAGAGAGAAAGGAGTAGGAAGTCAAGCCCGGAGAGAGAAGATAAGAAGAAGTAGAAAGGCAGAATGGAAAGAGCAGAAGAGGGGGCGGAGTAGGAAGTCAAGACTGGAGAGAGAGAGAGAAGAAGAGAGGAAGGATTAGGAAGCTAGATTGGAAAGAAAGGAATGAGTAGGAAATCAAGCCTGGAGAGAGAAGAAGATAGGAAAAAGTAGAAAGTCAGACTGGGGAGAGAAGAATGAGTAGAAAGGCAGGCCGGAAAGATGAAAAGAGAGAAGAAAGAGTAGAAAGTCAGACTGGAGGTAAGAAGAAAAGAAAAGGGAGTAGGAAGTGAGACTAGGGGAAAAGAGGAAAAAAGAGGTGGCGTAATAAATCAGACGAGGGAGAGAAAAACAGGAAGGAGTAGAAATCCAGACTGGAGAGAGAAAAGAGAGGAAAAAGTATAATGGAAGTGAAGGAAGTCAGACTGGAGGAATGAAGAAGAGTGGAAGCATTAATAATGCAGACTGCACAAAGAAGAAGACCGGAAGGAGTAGGAAGTCAAACTGGAGGAGAAAATATGAGAGGAAGAAGTAGAAAGACAGAGTGGGAAGAGAAGAGGAGAAAAAGGAATAGAGAGGCAGACTAGAGAGAAGAGAAGTAAGGAAGTCGTTTCAAAGGCAAACTGGCGGAGAGAAGATGAGTGGAAGGAGTTGGAAGGCAGACTGGCGGAGAGAAGAGTGGAAGGAGTTGGAAGGCAGACTGGCGGACAGAAGAAGAAAGGAAAGAGTTGGAAGGCAGACTGGCAGGGAGAAGAAGAAAGGAAGGAGTTGGAAGGCAGACTGGCGGAGAGAAGAAGAGTGGAAGGAGTTGGAGGGCAGACTGGCGGGGAGAGAAGAGTGGAAGGAGTTGGGAGGCAGACTGGCGGGGAGAAGAAGAGTGGAAGGAGTTGGGAGGCAGACTGACGGAGAGAAGAAGAAAGGAAGGAGATGGAAGACAGACTGGCAGGGAGAAGAAGAAGAAAGGAAGGAGTTGAAGGCAGACTGACAGAGAGAAGAAGAAGGAAGGAGATGGAAGACAGACTGACAGGGAGAAGAAGAAGAAAGGAAGGAGATGGAAGATAGACTGGCAGGGAGAAGAAGAAGAAAGGAAGGAGTTGAAGGCAAACTGACGGAGAAGAAGAAGAATGGAAGGAGTTCAGGGCAGACTGATGGAGAGAAGAAGAAAGGAAGGAGTTGGAAGGCAGACTGGCAGGGAGAAGAAGAAGAATGGAAGGAGTTGAAGGCAGACTGATGGAGAGAAGAAGAATGGAAGGAGTTGGAAGACAGACTGGTGGAGAGAAGCAGAGTGGAAGGAGTTGGAAGGCAGACTGGCGGAGAGAAGAAGAAAGGAAGGAGATGGAAGTCAGACTGGAGGAGAGAAGAAGAGTGGAAGGAGTTGGAAGGCAGACTGGAGGAGAGAAGAAGAGTGGAAGGAGTTAGAAGGCAGACTGGCGGAGAGAAGAAGAGTGGAAGGAGTTGGAAGGCAGACTGGTGGAGAGAAGAAGAGTGGAAGGAGTTGGAAGGCAGACTGATGGAGAGAAGAAGAGTGGAAGGAGTTAGAAGGCAGACTGGCAGAGAGAAGAAGAGTGGAAGGAGTTGGAAGGCAGACTGGCGGAGAGAAGAAGAGTGGAAGGAGTTGGAAGGCAGACTGATGGAGAGAAGAAGAGTGGAAGGAGTTGGAAGGCAGACTGGCGGAGAGAAGAAGAGTGGAAGGAGTTGGAAGGCAGACTGATGGAGAGAAGAAGAGTGGAAGGAGTTGGAAGGCAGACTGATGGAGAGAAGAAGAGTGGAAGGAGTTGGAAGGCAGACTGATGGAGAGAAGAAGAGTGGAAGGAGTTGGAAGGCAGACTGATGGAGAGAAGAAGAGTGGAAGGAGTTGGAAGGCAGACTGATGGAGAGAAGAAGAGTGGAAGGAGTTGGAAGGCAGACTGATGGAGAGAAGAAGAGTGGAAGGAGTTGGAAGGCAGACTGATGGAGAGAAGAAGAGTGGGAGGAGTTGGAAGGCAGACTGGTGGAGAGAAGAAGAGTGGAAGGAGTTGGAAGGCAGACTGGCAGAGAGAAGAAGAGTGGAAGGAGTTGGAAGGCAGACTGGCGGAGAGAAGAAGAGTGGAAGGAGTTGGAAGGCAGACTGGAGGAGAGAAGAAGAAAGGAAGGAGTTGGAAGGTAGACTGGCGGAGAGAAGAAGAGTGGAAGGAGTTGGAAGGCAGACTGGCGGAGAGAAGAAGAGTGGAAGGAGTTGGAAGGCAGACTGGAGGAGAGAAGAAGAAAGGAAGGAGTTGGAAGGCAGACTGGTGGAGAGAAGAAGAAAGGAAGGAGTTGGAAGGCAGACTGACGGAGAATTAAAAAAGGAGTATGAAGTCAGAAAAGAGGAGCGTAGAATGGAGGAAAGAAAGGTAGATTGGCAGACAGAAGAGAAAATGAGAGGAAAAAGAAGAAAGGTAGAAGAAAGAAGAGAGAAGAAAGAAGAAAAGGAATACAAAGGCAAACCGAAGGATAGTGGAGGGAATGCTAGGTGGGAGTAAATACTTGAGATGGCAGAAATAAAGAATGGGTAAGTGAAGTTCAATATGAGATAGCAAGAGGAAGTAATTATTTGAAAGCAAAACAATAAAACTGACAAAATCTTTTAGACCACCTAATAATATGACCACAAAGAATGATAAAAACCAACTGAAACCCTCACCCGGCCCTTCTCAATCTCCTTAGTGGTCATCACAATAATCCGACTGTTCTCCTGCCACATCATCTCCCAGAAGTCTCCTGTAGTTGATTGCAGGCAACCTTGACAAGCAATAAAATGTTTGAGAGGTTCCTCGTCTCCCCAAAGCAGGTTCTGCAGAAATAAAAAACATAGATGGTGGACAGTTCAGGATTGCACCTTGGTTATCACCGTGGATAAACAACTATCGCTGAAGTTTGGAGAGATTGTTTGCTCATTATCAGTGAAACCACTTACTATTTAAACCCACAACAGGCACTCACCGACACGTAGTTGGCATTGATATAATCACTACCAGGAATATTTGGATCTCTGCACCGTAACACAACCCTCGTGTGGTCAACTAAAAACAAGAGAGACAAAGTAGGGGTATGCGTGAGAAGCCTAATCTTCATCCATGATGGCTGGTCAAAAATAACCCAATCCTTGATATGACACTCAGAATCAGATGGATCTTATCCAGTCTTTTTTTTCCACCAATAGCCCTTGTTCTGGTCCATGGAAAGCCAGATCAATGCGGAAAAGTCTCCAGTGATATCCTTCATTGGCCAACTTAAGTTATTAAAGATTCAAGTGCTTGGAAATGGTAAGATCTCTTCCTAGAGCATTATACTTTAAAAAGATTAAACCTAACAGTTCCAGTTACTTGAACCTTTAAATCCCATTTACACGGTTCATAAAGACTTACCCCTGGCTGCGCCAATTCACCACAAACGTAAAAAAACAATCTTTATTCAGGCCCAGTGACGTCACGGGTTATTCCCCTTCTTCTTCTAGTTTGGCACTGGTGACGCATGAGCATCAGTGCAATCAGGGGTGGACTGACAACTCATGGGGCCCCCCGGGCAATCAGAGATCATGGGGCCCCCTGTGTCCACACTCAAGCCACACCTACAAATTTCAGCTCAGCCACATAGAGTGGGCATTTAACCACTTTACCATCGGAGGATTTTGCCGTCTTACGTCCAGGCCACTTTTTGCGATTCGGCGCTGTGCGACTTTAACTGACAATTGCGCGGTCGTGCGACGCCACACCCAAAGGAAATTTACGTCCTATTTTTCCCACAAACAGAGCTTTCTTTTGGTGGTATTTGATCACTTGTGCGATTTTAAAATTTTGCGCTATAAACAAAAAAAGAGCGTTTATTTTGAAAAAATAACAATATTTTTCACATTTTTTTATATGAAATTCCCCCCCAAAAAAATTTAAAAATCTAAATTTTTTTAAATTTTTGGCCAATTTGTTTTCTGCTACCTATGTTTGGTAAAAAAAAATAGCAATAAGCGTATTTTGATTGGTTTGCGCAAAAGTTATTGCGTTTACTAACTAAGGGAAAGATTTCTGTCATTTTTGGTGTTTTTTTTTTTAACGAGTAATGGTGGCGATCTGCGATTTTTTTTTTCGGGACTGCGACATTGCGGCGGACAGATCGGACCCTTGACTGACATTTTTGACACTTTTGGGGGTACCAGTGACATTTCTACAGTAATCAGTGCTATAAATATGCACTGTCACTGTAAAAATGACACTGGCAGGGAAGGGGTTAATTTTATTGTAGAGGGAGGGGTTAATGTATGCCTGGTGCTTACTGACGTGTGTGGGGGGAGGGGACTGAGTGACACAGGGACAGATCGCATGTTCAGCTATGCAATCTGACCCTGTTTTTCACTTAGGAGATCCGCCCGCTTTGTTTACACAAGCGGGCGGATCTCCACACTCGATTCCCCGACGATCGGGGAAGATCGGCGGTGATCACAGCCGCTCCTCCCCTGGCCCGACTCCCGCTGTGACTGAAAACAGCGGGAGCGAGGCTCCGGCGGCGCGCGAGCGCCGCCTGCAAGGGGAGGAGTCCAGCGACGTAGGTCTACGTCGCTGGACGGGAACGAGCCGCTTTGCCGCAGTACAGTCCCAGTGACTGGTCGGCAAGTGGTTAAATATCTACCACAGCATAGCCTGCATGGAAGTTCCTGGCTTCTTTCTGTAGTGTGTAGCCTCTCATGGGGCCCCCTACTGACCCTGGGCCCTCGGGCAGTGCCCTAATCCCCGAATGGTCAGTCCACCCCTGAGTGCAATAGTACTGTGAGCCCAGGCCAGCCTGAAGACTCACCCCCCCCCCCCCCCGAGGGTGTATCCATGACAGGTCCCAATTTCATTGATTTGATTATTTTATATGGTCCAAGAATCTGAATCAGTTACTTATGTACTATTCTAACCAAAATTGCTAATGAATTTTCTGATAGTTGATGGAAAGTTTTCTTTTATCACAAGGTGGGGATCTCCGAAGCTCAAGGTTGGCAGGAGCTCTCAAAAACCCAAAATGTGCCACGACCCAGGAACTATGGACCCCAGCAGCTCACATGACTCCACCTATACCTCAAACTTTTCTTTTTGGGTGGACCGGCTGGCTTTTCAGATCTTTTGGAGAACTCACATGGAAGGATATTCTTGTAGCGATTTTTGCTCTTGTTTTCTGGTCTCTGGCCCTCTTTTCTCTCGTACAATAAGTTTGATTCCTGTTTCTGGAGAGCCTGAAGGAAAATGAGACGTCCATTACTAAGTAAACAGAAGATACAATACGTGCCGCATCCATTTCTGTGTGTCAATGTAAAGCAGTCTATCCCAGCCAAAGTTCTGAGGAACCCCTAGGGTTTGGGGTTTTCCTAGAGATTGCTATTTCTGGCTCTCAGATAAGTTAATACTGACACCAATGATCTTTTAGCCATCTGGGGGGGAATTCCTCCCACTGACCACCAATATAAGAAACATTCTATCCACTGACCACCAATATAAGAAACATTCTATCCACTGATCACCAATGTAAGGAGAAGTCTTCTAACTGACCACCAATGTAAGGAACATTCTTCCCACTGACCACCAATGTAAGGAGCATTCTTCCCACTGACCACCAATGTAAGGAACATTCTTCCCACTGACCACCAATGTAAGGAACATTCTTCCCACTGACCACCAATGTAAGGGACATTCTTCCCACTGATCACCAATGTAAGGGACATTCTTCCTACTGACCACCAATATAAGATACATTCTTCCAACTGACCTCCAATGTAAGGGACATTCTTCCAACTGACCTCCAATGTAAGGGACATTCTTCCCACTGACCACCAATGTAAGGGACATTCTTCCCACTGACCACCAATGTAAGGAACATTCTTCCCACTGACCACCAATGTAAGGGACATTCTTCCCACTGATCACCAATGTAAGGGACATTCTTCCTACTGACCACCAATATAAGATACATTCTTCCAACTGACCTCCAATGTAAGGGACATTCTTCCCACTGACCACCAATGTAAGGGACATTCTTCCAACTGACCTCCAGTGTAAGGGATATTCTTCTCACTGACAACCAATGTAAGGGACATTCTTCCCACTGACCACCAATGTAAGGAGCATTCTTCCCACTGGTCACCAATGTAATGGGAATGTTTCCTCACTGACTCTCCCAATGACCACCAATAAAATGAGATCCTTCTCCCACTCATCACCAATCTAAGAGGGCCCTTCTCCCCTGACTACCAATGGGAAGGAGTATCTCAATGACCACTAATGCAAGGTGGCACCACACTGACCACTAATGTAAATGTAGTTTAATTATTTTATTGTAACCTACTGCTCACACTAATCTACCGTAAGCTAGAGGTACAGTAAGTGTCAGCAGACCTGAAAGTTGATTCAAGGGTTCCTCCATATTTAAAGGTTGATGTAAAGCCATAATTGCCAAGGACAAATATCAACCCATCAAATGCTGACAGCAATAATTCCTCACCTGGACAATTGCTAGGATCAGTGTTGGGGTAGTTACTCAAAAAATGTAACTAGTTACTAGTTACTAGTTACTTCTGTAAATTGTAACGAGATTACTTTACTAGTTACTGCATTTGAAAAGTAACTTCACTACTTATTACTTTACTTTCCTCTTTCTTAACTGACCGTGTAGAAGAAGATACATGACACTCTTTCTGCATAGAGTTTATTGTATAAACACAGGCTTTGGGAAACATGAGAACAAAACCTGAAAAAAGAGAATAAAACATAAAGTGCAACAAAAAGTCATAAACTTCATCCCTCTCTATTCTTCCAAATAACGATTGTATCGCACGGCTTGGGTAACGCAGGAAAGCGCGTTCCTATAGCCTAGTAAAGTAGTGAAGTTACCAATATTAGTATTGTAACTAGTTACTTTACTTAGTTACCAAAAAAAGTAATGAGGTTACTGTAATCAGTTACTTTGTAACTAGTTACCCCCAACACTGGCTAGGATTTACTAGTCCCACCCATGAGAATAATAGGCAGGTAAAGGAAAGGGCAGAAAGTGTGAAAATGTGCATATTAGAGCACCCCAGGGTTTAGGTTTGGTAGATGTGAGGGGTTGGAGGGCAGAATGGAATGTGGAAATCCAGAGCTAAACAAAGCGTCATCCTGACACGAGGAACCATATAGATCAGTGATCCTCAAACTACGGCCCTCCACCTGTTATGGAACTACACATCCCATGAGGCATTGTAACCCTCTGATATTCACAGACATGACTAGGCATGATGGGAATTGTAGTTCCTGAACAAGTTTGAAGACCCCTGATATAGGGTGTGTGGACCACAGGACTCAAAATTTGAAGACAGGTGACACCAAATATGTCCTTTTATCTGCCATTTCTTCCTGGTGTCCCAGATGTCCTCCATCGGGAGGGAAGTATTAGACTTTGTTAGGAGGGGTGATTTCTATCTTCATTGTCTTTGCGCTATTTTTTATTGTACCATGCTTACATTTTCATTGTGAAATCAGTTCTATTTTACCCAGACTAGAAAAAAAGAAGACATTTCCCGCAAATTCATGCTCAGACTCAGGAAAACCATACAAAGTCCTTTTTTCTTTTGATGTGCAATAAAGAGTATGAAAAAAAAAAAAAAAAAAGCAAAAAAACCAAAGTGCTGAGTCCTTTTTTTGATTTGCAATAAAGAGTATAAAAATAAATAAATAAATAAATAAAAAAAAACAAAAAAAAAAAAAAAACAAAGTGTCGAGTCCTTTTTTTGATTTGCAATAAAGAGTATAAAAATAAATAAATAAATAAAAAAAAACAAAAAAAAAACAAAGTGTCGAGTCCTTTTTTTGATTTGCAATAAAGAGTATGAAAAAAAATTAAACAAAAGAAAACAAAAATAAAACAAAAAAAAAAAAAAAAAAACAAAACCAAAGTGCTTAGTCCTTTTTTTGATTTGCAATAAAGAGTATGAAAAAAAATTAAACAAAAGAAAACAAAAACAAAACAAAAAAAAAAAAAAAAAAACAAAACCAAAGTGCTTAGTCCTTTTTTTGATTTGCAATAAAGAGTATGAAAAAAAATTAAACAAAAGAAAACAAAAAGAAAACAAAAAAACAAAACTAAAGTGCTTGGTCCTTTTTTAATTTGCAATAAAGAGTATGAAAAAAAGAATTAAACAAAAGATAACAAAAATAAAACAAAAAAACAAAACCAAAGTGCTTAGTCCTTTTTTTCATTTGCAATAAAGAGTATGAAAAAAAATTAAACAAAAGAAAACAAAAAGAAAACAAAAAAACAAAACTAAAGTGCTTGGTCCTTTTTTAATTTGCAATAAAGAGTATGAAAAAAAGAATTAAACAAAAGAAAACAAAAATAAAACAAAAAAACAAAACCAAAGTGCTTGGTCCTTTTTTGATTTGCAATAAAGAGTATGAAAAAAAAAAGCCAAAAAAAGTAAAAAAACAAAAAAAAAAACAAAAAACTGCTGAGTCTTTTTTTATTATTTGCAATAACAAGTAGGAAAATAAAAATAAAATAAAAAACAAAAAAAAAAACAAAGTGCTGAGTCCTTTTTTTTGATTTGCAATAAAGAGTTTGAAAAAAACAAAACAAAACAAAACCAAAGTGCTTGGTCCTTTTTTGATTTGCAATAAAGAGTATGAAAAAAAAATTAAACAAAAGAAAACAAAAATAAAACAAACAAAAAAAAAAAAAACAAAACCAAAGTGCTTAGTCCTTTTTTTGATTTGCAATAAAGAGTGTGAAAAAAAAAATTAAACAAAAGATAACAAAAATAAAACAAAACTAAAGTGCTTAGTCCTTTTTTGATTTGCAATAAAGAGTATGAAAAAAAATTAAACAAAAGAAAACAAAAAGAAAACAAAAAAACAAAACTAAAGTGCTTGGTCCTTTTTTGATTTGCAATAAAGAGTATGAAAAAAAAGCCAAAAAAGTAAAAAAACAAAAAAAAACTACTGAGTCTTTATTTATTATTTGCAATAAAAAGTAGGAAAATAAAAATAAAATAAAAAACAAAAAAAAAAAAAAACAAAGTGCTGAGTCCTTTTTTTTGATTTGCAATAAAGAGTATGAAAAAAAATTAAACAAAAGAAAACAAAAATAAAACAAAAAAAAAAAAACAAAACCAAAGTGCTGAGTCCTTTTTTGATTTGCAATAAAGAGTATGAAAAAAAGCCAAAAAAAGTAAAAAAACAAAACAAAAAAAAAACTGCTGAGTCTTTTTTTTATTATTTGCAATAAAAAGTAGGAAAATAAAAATAAAATAAAAAACAAAAAAAAAAAAACAAAGTGCTGAGTCCTTTTTTTTGATTTGCAATAAAGAGTATGAAAAAAAAAAGCCAAAAAAAGTAAAAAAACAAAAAAAAAAAAAACTGCTGAGTCTTTTTTTATTATTTGCAATAAAAAGTAGGAAAATAAAAATAAAAAAAAAACAAAAAAAAAAAAAGTGCTTGGTCCTTTTTTGATTTGCAAGAAAGAGTATGAAAAAAAAATGTAACAAAAGAAAGCAAAACAAAAAAAAAAAAAAAAACAACAATAAAAAAAGTGCAGAGTCCTTTTTTTTTTATTTGCAATAAAGAGTATGAAAAGATGAATAAGGGTGCGCTAACCAAAATAATATGCAGCTGCACTAGAAAAGGTGAAATTAACAGTGAAAAAATGAAATAGTTATTAGAAATAATAAAGAGTATGAAAAAAAAAAAACCCCAAAGTGCTGAGTCCTTTTTTTGATTTGCAATAAAGAGTATAAAAAAACAAACAAACAATAAAAAAAACAAAACAAAAAACAAAACAAAAAACAAAGTGCTGAGTTCTGCAGCAAAGAATAACCAATCACAATCCTGTTTACTGGTCTGGCAAGTACGGCACAGCCCGCGTGTGTGAGACTTACATCAAACTCCTCCCAGAATCCTGCCTTGGCCGCCTCCTCTTTTTCGGACTTTTTGTCTAATTGTTTCATGCGGCTCTCTATGTCGGCGGCATTGACTCTCGTAGAATAGTACGGCTGTGTGAGAAACAAAGAGAGGGGTGAGACGGATTCACAAAGACCACTAAGGAGTCAACAAAATGGGGGATATTTACTAAAACTGGAGAGTGCAAAATCTGGCGCAGCTCAGCATAGAAACCAATCAGCTTCCAGTTTTCTTCTTTTGTCAAAGCTTAACTACTTTCTGACCGCCCTATAGCAGTTTTACAGCTACAGGGCGGCTGCTTTGCGCAGGATCATCCTGCACATCCGCATAGGGGGCACCAACGCGCGCCGCCGCCGGCACGCTCCCGCTGTGATTATACACCGAGTGGCGGGTACGGCGGACTTGATGTTCACCGAAACCGGCCAATCATCCTGCAGAGAGGCAGAAAGAAGGCAGACTGTGGTTCTGACAGGAGGGAAGGCATTGATCCTGTGTCTCTGCACAGGGCCGCTGATAGGGGGGACCACCAGCCCTCTTGTAGGGGGCCCCGAGCACACAGGGGGGCCCACACAGAGAAGGACAACAAATACAGAAATCTTCCTCCAGTACCTGAATCTGATCTGTCCCTCTCCCTGCTATCAGCTTTTATCTGCTGAGAAAAAGACAGTCATCCCTCACTAATCCCCCTCCCTGTGTGGGCCCCCTCCCCTCACTAATCCCCCTCCCTTGTGGGCCCCCCTCCCAGCACTTATCTCTGCTCAGGAGTTTATTTGTAACTTTGTTTCTCTCTCTCTGTCTCTCTGATCTCTGAGCTCCAACTGCCCAGCCTGTATATTTTTCTCATCTCATCTTCTTTTTTATTTAACAGGTTTTTTTTTAGACTTAGCAGGAATTAAGCGAGTTATGTTATATTTGTGTCTGATAATAGTGATTTTGTTGTAATTTTAGCTAAATATATCTTTAATATTTTACTTGGGGGGGCCCTGCCAGGTAGTCTGTACGGGGCCCCACGATTTCTAACAGCAGCCCTGTCTCTGCAACATGGATCCATGTCTTCCCCAAGTAAAAGCACCTCCCCCACAGTAAAAAAAACACTGGCTAGGCACACAGTTAACCCTTTAATTGCCCCTGATGTTAACCCCTTCCTAGCCAGTGTCATTAGTACAGTGACAGTGCATATTTTTAGCACTGATTATTGTAATAATGTCACTGGTCCCCCCAAAAGTATCAGTTAACTATTTTAAGACCGGAAGGATTTTCCCCCTTAATGACCAGGCCATATTTTGTGATTCAGCACTGCGTTACTTTACCCAAGTTATTTGGGTACAGCGACGCTGCACCCAAATAAAATTGATGTCCTTTTTTTCCCCCACAAATAGAGATTTCTTTTGGTGGTATTTGATCACCTGTGTTACTTTTATTTTTTGCGCTATAAACAAAAAAAGAGCGACAATTCTGAAAAAAATAATAATATTTTTCACTTTCTTCTATATAACGTTCCCCAAAAAAATGTAAAAATCAAAATTTTTTTAAATTTTAGGCCAATTTGTTTTCTGCTACATATTTTTGGTAAAAAAAAAAAAAACAAAATCGCAAAAAGCGTGTTTTGATTGGTTTGCGCAAAAGTTATCGCATCTACAAACTACGGGAAAGATTTGTCATTTTTATTGTATTTTTTTTTTACTAGTAATGGCGGCGATCAGCGATTTTTAGCGGGACTGCGACATTGCGGCGGACAGATCGGACCCCTAACTGACATTTTTGACACTTTTGGGGGGACCGGTGACATTACTACAGTAATCAGTGCTAAAAATATGCACTATCTCTGTACTAATGACACTGGCAGGGAAGGGGTTAACAGTATAGGTGATCAAGGGGTTAAATGTGACCCTAGGGGAGTGATTCTAACTGTGTGGGGTGTGGCTTGTGAAATGATCATAGAGACATGTGTTCCTATATAGAAGGCACACTATGATCATTCCAGGGAGAAGAACGGTCAGCTGTGATTACAACATCCGACCGTCCTTCTCTCTCAGCGGGCAGCGATCGCGGGTGTCAGGTAGCAATCGGAGTTGCCTTCCCCACTGACGAGCGGTAGCGCGCCCCCTAGCCTCCTGCGCGTGACCGACGTATAGTTATGGCGGTTCGCGCAGGAGCAGCTGCCTGCCGCAATATAACTGCGGTGGGCGGTCATAAAGCGGTTAAAGTCAGTTTTTCCACCACAATATCGCAGTCTCGCTATAAGTCGCTGATCACCGCCATTACTAGTAAAAAAAAAAAAAAATTCTATAAATATATCCCATAGTTTGTAGATGTAGAGTGGTCTCTGCTGTGGAAGCAGTGGTCTCTCTGCAGTGGAAGCAGTGGTCTCTCTGTGCTGTGGAAGCAGCAGTCTCTCTGTGCTGTGGAAGCAGTGGTCTCTGTGCTGTGGAAGCAGTGATCTCTCTGCTGTGGGAGCAGTGGTCTCTCTGCTGTGGAAGCAGTGGTCTCTCTGCTGTAGGAGCAGTGGTCTCTCTACTGTGGGAACAGTGGTCTCTGTGCAGTGGAAGCAGTGGTCTGTCTGCTGTGGGAGCAGTGGTCTCTCTGCTGTGGAAGCTGTGGTCTCTCAGCTGTGGAAGCAGTGGTCTCTCTGCAGTGGAAGCAGCGGTCTCTCTGCAGTGGAAGCAGTGATCTCTGTGCTGTGGAAGCAGTGGTCTCTATGCTGTGCAATCAGTGGTCTCTGTGCAGTGGAAGCAGTGGTCTCTGTGCAGTGGAAGCAGTGGTCTCTCTGCAGTGGAAGCAGCGGGCTCTCTGCAGTGGAAGCAGTGGTCTCTGTGCTGTGGAAGCAGTGGTCTCTATGCTGTGGAATCAGTGGTCTCTGTGCAGTGGAAGCAGTGGTCTCTGTGCAGTGGAAGCAGTGGTCTCTGTGCTGTGGAAGCAGTGGTCTCTATGCTGTGGAATCAGTGGTCTCTGTGCAGTGGAAGCAGTGGTCTCTGTGCTGTGGAAGCAGTGGTCTCTATGCTGTGGAATCAGTGGTCTCTGTGCAGTGGAAGCAGTGGTCTCTGTGCTGTGGAAGCTGTGGTCTCTCAGCTGTGGAAGCAGTGGTCTCTCTGCAGTGGAAGCAGTGGTCTCTCTGCAGTGGAAGCAGTGGTCTCTGTGCTGTGGAATGGAAGCAGTGGTCTCTCTACTGTGGAAGCAGTGGTCTCTCTACTGTGGAAGCAGTGGTCTATCTGTGCTGTGGAAGCAGTGGTCTCTCTGCTGTGTACATCATTTACTTCAATAGCCACTAGATGGCATGACCGCCCCCTGGAGGTGTGATCGCTCCTTGATTGGCTAGCGGGGATGTCAATCATCAATGTCTGCTGGCCACCCGCAATCATCCCCAGGAGAGGCAGAACGGCGGTCTATGTAAACAAGGCAGATCGCCGTTCTGCACGGGGACAAGATAGAGATCTTATGCAGGAACACGGATCTCTATTGTCCCCAATCAGTGCAACCCCCCCACTTAGCAAACCCTTCCTAGGCACACATTTAAACCCTTTGATCCTTCCCTGCCAGTGTCATTAGTACAGTGACAGTGCGTTTTTTTTTAGCACTGATCCCTGTATTAGTGTCACTGGTCCCAAAAAAAAGTGTCAGTTAGATTTCGGATTCGTCCGCCGCAATGTCGCAGTCGCGCTAAAAATCTATGAACGCCGCCATTACTAGTAAAAAAAAATAAAAATAAAAATTCCATAAAAACATCGGATCGTTTGTAGACGCGATAACTTTTGCACAAACCAATCAAAATACGCTTATTGGGATTTTTGTTTACTAAAAATATGTAGCAGAAAACAAATTGGCCTAAAATGATGAAAAACATTTTTTATTGGATGTTTTATATCAGAAAGTAAAATATATTGTTTTTTTTTTTTTTTTTTTTTTCAAAAGTGTCGCTTTTTAATTGTTTATAGCAAAAAAAAAAATAAAAAAATCGCAGAGGTGATCAAATAACGCTAAAAGAAAGTGCTATTTGTGGGAAAAAAGGACGTCAATTTTATTTGAGTGAAGCGTCGCACGACCACGCAGCTGTCAGATAAAGCAACGCAGTGCTGAATCGCAAAAAATGGCCTGGTCGTTAACCACTTAAGGACCAGGCCTATTTCTGACACATGTTATTTACAAGTTAAAATCAGTATTTTGTGCTAGAAAATTACTTAAAACCCTCAAAAAAAAAAAAAAATTAATATTATATATATATATATATATACAAACCAGATTCCAAAAAAGTTGGGACACTGTACAAATTGTGAATAAAAACAGAATGCAATGATGTTGAAGTTTCAAATTTCAATATTTTATTCAGAATACAACATAGATGACATCAAATGTTTAAACTGAGAAAATGTATGATTTTAAGGGAAAAATAAATAGATTTTAAATTTCTTGGCATGAACACATCTCAAAAAAGTTGGGACAAGGCCATGTTTAGCACTGTGTGACCTCCCCTCTTCTTTTTATAACAGTCTGCAAACGTCTGGGGACTGAGGAGAAGTTGCTGAAGTTTAGGAATAGGAATGTTGTCCCATTCTTGTCTAATTCAGGCTTCTAGTTGCTCAACTGTCTTAGGTCTTCCTTGTCACATCTTCCTCTTTATGATGCGCCAAATGTTTTCTATGGGTGAAAGATCTGGACTGCAGGCTGGCCATTTCAGTACCCGGATCCTTCTTCTACGCAGCCATGATGCTGTAATTGATGCAGTATGTGGTCTGGCATTGTCATGTTGGAAAATGCAAGGTCTTCCCTGAAAGAGACGACGTCTGGATGGGAGCATATGTTGTTCTAGAACTTGGATAAACCTTTCAGCATTGATGGTGCCTTTCCAGATGTGTGAGCTGCCCATGCCACACGCACTCATGCAACCCCATGCCATCAGAGATGCCGGCTTCTGAACTGAGCGCTGATAACAACTTGGGTTGTCCTTGTCCTCTTTAGTCCGGATGACATGGCGTCCCAGTTTTCCAAAAAGAACTTAAAATTTTGATTCGTCTGACCACAGAACAGTTTTCCACTTTGCCACGGACCATTGTAAATGAGCCTTGGCCCAGAGAAAACGCCTGCGCTTCTGGATCATGTTTAGATTTGGCTTCTTTTTTGGCCTATAGAGTTTTAGCCGGCAACGGTGAATGGTACGGTGGATTGTGTTCACCGACAATGTTTTCTGGAAGTATTCCTGAGCCCATGTTGTGATTTCCATTACAGTAGCATTCCTGTATGTGATGCAGTGCCGTCTAAGGGCCCGAAGATCACCGCCATCCAGTATGGTTTTCCAGCCTTGACCCTTACACACAGAGATTGTTCCAGATTCTCGGAATCTTTGGATGATATTATGCACTGTAGATGATGAGAACTTCAAACTTTTTGCAATTTTTCTCTGAGAAACTCCTTTCTGATATTGCTCCACTATTTTTCGCCGCAGCATTGGGGGAATTGGTGATCCTCGGCCCATCCTGACTTCTGAGAGACACGGCCACTCTGAGAGACACGCCCACCCAGAGAGACACGCCCACCCAGAGGCACACCCACCCTGAGAGACTCTTTTTATACCCAATCATGTTGCTAATTGACCTAATAAGTTGCAAATTGGTCCTCCAGCTGTTCCTTATATGTACATTTAACTTTTCCGGCCTCTTATTGCTACCTGTCCCAACTTTTTTGGAATGTGGAGCTCTCATGAAATCCAAAATGAGCCAATATTTGCCATGACATTTCAAAATGTCTCAATTTCAATATTTGATATGTTATCTATATTATTTAAATATGGGGGTGTGTGGCGCGCTTCAGAAGTGGAGAAAAAATAAATAAACTATTGATTGTGATTGAAATATATGTGTAGTGTCAAAAAATGTGCTGTTGTTACACTATTCCTTATCCTTGTGATTGTGGATATAATAAACTTCAATCAAACCGAAATTTGAATAATTCAATATAAATCTATAAAGTGTTAAGCCAGGTATTCCAAACTATAAAGTGCTGGGTGCTTTCAATCTTCAATAAATACATATCATATCAACAAAATCTTTAAACTCATTAAATTAATAAAGTGCAGTATTCAGTGAATGTCCGTTTTTTCTTTCCACCACAGAAAAAATCAAAATCCAACTGTGTATCTTCAACTTAAATCACAAAGTGCTTCCGTGCAAGAAAAAGGGGTGCTGTGACTTGTTCCTCCACCAGGTGTCACCTCTAGGTGTTCTAAACTCTCACCTTAATGGAGTATATGAATCGCCTGTATATATATATTTGTCCCCCGGTTGGGTGGTCAAAGGCTTGGATGTCCTGTCTCAAGGGTCCTATTCGTGGTCCCGGGATACCTCTCAGGGTCCGTATCGGGGTGCTTTTGTCCTAAGTGGTCCTTAACTCCTAGCACGACCTCGGGGCTCTTCTCCGGTAGGAAAGTTGCCAACTGAAGAGCCTCTATTCAATTTTTTACATAGGTGGTCCCTATTCCTCAAATGTCCATAAAGAGTACCTGTCACTGCCTATTACTGTCACATTCCCCCCGATCCCTCCATAAAGAGTACCTGTCACTCCTATTACTGTCACATTCCCCCCGATCCCTCCATAAAGAGTACCTGTCACTCCTATTACTGTCACATTCCCCCCGATCCCTCCATAAAGAGTACCTGTCACTGCCTATTACTGTCACATTCCCCCCGATCCCTCCATAAAGAGTACCTGTCACTCCTATTACTGTCACATTCCCCCCGATCCCTCCATAAAGAGTACCTGTCACTCCTATTACTGTCACATTCCCCCCGATCCCTCCATAAAGAGTACCTGTCACTCCTATTACTGTCACATTCCCCCTGATCCCTCCATAAAGTGTACCTGTCACTGCCTATTACTGTCACATTCCCCCCGATCCCTCCATAAAGAGTACCTGTCACTCCTATTACTGTCACATTCCCCCCGATCCCTCCATAAAGAGTACCTGTCACTGCCTATTACTGTCACATTCCCCCCGATCCCTCCATAACTGGTAACTGTTAACATTTTTTAAAGCGTCACCTATAGAAGTGCCATAGTTTGTCGCAATTCCACAAGTGTGCGCAATTTTAAATCATAACGTATTAGGTATCTATTTACTCGGCGTGACATCATCTTTTACAATATACAAAAAATTGGGCTAACTTTACTGTTTCTTTTTTTTAAATGCAGTAAAATGCATTTTTTTTCCCAAAAAAATACGTTTGAAAGACCATTGCGCAAATACAGCGTAACAAAAACTATTGCAACGATCGTCATTTTATTCTCCAGAGTCTTTGCTAAAAAAAAAAAATATATATATACAAACCCAATTCCAAAAAAGTTGTGACACTGTACAAATTGTGAGTAAAAAAGGAATGGACTAATTTACAAATCTCATAAACGTATATTTTATTGACAATATAATATAGATAATTAGGTGTGTGTGGGTGGTTCCTGCGCTATCAGAGGTGATTTAGGTCCCTTCCTACTGCTGCACCACGATACTGGTACCAGAAACCAGTTGATAGAAAATTTAAATATGGGGTCTCCGATGTAGTAACCCGGAAGCAACGTCACGACATCATGACGTCACTTCCGGTTTACTCGGCTGCTCACGGCGCCGAATTGAAAAAAACTGTCATTATTCAAAAATGACGATTTTGGCATTTTAAACACATTGAAGTGCAGTGGAGGGGTTTGGTGTCTTTTAGACCCCCCATCCCTCCATAAAGAGTACCTGTCACTGCCTATTACTGTCACATTCCCCCCGATCCCTCCATAAAGAGTACCTGTCACTGCTATTACTGTCACATTCCCCCCGTGACAGATACTCTTTATGGAGGGATCGGGGGGAAGGTGACAGTAATAGAAGTGACAGGTACTCTTTATGGAGGGATCGGGGGGGAATGTGACAGTAATAGGAGTGACAGGTACTCTTTATGGAGGGATCGGGGGGATGTGACAGTAATAGGAGTGACAGATACTCTTTATGGAGGGATCGGGGGGAATGTGACAGTAATAGGAGTGACAGGTACTCTTTATGGAGGGATCGGGGGGAATGTGACAGTAATAGGCAGTGACAGGTACTCTTTATGGAGGGATCGGGGGGGGGAATGTGACAGTAATAGGAGTGACAGGTACTCTTTATGGAGGGATCGGGAGGAATGTGACAGTAATAGGCAGTGACAGGTACTCTTTATGGAGGGATCGGGGGGAATGTGACAGTAATAGGAGTGACAGGTACTCTTTATGGAGGGATCGGGGGGAATGTGACAGTAATAGGAGTGACAGGTACTCTTTATGGAGGGATCAGGGGGAATGTGACAGTAATAGGAGTGACAGGTACTCTTTATGGAGAGATCGGGGGGGGGGGAATGTGACAGTAATAGGCAGTGACAGGTACTCTTTATGGAGGGATTGGGGGGAATGTGACAGTAATAGGCAGTGACAGGTATTCTTTATGGAGGGATCGGGGGGAATGTGACAGTAATAGGAGTGACAGGTACTCTTTATGGAGGGATCGGGGAGGAATGTGACAGTAATAGGAGTGACAGGTACTCTTTATGGAGGGATCGGGGGGAATGTGACAGTAATAGGCAGTGACAGGTACTCTTTATGGAGGGATCGGGGGGAATGTGACAGTAATAGGCAGTGACAGGTACTCTTTATGGAGGGATCGGGGAGGAATGTGACAGTAATAGGAGTGACAGGTACTCTTTATGGAGGGATCGGGGGGAATGTGACAGTAATAGGCAGTGACAGGTACTCTTTATGGAGGGATCGGGGGGAATGTGACAGTAATAGGCAGTGACAGGTACTCTTTATGGAGGGATCGGGGGAGAATGTGACAGTAATAGGGGTGACAGGTACTCTTTATGGAGGGATCGGGGGGAGTGTGACAGTAATAGGAGTGACAGGTACTCTTTATGGAGGGATCGGGAGGAATGTGACAGTAATAGGAGTGACAGGTACTCTTTATGGAGGGATCGGGGGAGAATGTGACAGTAATAGGCAGTGACAGGTACTCTTTATGGAGGGATCGGGGGGAATGTGACAGTAATAGGCAGTGACAGGTACTCTTTATGGAGGGATTGGGGGGAATGTGACAGTAATAGGCAGTGACAGGTACTCTTTATGGAGGGATGGGGGGTCTAAAAGACACCAAACCCCTCCACTGCACTTCAATGTGTTTAAAATGCCAAAATCGGCATTTTTGAATAATGACAGTTTTTTTCAATTCGGCGCCGTGAGCAGCCGAGTAAACCGGAAGTGACGTCATGATGTCGTGACGTTGCTTCCGGGTTACTACATCGGAGACCCGATGGAAGCCGTATCTGGCTTTGTTCGGGACTCCAACCAGCTGGTGCATGTGTTGGCTCGTTGCTCGGGTCTCCTGGTGGAATGGGAGACCCGGGAAGAGAGGCATGAGGCGGCGGAGGGACGGGGGGATGTCCCCTCCCACTCGCTGGGATATGTCGGGAATGTCCGAGCGGCTGCTGAGTCCCATCGGCTGTTATCTCCTGAAAGCCGACCGCCGACTCTAATAAACGGTACCGGGGTGATGTCAGCAGCTGCATATCATCCCACTACAAACCCTTCCCTGAGCCGACGTACAGGGACAGGGACAGAGAAAGGGACAGGTACAGAGACAAGTACAGGGACAGGGACAGGGACAGAGAAAGGGACAGGTACAGGGACAGGTACAGAGACAAGTACAGGGACAGGTACAGGGACAGGGAAAGAGACAGGGACAGGGACAGGTATAGGGAAAGGGACAGGTATAGGGAAAAGGACAGGTATAGGGAAAGGGACAGGTACAGGGACAGGTATAGGGAAAGGGACAAGTACAGAGAAAGGGACAGGTATAGGGAAAGGGACAGGTATAGGGAAAGGGACCGGTACAGGGACAGAGACAGGTACAGGTATAGGGAAAGGGACAGGTACAGGGACAGGTGTATGGAAAGGTACAGGGAAAGAGACAGGGACAGGTATAGGGAAAGGGACAGGTACAGGGAAAGAGACAGGGACAGGTATAGGGAAAGGGACAGGTACAGGGAGAGGTATAGGGACAGGTATAGGGAAATGGACAGGGACAGGTATAGGGAAAGGGACAGGTACAGGGAAAGGGACAGGGACAAGTACAGGGACAGGTACAGGGACCGAGAAAGGTACAGGGACATGTATAGGGAAAGGGACGGGTACAGGGACAGGTATAGGGAAAGGGACAGGTACAGGAACAGGTACAGGCACAGGGACAGGTATAGGGAAAGGGACAGGCACAGGGACAGGGACAGGTATAGGGAAAGGGACAGGTATAGGGAAAGGGACAGGCACAGGGACAGGGACAGGTATAGGGAAAGGGACAGGTACAGGTATAGGGAAAGGGACAGGGACAGGTATAGGGAAAGGGACAGGTACAGGTATAGGGAAAGGGACAGGTACAGGGACAGGTACAGGCAAAGGGACAGTTATAGAGAAAGGGACAGGCACAGGGACAGGTACAGGTACGTCAGTTTGCGGGAAGTGGTTAAGGGGGTAAAACCTTCCAGGCCAGAAGTGGTTACCATGGGTTCCTATAGAACACGTTCACATCAATGGATTTTTGTGCCTCTGCGTTTTTGGAAAGGGTCAAGGGCTTTTTTAAACGCAAAACGGTGCTTTTTTTTTGTTTTTTTGGTTCAATAGACTTCAATAGAGAAGCTGCAGAAAAGCATGTCGTGCGTTTTTACTGTGATTTTAAATCTGCTCAACAAATTTTCCTCCCAAAAAAAGCATTAAAAAAACGCAAATTGCAGTAAAAAGCACCGCAATAATCACTACAGAACTGCTCAACAGCAGCATGCATAGGTGTGAGTGGAGCCTTAGCTGGGGGTGTGATGGACCACCCATGAGGAGTCAGATCTTCCCCGGTACGCATTGTCCACTCACCTTCTTGAGGTAGACGCGGGCCCCCGATACCTCTTCTATGTGCCTCTTTTTGTACCCCTCAATCAAGTCTGTGAGCGTGTCAAATTTTGTATCTCCCAAAGTATATCTCTCACCCTGTGAAGGAAAAAAAAAATACAAGGACATCATTATTGGACAACGGAGGGGGAGGGGCTGTAGAGGGGTTGTCACAAGACTCTCTGCAGGTCATCTAACCCACAAGCATTTCCTGTCTATTAGTGGCCTCTTTGGACCAATGGGATCTAAGTGGTTGAAGTAGAAGACGCGGTAATATGTGGCCGGTTCTGATTGTAAAGATTAGCGTTCCACTTGTTACATTGTTTGCTGACAAATTATTCCCTAATTCAGTCTCCGCCTTTTACCCTTCAGGTCTCAGGCAACCCTTCCTATAGCCAATTCATTGGAGGTCAGTGGGAAGAATGTCCCTTACATTGGTGGTCAGTGAGAAGAATGCTCCTTACATTGGTGGTCAGTAGGAAGAATGTCCCTTACATTGGTGGTCAGTGGGAAGAATGTTCCTTACATTGGTGGTCAGTGGGAAGAATGTCTCTTACATTGGTGATCAGTGGGAAGAATGCTCCTTACATTGGTGGTCAGTGAGAAGAATGTCCCTTACATTGGTGGTCAGTGGGAAGAATGTCTCTTACATTGGTGATCAGTGGGAAGAATGTTCCTTACATTGGTGATCAGTGAGAAGAATGTCCCTTACATTGGTGGTCAGTGGGAAGAATGTCCCTTACATTGGTGGTCAGTGGGAAGAATGTCCCTTACATTGGAGGTCAGTGGGAAGAATGTTCCTTACATTGGTGATCAGTGAGAAGAGTGTCCCTTACATTGGTGGTCAGTGGGAAGAATGTCCCTTACATTGGTGGTCAGTGGGAAGAATGTCCCTTACATTGGTGATCAGTGAGAAGAGTGTCCCTTACATTGGTGGTCAGTGGGAAGAATGTCCCTTACATTGGTGGTCAGTGGGAAGAATGCCCCTTACATTGGTGGTCAGTGGGAAGAAGGAGGAGGACACACCCAAAGAGCTCTCTCAGAGAACCAGCCCTTTTCAAGCCTGGGCCTTGCTTGCTAGCTTGGCCCAGGAACAATGCCTGATCCTGGGGGAGGCCCTGGGAGGGACCCCCCCTGATGACACGGGGCCTAGTGAGGAGGAGGTGGAGGACCTGTCTGTGGGTCCAGGCCCCGGTGAGAATGCGGATGTCTTCAGCCAGAAGGTTATCAATCGTTTTAGGGCGATTGGAAGAGCTGAAGAAAAGCTTAAAGTTTTGAAGGCTGAACATAAATCCTTCAGAGCCAAATACTGCCAGGCCTGGAGTAAAAATCGCACAGCCATGAAGCCTGAGCTACAGGAATTGGAAGATAAGGTAAAGAAACAATCTTTATTACTGGAAAAGTTGAAAGATAGAAGCGGAGTGTTTAAAGAAAAATTTGATAATGAGAGGAGATTTGCCAGCCAAGCATCAGCATCTGTGGATCAGCAGCCTCAGTTAATGGATGACCAGGCTCCATCTGCCTCTGCACCTCTCCCCCCATGCCAGAACTGGGAATCGCCAGCGGCAACCAGCCAGGGGGTTGAGAGTGGGCATGGATCCCTGACATTTATCCAGGAGATGGAGTCCCCCCTGAGAGCAGATAAGTTTGCATTCACTGATGATCCATCAGAAATCCCTGTGGATGGGCAGAGGAGATACAAACCAGCAAAGCCAGTAATGGTGGAGAAATCCCAGTATACCATGCTGCCATCCAACATGTCTGCCCCACCTGCTGTAGTGGATGGTGTCCCAGGTGAGAAGGAGCTTTGCCTACAGCTACCTATTGGAGATTCTGCTGTGAACACAACCAGTACAGACATGCAGGGAAAATCCCTGACCGTGAAATCCCCGGACCATCAGGTGAATGTGGATGGACCTGCATCTGACACCCCAGACATGGATTTTGCTGGTCTGGCTGAGACCAGTAGTCCCTCTGAAAGCAAAATGGCTGCCAGCTCCAAGGAGTCTGTTTCACTTTCACCAGAGCTTCCCAGTGTTTCAGGGCTGATTGCTGGTGGGGGAGGGGATCAGCATGCTGCTGTTTTTGGAATGGAAGCAGCCATGGAAGTTACCTGCAGTGTTTTACCTGCTGCTGTGCTAGAACAGAATTCCATTTCCACAGCTGAAAACCCCGTCCCAGTGGAAGAGAAGATGACAGCTGAAACTCTTACCAGTGCAGCACCAACTATGGATTCTGCTGTGAAGACAACAAATATCCCAGCAAGTATTAAAAATGACAATAATCATAAAGCAATGAATGTGGTGGGTGGTGGTGAAGGGGATAATATTGCTGGGAAAAATAGAAATGACATTTCTCCCCCTGCTCAGCAGAGGAAAGATTTATCGATTGTGCAGATCAATCCCGGATCTGTACAATCGTTATCTGTTATGTCTGTGTCGGATGTTTCAAAACAAACTGATGGATTTTCTGCTGGGAGGAATGTTGGAAGCTATGCTTCAGCTTTGGGGAGTCGCACCAGGGTGGGTGGTGGGGATTTGGTTAGTAATCGCAATTCAAGGAGGTTTGTTGGGGGGTTGGTTAGTGGGTATAGGAGGAGGAATGTGGTTCAGTTGCGGTGGGAGGGCGATGGAACGCCGCCAGTAAGGGGGAGAGTGGCCGAGTTGGTCTTGGAAATGGGGTTTAAAGCCTGTGACATTTTTGCTTTGATTTGCCCGGTGGGAAGTTATGAATTTGATTTGTCGTTTGTGAAACCTGAGAGTTTGGATCTCTTTTGGGAGAGATTTAGGAGGTGCAAGGGCCTTCAGCAGTGGAGTGGTTTGGTGCCAAAGGTGATTTCAAGACAGCCTCTGATAAAGTCGGTGACCATCTTGGTGCGTAACGAATCCATACCAGAGGCTGATTTATTAGTATGGCTACGCCGATATGGCGAGGTCCTCACTCCACTGCGGAAGGTCCTTGATGAGCATGGGATATGGACAGGGGCCTGGACAGTGTCACTAAAATTGGGGGTGCTGGGCGATGTAGTTCAGCACCTTCCCTGCTCAGCCTTTCTGGGTAGGGATAGGCTGACCATTTTCTACCAAGGTCAGCCTAAGGTATGTAATAAATGTGGTGATAAAGGCCACTTTGCATCGTCCTGCACCCACAAGAAGTGCTCACTGTGCCAGGATTTAGGCCATTTGGCCAGAGAATGCACCCAGATTCGGTGCAATTTGTGCCAGCAGCTGGGTCATCCATATAGCCAGTGCCCAGAGGCACTGCATAACTTGCCAGGATTGGAGACTGAGCTGCAGAGGCTTGATAAAGAAGATGAAGCAGCTGAAGTTAGAGAGGAAATTGTTGTTGCCCCTCCTGTGTCTGTTGTGTCAGATTTTGTTTCCCCTAGTGATGTGGTCCCTGTGTCTGTCCCTCCTGTTGTTCCTACATCTACTGTGCGTAGATCCTCCAGACTAGTGGAAGCTGCTGGGGGGGCGGGTATAGTGGATCTTCCCCCTCGGCCTACTCCACCTCCAGTCCCTGTCTCTCGACACCGCAAACGCGGCCAAGAGGGTGCAGGGGTGCTGGATGGTGGTGGGGTCGATGGGGTTGAGGGAGGGGTGTCCATGTCCCATGTCTCACCCTCTGTTGTGGAGGATTCGGATGATGAGGGGTGGGAGAGGACAAAGAGGAAGAAAAAGAAGAAGAGGAAGACCAGTAAGGCGGTCATTTCTTCCTTACAGTTAGAGCCAGGAGGGGTTCCTCTTGGCAACACATTTTCGGTTTTATCAGGGGAGGAGTTAGTATCCGATTTATCTACTTCTTTATCATCTATGGATGAGGGGGAGTCACATAGTGTAAAGAGAGCTGTTTCGGGTGATGAGAGTGTGGTGGAGGTTAAGAAACGACTACCCCAATCATCCTGATGGCAGTGCCCGCTCTGATAAAGGTGGCGACCATTAATGTCGCCAGCGTGAAATCTGCAAGAGCTCGTGATATTGCCTTATTTTTGCTCAGTGAGTTTGATGCTGAGATTTTATTTTTGCAAGAGACCTGGCTCAATACTTTGGCCGATGTCCATCTAGCAAAAAGGGAGTGGAGATGCGGTCCCTCCTTTTGGTCTCTTGCGGCTGAGCCTTGCAGCGGAGTTGCGGTTCTTTTTAAAACCGATATGGTAACGTGCCGGCGGATAATTGAGGTAGAAATGGGGAGATGCATGGTCTTAGACGTCTCTGTTAGGGGGCAGGACCTGCGCCTCATCAATATCTATGGACCGCAGTCAAAATGGGACAGGAAATGCCTCTTCACAAAGATCAAGCCCTTCCTTTTTACATCCCAGCAGGTTGTCTTTGGAGGTGACTTTAACACCATAATTAGGCCTGAAGACAGGAGGGTCTCCATAGACAGGCTGGGTTATGATAGCGTTTTTCTTAGAGATATGGTTAGACAAGCAGGCCTGGTAGATGTGCACATTAAGCACTGCCCTGGCAGCACAGGATTCACATTTCAGAGAGGGAATAGTCAGAGTAGGATAGATAGGTTTTTTTTAAAGGAGAACTCTGCTTTCTCGGCTCCTGAGTTGAGGGCGGTGGAGTTCTCTGACCACTGTATGCTGTCTGTGACTCTGAATGCCTCGGACACTCCACCCAGGGGAAGGGGTACCTGGAAACTGAATTCGGCTCTCCTGGAAGATGTAGAGGTAAGACAATCCTTTGAGGATTTTTTTCAGGCACAGGTTTCTATTCTGGACTTTTGCAGCAGTAAGTCAGAGTGGTGGGAGCTTGTGAAACAAAGGGCGATTGGACTTTTCAAGGCCATAAGTAAGAAGAAGCAGCTTGGTATGTATATTGCCTACCAGCATTTGCGGAGGAAGCTTGATCGTCTTGTCTCGTATGGAGGAGATCCAGGGGAGATCTCGGAGGTAAAGCTTCTTCTTAGGAAGTGTCAATACGACCGGCATGCCTCCTTGGTTCTGGAGAGAGATTACGGGAAATATCACTCGCCTGATCCTTACCAGAACTGTAAGCAAGGCATAGCAGTTAAGACGGTCATAGGTCTGAGGGATAGTACAGGTTCCCTGGTTAAGTCCAGATCAGGGATCCTGGAGATCTTCAGGTCATATTACGCAGACCTTCTGGGAAGAAAGGACCTTAGTCGGGACAGGATGGAAAGCTTTCTGGATTCTACTCCAGGATTGGGAAATGATACATTGCCTTTGATGGATTTGACAGAACCAATTTCAGCGGATGAGGTAGTTCGTGCTATAGAGAAGCTGGCTACCAAAAAATCGCCTGGGCCAGATGGGTTGACAGCTGAATTTTACAAGTGTTTTAAGTCCATTCTGGCTCCCTTTTTAGCGGAGGTTTATAACAGCTGTTTAGAAGAGGGTTCTCTCCCTCCCTCCATGAGGCAATCCGCTGTGATTCTTCTGTCAAAAGGTAAAGACCCCTCAATAATTGAGAACTGGCGCCCCATCAGTCTTCTCAATGTTGATAGAAAGATCTTGGCGAAGATTCTTTTTTGGCGCTTGTCGTCAGTAGCAGGCGATTTGTTGTCCAATCATCAGCACTGCTCGGTCCAGGGCAGAAGTACTTTTTCAGCAATTTTAGCTGTCCGGGAGGCTTTGGAGCGATGCAGGGCTGCTGGATGGAGAAAGTACTTGCTGGCATTGGATCAGGCGAAGGCTTTTGATCGAGTCAATCATGAGTACCTGTATTTGCTACTTGGTAGATACGGCCTGCAGGGGAGGTTTATTGATTGGCTGAAAACATTATATAAAGGGGCTGAGAGCTTCCCACTTGTTAATGGTTGGGTTGGACGGCCTTTTGAGGTTGGCTCTGGTGTGCGCCAGGGGTGTCCTTTGAGCCCCCTGCTATATGTATTCGCAATCGACCCCTTCATAAGAAGGTTAGAGAGTGGATCGTTGTGTGGGGTGCCTTTGGGCATTGCTGGTGTGCCACCTTTGAAGGTCGTGGCCTATGCTGATGATGTGTCTGTTATTATCTCTGGGATGGAGGAGGCGCAGGAGGTGGTCTCTGTGATAGAGCAGTACACAGAGGCTTCTGGCTCTAAAATCAATCATGAAAAGAGTGAAGTTTTCTGGATGGGTGAGGAGGGTGAAAGCTTCGAACTTCCGGATGCCTTCCCAGAGCCCCAGCAGGAAATTAAAGTGTTGGGCATCAAATTTGGTCCTGGTGACTATGGTCATCGAAATTGGGAAAGCAGGTTGTTGAATGCCAATGCCAAGGTGGCAAGCTGGAAGAAATGGAAACTTTCCTTGAGGGAAAGGGTTGACTTGATTAAAACTTACCTGATCCCAATCTTTTTATATGTCAGCTTTGTCTGTATCTTGCCGGAATCTCTCTATGCAAGGGTGTACAGCTGCTTTTTCCAACTGTTATGGGGAAATAGGCTGAACCTGATCAAACGCAATGTAACTTACCTGTCCAGGCGGGAGGGTGGTCTAGGAATGGTCAACCCTATAGTTTTCTTTTCTCTGCTCTTTTTAAAGTATAATCTTGGTAATATGTTAGCAGAGACCCCGCCGGGATGGGTGGGTATTTTTCAATCTTGGTTTAGGCCTTTTCTGCGATGCTGGGAAGATGGCGGGCCAGTGAAAAGTCTGAGAGTCCGACATGGCAAGCTTCCGGCTTATGTTGCCCCGTGTCTGAAAATACTTAGGCAGTGGCAGGTGACAGTGGGGGATATCAAGTCCCTCCCCAGAAAGCTTCTGGAGAAGAGGATTTTGGGCTCTGCTTTCAGTGTGTCACTGACCTTAAGGGATTGCCCAGGCCCCGTAATGAGGGAGGGGTTGCGTTTAATTAACTTAGGAAGAATCCCTTTGAAGTTTAGGGATCAAGCCTGGCTCGCTTTCCATGGAAGGCTCTATGTGAGAGGGAACCTGAAGCATCGCCCTGTGGATGATCGGGATTGTCCTAGAGCGGAGTGTGTTGGTAAAGTGGAATCTATGGACCACTTTTTGCTCCAGTGTCCCTTTAACATAGAGGTGTATAAAAGGGTGGGGAGGGCTCTAGGCCTCCCCTTTCTCTATCGCATGAGTTATGCGGAGTGGGTGTACGGGGCATTCCCGACTCGCTGGGATTTTGATTTGGATACACTTTTTCTAGTTAGTATAGTTGTCCGTTACTTCACGTGGAATGCACGGTGCCAGATTACCCTGCGGAAGAAAGTCCTCCCTGTTGAGGTGGTGGTGTACGATATTCTGGGTGAGGTTGGGAAGATTCGGGGTCTTGAGAGGGGCAGGGAGCCTCGAGCGGTCTGGATAAGGGCGTGGAGGAATATCAGACCTGCTTTTGGTGAACTGTCCATCTCTGGGTGAGGAGCTCTTTTCCTATGCTATTTCTTTCACGCCCTTAGCTTTTGTTGGTTAATATCTTCTTTTTGAAGAAGGGCTGCATGCATAATGGGGGTGGTTTTGTTTCTTGACCTCGCAGGTTGGATGTCTGGTGTGGTGGTGTGAGTCCTACTAAGATTATTTTCTCCGGTAATGACAGTTTCATGATGTGAGTTTTGTTTTTGCTGTAAAGCCATTCTTTATTTGAGAGCAGAACTTGCTATGTATTTTTTTCCATTTTCATGTAAATATGTATATATTTATTTATGTATATTGATTTTATGATTATTGATTGCAAGACTTTTAATAAACAAAAATTGGGAAGAAGGAGGAGGACACACCCAAAGAGCTCTCTGTGAGAACCAGCCCTTTTCAAGCCTGGGCCTTGCCTGCTAGCTTGGCCCAGGAACAATGCCTGATCCTGGGGGAGGCCCTGGGAGGGATCCCCCTGATGACACGGGGCCTAGTGAGGAGGAGGTGGAGGACCTGTCTGTGGGTCCAGGCCCTGGTGAGAATGCGGATGTCTTCAGCCAGAAGATTATCAATCGTTTTAGGGCGATTGGGAGAGCGGAAGAAAAACTTAAAGTTTTGAAGGCTGAACACAAATCCTTCAAAACCAAGTATTTCCAAGCCTGGAGTAAAAATCGTACAGCCATGAAGCCTGAGTTACAGGAATTGGAAGAAAAGGTAAAGGAACAATCTTTATTATTGGAAAGGCTGAAAGACAGAAGTGGAGCATTTAAAGAAAAGTTTGACAATGAGAGGCGATTTACCAGCCAGACATCAGCAAGTTCTGTGGATCAGCAGCCTCCGTTAATGGATGACCAGGCTCCATCTGCCTCTGCACCTCTCCCCCCATATCAGGACTGGGAATCGCCAGCGGCAACCAGCCAGGGGGTTGAGAGTGGACATGGATCCCTGACATTCATCCAGGAGATGGAGTCACCCCTGAAAGCAGACAAGTTTGTCTTTTCTGATGATCCATCAGAAATCCCTGAAGATGGGCAGAGGAGATACAGGCCAGCAAAGCCAGTACTGGTGGAGAAATCCCAGTACACCATGCTGCCTTCCAGCATGTCTGCCCCACCTGCTGTAGTGGATGGTGTCCCAGGTGAGAAGGAACTGCATATTGCAGTTATTGCTGAGGAGAAATCCGGTGTAGACATGCAGGGTAAATCCCTGACAGAATCACCAGATTGTGAAAGAAAGGTGGATGGACCTGCATCTAACACCCCAGGCATAGATTTTTCTGCTCCTGCTGAGACCAGTAGTCCCTCTACAAGCAAAATGGCTGCAAACTCCAAAGAGTTTGCTTCAGCTGAGTTTCCCAGTGTTCCAGGGCTGATTGACCAGCTGATTGCTGGTGGGGGAGGGGATCAACATGGTGCTGCGAGTGGAATGGAGGTAGCAATGGAAATATCCTGCAATGCTTTACCTGCTGCTATGTTAAAACAGGATTCTGTTTCTACAACTGAAAACCCTGTCCTAGTGGAAGAGAAGATGACCGCTGAAACTCTTACCAGTGCAGCAGCAACTATGGATTCTGCTGTGAAGACAACAGCAATAATAAATATCCCAGCAAGTATAAAAAATGACATTAATGTTAAAGCAATGAATGTGGTGGGTGGTGGTGAAGGGGTTAGTAATGCTGGGAAAAATAAAAATGACATTTCTCCTCCTGCTCAGCAGAGGAAAGATTCGATTGCACAGATCAATCCCGAATCTGTGCAATCGTTATCTGCTAAGTGTGTGTCAGATAATTTAAAAAAAACTGATGGATTTTCTGCTGGGAGGAATGTGGGAAGCTATGCTTCAGCTTTGGGGAGTCACACCAGGGTGGGTGGTGGGAATTCTGTTATTAGTCAAAATTCAGGGAGGTTTGGTGGGTATAGGAGGAGGAATGTGGTACAGTTGAGGTGGGTGGGGGATGGAACTCCACCAGTAAGGGGGAGGGTGGCTGAGTTGATTTTGGAAATGGGGTTTGAAGCCTGTGATATTTTTGCTTTAATTTGCCCGGTGGGGAGTTATGAATTTGATTTGTCGTTTGTAAAACCTGAAAGTTTGGATCTCTTCTGGGAGAGATTTAGGAGGTGCAAGGGCCTTCAGCAGTGGAGTGGTTTGGTGCCAAAGGTAATTTCAAGGCAGCCTCTGATAAAATCAGTGACCATTTTGGTGCGTAACGAATCCATACCAGAGGCTGATTTATTAGTATGGCTACGCCGATATGGCGAGGTCCTCACTCCACTGCGGAAGGTCCTTGATGAGCATGGGATATGGACAGGGGCCTGGACAGTGTCACTAAAATTTGGGGTGCTGGGCGATGTAGTTCAGCACCTTCCCTGCTCAGCCTTTCTGGGTAGGGATAGGCTGACCATTTTCTACCAAGGTCAGCCTAAGGTGTGTAAAGAATGTGGTGATAAAGGTCACTTTGCATCGTCCTGCACCCACAAGAAGTGCTCACTGTGCCAGGATTTAGGCCATTTGGCCAGAGAATGCACCCAGATTCGGTGCAATTTGTGCCAGCAGCTGGGTCATCCATATAGCCAGTGCCCAGAGGCACTGCATAACTTGCCAGGATTGGAGACTGAGCTGCAGAGGCTTGATAAAGAAGATGAAGCAGCTGAAGTTAGAGAGGAAATTGTTGTTGCCCCTCCTGTGTCTGTTGTGTCAGATTCTGTTTCCCCTAGTGAGGTGGTCCCTGAGTCTGTCCTTCCTGTGTCTGTTGTGTCAGATTTTGTTTCCCCTGGTGATGTGGTCCCTGAGTCTGTCCCTCCTGTGGTTGTTCCTACATCTACTGTGCGTAGATCCTCCAGACTAGCGGAAGCTGCTGGGGGGGGCGGGTATAGTGGATCTTCCCCCTCGGCCTACTCCACCTCCAGTCCCTGTCTCTCGACACCGCAAACGCGGCCAAGAGGGTGCAGGGGTGCTGGATGGTGGTGGGGTCGATGGGGTTGAGGGAGGGGTGTCCATGTCCCATGTCTCACCCTCTGTTGTGGAGGATTCGGATGATGAGGGGTGGGAGAGGACAAGGAGGAAGAAAAAGAAAAAGAGGAAAACCAGTAAAGCGGTCGTTTCCTCCTTACAGTTAGAGCCAGGAGGGGTTCCTCTTGGCAACACATTTTCGGTTTTATCAGGGGAGGAGTTGGTGTCGGATTTATCTATTTGTTTATCATCTATGGATGAGGGGGAGTCACATAGTGTAAAGAGAGCTGTTTCGGGTGATGAGAGTGTGGTGGAGGTTAAGAAACGACTACCCCAATCATCCTGATGGCAGTGCCCGCTCTGATAAAGGTGGCAACCATTAATGTCGCCAGCGTGAAATCTGCAAGAGCTCGTGATATTGCCTTATTTTTGCTCAGTGAGTTTGATGCTGAGATTTTATTTTTGCAAGAGACCTGGCTCAATACTTTGGCCGATGTCCATCTAGCAAAAAGGGAGTGGAGATGCGGTCCCTCCTTTTGGTCTCTTGCGGCTGAGCCTTGCAGCGGAGTTGCGGTTCTTTTTAAAACCGATATGGTAACGTGCCGGCGGGTAATTGAGGTAGAAATGGGGAGATGCATGGTCTTAGACGTCTCTGTTAGGGGGCAGGACCTGCGCCTGATCAATATCTATGGACCGCAGTCAAAATGGGACAGGAAATGCCTCTTCACAAAGATCAAGCCCTTCCTTTTTACATCCCAGCAGGTTGTCTTTGGAGGTGACTTTAACACCATAATTAGGCCTGAAGACAGGAGGGTCTCCATAGACAGGCTGGGTTATGATAGCGTTTTTCTTAGAGATATGGTTAGACAAGCAGGCCTGGTAGATGTGCACATTAAGCACTGCCCTGGCAGCACGGGATTCACGTTTCAGAGAGGGAATAGTCAGAGTAGGATAGACAGGTTTTTTTTAAAGGAGAACTCTGCTTTCTCGGCTCCTGAGTTGAGGGCGGTGGAGTTCTCTGACCACTGTATGCTGTCTGTGACTCTGAATGCCTTGGACACTCCACCCAGGGGAAGGGGTACCTGGAAACTGAATTCGGCTCTCCTGGAAGATGTAGAGGTAAGACAATCCTTTGAGGATTTTTTTCAGGCACAGGTTTCTATTCTGGACTTTTGCAGCAGTAAGTCAGAGTGGTGGGAGCTTGTGAAACAAAGGGCGATTGGACTTTTCAAGGCCATAAGTAAGAAGAAGCAGCTTGGTATGTATATTGCCTACCAGCATTTGCGGAGGAAGCTTGATCGTCTTGTCTCGTATGGAGGAGAGGAGATCCAGGGGAGATCTCGGAGGTAAAGCTTCTTCTTAGGAAGTGTCAATACGACCGGCATGCCTCCTTGGTTCTGGAGAGAGATTATGGGAAATATCACTCGCCTGATCCTTACCAGAACTGTAAGCAAGGCATAGCAGTTAAGATGGTCATAGTTCTGAGGGATAGTACGGGTTCCCTGGTGAAGTCCAGATCAGGGATCCTGGAGATCTTCAGGTCATATTACGCAGACCTTCTGGGAAGAAAGGACCTTAGTCGGGACAGGATGGAAAGCTTTCTGGATTCTACTCCAGGATTGGGAAATTATACATTGCCTTTGATGGATTTGACAGAACCAATTTCAGCGGATGAGGTAGTTCGTGCTATAGAGAAGCTGGCTACCAAAAAGTCGCCTGGGCCAGATGGGTTGACAGCTGAATTTTACAAGTGTTTTAAGTCCATTCTGGCTCCCTTTTTAGCGGAGGTTTATAACAGCTGTTTAGAAGAGGGTTCTCTCCCTCCATGAGGCAATCCGCTGTGATTCTTCTGTCAAAAGGTAAAGACCCCTCAATAATTGAGAACTGGCGCCCCATCAGTCTTCTCAATGTTGATAGAAAGATCTTGGCGAAGATTCTTTTTTGGCGCTTGTCGTCAGTAGCAGGCGATTTGTTGTCCAATCATCAGCACTGCTCGGTCCAGGGCAGAAGTACCTTTTCAGCAATTTTAGCTGTCCGGGAGGCTTTGGAGCGATGCAGGGCTGCTGGATGGAGAAAGTACTTGCTGGCATTGGATCAGGCGAAGGCTTTTGATCGAGTCAATCATGAGTACCTGTATTTGCTACTTGGTAGATACGGCCTGCAGGGGAGGTTTATTGATTGGCTGAAAACATTATATAAAGGGGCTGAGAGCTTCCCACTTGTTAATGGTTGGGTTGGACGGCCTTTTGAGGTTGGCTCTGGGGTGCGCCAGGGGTGTCCTTTGAGCCCCCTGCTATATGTATTCGCAATCGACCCCTTCATAAGAAGGTTAGAGAGTGGATCGTTGTGTGGGGTGCCTTTGGGCATTGCTGGTGTGCCGCCTTTGAAGGTCGTGGCCTATGCCGATGATGTGTCTGTTATTATCTCTGGGATGGAGGAGGCGCAGGAGGTGGTTTCTGTGATAGAGCAGTACACTGGGGCTTCTGGCTCTAAAATCAATCATGAAAAGAGTGAAGTTTTCTGGATGGGTGAGGAGGGTGAAAGCTTCGAACTTCCGGACGCCTTCCCAGAGCCCCAGCAGGAAATTAAAGTGTTGGGCATCAAATTTGGTCCTGGTGACTATGGTCATCGAAATTGGGAAAGCAGGTTGTAGAATGCCAATGCCAAGGTGGCAAGCTGGAAGAAATGTAAACTTTCCTTGAGGGAAAGGGTTGACTTGATTAAAACTTACCTGATCCCAATCTTTTTATATGTCAGCTTTGTCTGTATCTTGCCGGAATCTGTCTATGCAAGGGTGTACAGCTGCTTTTTCCAACTGTTATGGGGAAATAGGCTGAACCTGATCAAACGCAATGTAACTTACCTGTCCAGGCGGGAGGGTGGTCTAGGAATGGTCAACCCTATAGTTTTCTTTTCTCTGCTTTTTTTAAAGTATAATCTTGGTAATATGTTAGCAGAGACCCCGCCGGATGGGTGGGTATTTTTCAATCTTGGTTTAGGCCTTTTCTGCGATGCTGGGAAGATGGCGGGCCAGTGAAAAGTCTGAGAGTCCGACATGGCAAGCTTCCGGCTTATGTTGCCCTGTGTCTGAAAATACTTAGGCAGTGGCAGGTGACAGTGGGGGATATCAAGTCCCTCCCCAGAAAGCTTCTGGAGAAGAGGATTTTGGGCTCTGCTTTCAGTGTGTCGCTGACCTTAAGGGATTGCCCAGGCCCCGTAATGAGGGAGGGGTTGCGTTTAATTAACTTAGGAAGAATCCCTTTGAAGTTTAGGGATCAAGCCTGGCTCGCTTTCCATGGAAGGCTCTATGTGAGAGGGAACCTGAAGCATCGCCCTGTGGATGATCGGGATTGTCCTAGAGCGGAGTGTGTTGGTAAAGTTTAGTCTATGGACCACTTTTTGCTCCAGTGTCCCTTTAACATAGAGGTGTATAAAAGGGTGGGGAGGGCTCTAGGCATCCCCTTTCTCTATCGCATGAGTTATGCGGAGTGGGTGTACGGGGCATTCCCGACTCGCTGGGATTTTGATTTGGATACACTTTTTCTAGTTAGTATAGTTGTCCGTTACTTCACGTGGAATGCACGGTGCCAGATTACCCTGCGGAAGAAAGTCCTCCCTGTCGAGGTGGTGGTGTACGATATTCTGGGTGAGGTTGGGAAGATTCGGGGTCTTGAGAAGGGCAGGGAGCCTCGAGCGGTCTGGATAAGGGCGTGGAGGAATATCAGACCTGCTTTTGGTGAACTGTCCATCTCTGGGTGAGGAGCTCTTTTCCTATGCTATTTCTTTCACGCCCTTAGCTTTTGTTGGTTAATATCTTCTTTTTGAAGAAGGGCTGCATGCATAATGGGGGTGGTTTTGTTTCTTGACCTCGCAGGTTGGATGTCTGGTGTGGTGGTGTGAGTCTTACTAAGATTATTTTCTCCGGTAATGACATGATGTGAGTTTTGTTTTTGCTGTAAAGGCAGTCTTTATTTGAGAGCAGAATTTGCTATGTATTTTTTTCCCTTTTCATGTAAATATGTATATATTTATTTATGTATATTGATTTTATGATTATTGATTGCAAGACTTTTAATAAACAAAAATTGGGAAGAATGTCCCTTACATTGGAGGTTAGTGGGAAGAATGTCCCTTACATTGGTGGTCAGAATGGTCTTCTTGAAGTGGTGGTCACTGGCTCTGCCAAGTGGCTTTGACTATGGTGGCACCATCAGATGGGAGGTCAGTCAGCCACAGATGAAGGAACCCCTAGTAACCTCTGAAGAAACTCTGGTTGTGGACGATGGGAAAATGCTTTTGTTGTGGTTTGTCTTCTATGAATTTCATTTTCAAAAGTCACAATAAAAAAATTGATGATTAAAAAAAGTAAAATCCAGGCAGATTATAAAAACACAAAATAATGCAATGTTGTATTTTTTATTAAATGTATTATAAATGCAGTAACTATAGGTGGGCCGTACATCCCCCCGGTTCGGTTCACACCAGAACTCCCGAAGCCAGCATGCACCGGTCGGTGACGTAACAAGGGTACGGTGCCACCAGGTGAGGTCACCAGTTGGCCCCGCCCCTTACCTATATAAGAACTGTCAAATGCAAAATAGGCATTCGGCAGTCATTCTTTTTTACGGACCGAGCGTTTTTTTTCTTTTTTTTTCTGGTCTGGTGGTGGCATCGGGCATCGGATCTACATCAGGGGACATTTGTTTTTTTATTTTTTTTTTTAAAAAAAGCACGGTCAAAAACTGTGTTTATGTTTTTTTTCCTATTGATGCTTTTTTTGGTGAATGAGTAGCTGTATAATGTACCCCATACTCATTCACATAAGGGGGAGCGGGATCTGTGGGCCCCCTTGTTAAAGAAGGCTTCCAGATTCCGATAAGCCCCCTGCCCACCGACCCACACAAACACCGGCCAGGGTTGTGGGGAAGAGGCCCTTGACCCCAAAGCACCTCCCCATGTTGAGGGCATGTGGCCTGGTATGGTTCAGGAGGGGGGGATGCTCGCTCCCCCCCCCCCCTTTTCTGGTCTGCCAGGCTGCATGGGTCTGGTAAGGGTCCGGTATGGTACGCTGTTTTTTCGTTTTTTGTAATTTTGGCGTGGTATCAATTGGGGGGGGGGGGGCCTTGCGTTGTTTTTTTTTATTACCTTTTTATATTGCCGTAAATATTATTATTATTTTTTTATTCAGCTGTCAGCAGGGAAATCTATTGACAGCTGATAAATCATCCGTTGTTAAGGATGCGGCGGCCGCCTTCCTGAGCCCGCTCCTTAACAACCAGGACTTAGAAATAGTGATCGACCGATATCGTTTTTTTATTGCCGATACCGATACCGGGTCTTCAGCGACCGTGCAGGCTGGTTGGCTGGGTCTCCCGGTGGGACGGGAGACCCGGGCGAGCCGCAGAAGACAGCAGGAGGGGGTACATCCCCTCCCACTGCTTGTAATGACAGCCAAGCGGCTTCTCAGCCACATCGATTGTCATTACAAGACAGCCACCCCTCGGCTATGGACGCCGGTACCGGGGTGATGCCTCTAGCTGCAGCCATCACTCCGGTACAGGCACTTTCCCAAAATATCGGCAATATCGGTAACCTCCGGGCCTGATTCCGATATATCAGGGAAAGTGCATATCGACCCTCGATATATTGGCTTTGCCGATAATCGGCCGATCCCTACTTAGGATGCACTGTGCAGGGCGCAACATTCTGCCCAGCTCCCACAAATTCGGGTGATCGCCGAACTACCGAACAGGCAAGGTTAGGGCCGAACTTTTGCTAGCAGTTAATATAAATATGTAATTTTTAAATGATTTTGGCCTCTGACAACACAGCAGAACTTAGGATAGGTGAGGATGGAGCAATACTTGGGACCTGTCCGATGCCCTGTGTGCACAGTGCTGATAGCAAACATTCTGGCAGGAGGATTGAGCAGAAAGATGATCTCATCGAGCAATTGCTGCTCCTTGATTGTCCTTTCATAGGCTTGGGGTGGGGAGGTGACATTAATGTGTTGCCTAAAGTAGAACTTCACCCAAAAGGTTAGGTTCCACTTTTTTACACCCCCCCCCTCCCTCCTCTGCTACATTTGGCACTTTTTTGGGGGGTACCTGGTTTTTGGCAGGTACCTGCTCCTACTTCCAGTCAGATCGCCGCCCCACTTACATTCACCACCAATACAAGGGGGAAATCTTCAACTAAACACCAATATAAGGGGTCTCGTTTATGCTGGTCAGCTTTAGATCTAGCTGATTTCCGATAAGGGCTCAGCGCTCTTCCATAGGAGGTTGTAGAGCAGGGTTTCTCAACCAGGGTTCAGTGGAACCCTAGGGTTCCTCCTGAGGTTGCTAGGGTTTTTTTTCCTGAGGTTGCTAGGGGTTCCTCCTGAGGTTGCTAGGGGTTCCTCCTGAGGATGCTAGGGGTTCCTCCTGAGGTTGCTAGGGGTTCCTCCTTAAGGATGCTAGGGGTTCCTCCTGAGGTTGCTAGAGGTTCCTTGAGCAATGGGCAGTTTCTGCCTCTCAGATAAGTTCCCAATGACACCATTGTTCCTTTTAGCTATCTGTAAGGGGGTAATTCTTCCCAATGATGAGAAGAGTAAGGAGCATTCTTCCCACTGACTGTCACACTAATGTGTCATGAGTTGTAGATTTTTTATTTTTAGCAGGGGTTCCCCGAGACCAGAAATTTATTTCAAGGGTTCCTCTGTGTGGAAAAGGTTGAGAAAGGCTGCCGCTGTTGTAGAGCATCAAACAGCCCTAATTTCTAAGTGGAAACAGTTGACCTCCTTTCGTGAGAACCTCTTTAAGATGGAAAGTCTTACCTCACATAAGATCTTGATATGTGTCACTCGAGGCTTTCCATCCTTCATGTCTGCGGTAAGGACAGAGATGACAAAATCTCCAGGTTTACTGCGGCTCTCTCGGACCAGGAAAGTCCATGGTTCTCCCTTCTCCTGGAGTAGTTTCTCTGCATCCGGCCCCGAGAGATAACCATGGTACCAGCTGTGGGCAGAAAGGACACACATATGGTCATGTTGGTGGTGGGAGGTAGTTACAGGAAACAGCAGTAGGCAGCTAGTAGGGTGCTCGTAGGTTACGTCACGGAAGGTCAGGTACACCATTGACGGTCAATGAATCCACATTTATGCCTGCATGGAATAATAACCCGAGCAAAAAAGTTGTGTTCCATGTACACTGCTCAAAAAATAAATGAAAGGAACACTTTATAATCAGAGTATAGCATCAAGTCATTTTAAACTCCTGGGATATTGATCTGGTCAGTTAAGTAGCAGAGGGGGTTGTTAATGAAATTAAGGGCAACAATGAGACAACCTCCAAAACAGGAATGGTTTTACAAGTGGAGGCCACTGACATTTTTTTCCCTACTCATCTTTTCTGATTGTTTTTCACTAGTTTTGCATTTGGCTGGGGTCAGTATCACTACTGGTAGTATGAGGCCATACCTGGACCCTATAGAGGGGGTCAGTGTCCCTACTGGTAGCATGAGGCCATACCTGGACCCTATAGAGGGGGTCAGTGTCACTACTGGTAGCATGAGGCCATACCTGGACCCTATAGAGGGGGTCAGTGTCACTACTGGTAGCATGAGGCCATACCTGGACCCTATAGAGGGGGTCAGTGTCACTACTGGTAATATGAGGCCATACCTGGACCCTATAGAGGGGGTCGGTGTCACTACTGGTAGCATGAGGCCATACCTGGACCCTATAGAGGGGGTCAGTATCACTACTGGTAGTATGAGGCCATACCTGGACCCTATAGAGGGGGTCAGTGTCACTACTGGTAGCATGAGGCCATACCTGGACCCTATAGAGGGGGTCAGTGTCACTACTGGTAATATGAGGCCATACCTGGACCCTATAGAGGGGGTCGGTGTCACTACTGGTAGCATGAGGCCATACCTGGACCCTATAGAGGGGGTCAGTATCACTACTGGTAGTATGAGGCCATACCTGGACCCTATAGAGGGGGTCAGTGTCACTACTGGTAGTATGAGGCCATACCTGGATCCTATAGAAGGGGTCAGTGTCACTACTGGTAGTATGAGGCCATACCTGGACCCTATAGAGGGGGTCAGTATCACTACTGGTAGTATGAGGCCATACCTGGACCCTATAGAGGGGGTCAGTGTCACTACTGGTAGTATGAGGCCATACCTGGACCCTATAGAAGAGGTCAGTGTCACTACTGGTAGTATGAGGCCATACCTGGACCCTATAGAGGGGGTCGGTGTCACTACTGATAGTATGAGGCCATACCTGGACCCTATAGAAGGGGTCAGTGTCACTACTGGTAGTATGAGGCCATACCTGGACCCTATAGAGGGGGTCAGTGTCACTACTGGTAGCATGAGGCCATACCTGGACCCTATAGAGGGGGTCAGTGTCACTACTGGTAGCATGAGACCATACCTGGACCCTATAGAGGGGGTCAGTGTCACTACTGGTAGCATGAGGCCATACCTGGACCCTATAGAGGGGGTCAGTGTCACTACTGGTAGCATGAGACCATACCTGGACCCTATAGAGGGGGTCAGTGTCACTACTGGTAGCATGAGGCCATACCTGGACCCTATAGAGGGGGTCAGTGTCACTACTGGTAGCATGAGACCATACCTGGACCCTATAGAGGGGGTCAGTGTCACTACTGGTAGTATGAGGCCATACCTGGACCCTATAGAGGTTGCACAGGCAGTCAAACTCCTCCAGGATGGAACATCAATACGTACCATTGGCAGAAGGTTTGCTGTGTCTTCCTGCATAGTCTCAAGAGCATGGAGAAGATTCCAGGAGACAGGCAGTTACTCTAGGAGAGCTGGACAGGGCCATAGACGGTCCCATCAGAAGGACCGGTGAGCACTGCAAGAGCCTTACAAAATGACCTCCAGCAGGCCACTGGTGTGAATGTCTCTGACCAAACAATCATAAACAAACTTCATGAGGGTGGCCTGAGGCAAGTGCTCACTGCCCAGCACCATTATAATTTTCATTTCCATCAAATGATGTGGCATCCTTTCCTTCCTAACACTTTCCCCAGTCCATACGGTATAGATCCTAACACACTACCCAGTCCATACCGGTATAGATCCTAACACACTACCCAGTCCATACCGGTATAGATCCTAACACATTACCCAATCCATACCAGTATAGGTCCTAACGCATTACCCAGTCCATACCAGTATAGATCCTAACACATTACCCAGTCCATACCAGTATAGATCCCAAAACATTACCCAGTCCATACCAGTATAGATCCTAACACATTACCCAGTCCATACCAGTATAGATATCCAGCATGAGATTTTTCCCCATAGAGATCTGATGTGTTCCTCTCATTTTATTGAGCCCTCATACCATGACCTCCTCTGTGTAGCCGTAAAAGCAATTTGTCTAAAAAAAAAAGTGGACCAACAGTTTCCAGTGCCAACATTTTAGGAAGATTTTTAATAAATTCCCCAAGCAGAGTCATAAAACGCAAATTAATTCAGCTCTGCATTTATTAATACATACGGTAATGAAATCTGTTTTTAAAGAAGAACTCCGGCCTTCCCTTTAGTCTTGCAGAGTTGTACAGGCTCCCTCCATTCCTGTATTGAAATCGCTGACTCTGATTTAGACGCGTCATTTGCTTTGTTTCTCAGACAAAATTTTAATTTTCGGAGATCCGAATTTGCATAAAAATGAATAGCAATGAATGCGAAAAAAAAGTTATAAGGAAGGGGAACCCAAAACCAAATTTTTTTTTTACCACATCCCTCCTACATGTAAAAATCTCCTTTTTTTTTTTTTTTTCTTTTTGCTATAAAATTACTAAGAACCCCAAAACATTATATAGATTTTTTTTATCAGAGACCCTATAGAATAAAATGGTGGGTGTTGCAAATGGTTATGTCGCATGGTATTTGCGCAGCGTTTTTTCAAACGCAATTTTTTTTGGGGAAAAAAAACACTATTATGAATTAAAAAAAACAGAACAGTAAAGTTAGCCGAATTTATTTGTATAATGTGAAAGATGATGTTACGCCGAGTAAATAGATACCTAACATGTCATGCTTTAACCACTTCTGGACCGGAAGGATTTCCCCCCTTAATGACCGGGCCATTTTTGGCGATTCGGCACTGCGTTACTTTAACTGACAACTGCGCGGTCGTGCGACGCTGTACCCTGATAAAATTGACGTCCTTTTTTCCCACAAACAGAAATTTCTTTTGGTGGTATTTGATCACCTGTGTGATTTTTATTTTTTGCGCTATAAACAAAAAAAGAGCGACAATTCTGGAAAAAAAATATATATATTTTTTTTTTACTTTCTGCTATATAACATTCCCAATAAAAAAAAAAATTAAAAATCAAATGTTTTCATCATTTTAGGCCAATTTTTAATCTGCTACATATTTCTTAGGGTCATAGTCAGCATTTGTCTTCCTCCAAACACAGTCAGCTGAGGTGATGCCAAAGAGCTCAATTTTGGTTTCATCTTACAACAGCGCTTTCTCCCAATCCTTCTCTGAATCATTTATGCCTTGTTTCCACTGAGTGGTACGGTACGGTTCGGTTCAGTGCGGTACGGTTCGGAACGGTACACCTTGCGTTTCCACTGAGTGGTACGGTACGGTTCGGTTCAGTGCGGTACGGCTCGGAACGGTACACCTTGCATTTCCACTGAGTGGTACGGTGCGGTTAGGTTCAGTGCGATACGGTTCGGAACGGTACACCTTGCGTTTCCACTGAGTGGTACGGTGCGGTTAGGTTCAGTGCGGTACGGTTCGGAGTGGTACACATTGCGTTTCCACTGCCAATAGTACCCTTTCATGATAGGCGTGGTGTAGCCAGAAAGCAGTGATCGACGATTCTCTGTCAACCAATCAAAGTTCTGCAGAGTGTAGCTCCACCCTGTTGGTACGGTACTAATGTGCTTGGTACCCCAACGAAAGGGTCCCAAAAAAGTTGTACGGTACGGTTCAGAATCAGGGTACCATTCACAATGGAAACTGCAAAAATTGCGTACCGTACCGAACCGTACCGCTCAGTGGAAACAAGCTATTAGATGTTCATCGGTATGACTGTACATGTGTCTTTATGAAGAGGGGGACTCGCCGTGTTTGGAGGAAGGTACAGACCGACTTTGCCGCATTGAGAGGCCAATGGACGGGGCCATGTATTGTAAAATCTTGGATGAGAACCTTCTTCCCTCAGCCAGAACACTGAAGATGGGTCATGGATGGGTCTTCCAGAATGACAATGACCCAAAACATACCGCCAAGGCAACAGGAGTGGCTCAAAAAGAAGCATATTAGGGTCCAGGAGTGGCCTAGTCAGTCTCCAGACCCTAATCCTATAGAAAGTTTATGGAGGGAGATAAAACTTCGAGTTGCCAAGAGACAGCCAAGAAACCTTAAGGATTTAGAGAAGATCTGTAAAGAAGAGTGGACCAAAATCCCTCCTGAGATGTGTGGAAACCTGGTCACCAACTACAAGAAACGTCTGACCTCTGTGCTTGCCAACAAGGGTTTCTCCACCAACTACTAAGTCATGTTTTGCTTGAGGATCAAATCCCTCCTGAGATGTGTGCAAACCTGGTAACCAACTACAAGAAACGTCTGACCTCTGTGCTTCCAACAAGGGTTTCTCCACCAACTACTAAGGGGATCAAATACTTATTTTACTCACTGAGCTGCAACTCCATTTATAACATTTGTATCATGTGTGATTTCTGGATTTTTGGTTGATATTCTGTCTCTATCATATAAAATACACCGATGATAAAAATTATACACCCGCCATTTCTTTGTAAGTGGGAAAACTTACACAATCTGCAGGGATCAAATCATTCTTTTCCACATTGTATAAGTGAATCTCAAGTCAGCTGTTAACTTATTCACTTTGCTGTGAATGAAAGGTTAAAGATTAGATTCAAGAGTTTACGTTAAGACTAATGGTTATCATTAGGGGCTAGATTAACGCTCAGTCTTGGCTTTTGGTGTTTTGTTACAGGTTAGCTGTCTTGGGTTAGTTTGAGGCTACGTGTCGTGCCTTGGGGTTAATCTGAGGTCTGTAATCAGGGGTTAGGTTTACGTTAACAGGAAATTGTGGAGTGCGATGCATTGAGTGAGATCATTTGAAGTTCCTGTGTTATCAAGTAGTTTGTCAGGTGTGACATTTCTTGGTGTGCCAAAAATAACCACTGAAAAAAGGTGGTCTGAAATGAGCATCTTTTCTCCTCTCACTTCAAGGCCACTTGCTTGGGTACCTTTAATTTTGTAGCAAAAATTGGTTGAGCACTGAGCATAAACCGTGTTCTTGATGTTCAGACGCACTCCAAAAGCTGCTACCCAGTCTAGAAGAACATTATCTTTCCAGGCACCCCCAACAACGCTCTACCAAAGTCTTTCTCAACCTTTGTATTTATAGAAAGCCTCAGAACAATTTTCAGGTCTTGGGGAACCCCTGCTAAAATAAAATGAATCGGGGTTCAGTGGGAATAATGCCCCTTACATTGGTAATCAGTGGAAAGAATGAAGCCCTTACATTGGTTGTCATTGTGAAGAATGCCCTCCTAAGAGTTGTGGTCAGAATGTCCCCCTTATATTGGTGGTCAGTAGGAGGAATGCCTCCGTTATGATGGTGGTCACAATGTCACCTCTCCAGTGGTGGTCACTAAAAAGAATGCCCCATTTACATTAGTGGTCATTGTGAAGAATGTCTTTTTCCCAGTGGTGGTCAGACTGTCCCCCTTATATTGGTGGTCAGTAGGAGGAATGCCTCCGTTATGATGGTGGTCAAAATGTCACCTCTCCAGTGGTGGTCACTAAAAAGAATGCCCCATTTACATTAGTAAGAAAGGAGAGAGCGGCGCCAGCTTAGTATAGTACAAGTTTATTTAACACTGTTAAAATTGGTGACTCACTGTCCGAGGTTGGGTGAGACCGGTACACAAAGACTGTTAGGGTCATCCATCTTCCTCTTCCAGGATAGTGGTCATAGGAGAAGGTGGTGAGGTTCCAGAGGTATAGCCGAGCCGCTGTGGGGCTGCTAGTTGTCACTGGCCGCGGTGGAGCATGCACAACAGGGCTCCGGCTGCCGACTTCTGATCCCTGATGACATCACTTCCTGGCAGGAGAAAAATAGGGGTTGCCTGACGAAGGAGCACAGATGCTCCGAACGCGTGCAACCCCTATTTTTCTCCTGCCAGGAAGTGATGTCATCAGGGATCAGAAGTCGGCAGCCGGAGCCCTGTTGTGCATGCTCCGCCGCGGCCAGTGACAACTAGCAGCCCCACAGCGGCTCGGCTATACCTCTGGAACCTCACCACCTTCTCCTATGACCACTATCCTGGAAGAGGAAGATGGATGACCCTAACAGTCTTTGTGTACCGGTCTCACCCAACCTTGGAAAGTGAGTCACCAATTTTAACAGTGTTAAATAAACTTGTACTATACTAAGCTGGCGCCGCTCTCTCCTTTCTTGCATCTCTCAGGGCTTCTCCACGCTTCAGCCGGCTGCCGCGGACTATAGCTTCCCTACAGTACCAAACTTTGTTCCCCCCCCCCACGCAGCCCCATAACCCCCCCCCCTCCCATCCACCCACATTCCTTGTACCACCTTGGGATATTAGAAGAGCGCCATGACACCCCCCACTTCCATTTACATTAGTGGTTGTGACGGTATTCACCATCACTGGGATTTAAAGACAGATAAGTAATGGTTTGGATTGCTTCATATTTGCCAGCAATATCTCCATATAGAAATATTAAGATTTATTCCCATTTGCCATGAAATCTGTAATTCCTAAATGCTGTGTATATTACATATCTTTCAATGTCAGACAGGTTTTCCTTTTGTTTGTGTATTGGGAATGTGGATTGCCCTGTCTCATTGTAAGTGCTAATGACCTCCCATTGTTCTGTGTCTGGCTATTGTGTACATTGATTGCCCCCTGGGGGCTTCTGTCTCATTGCACATGGCAGTCCTTCTGGTCAAGCTATCTGACCAATCCCTGCTGACTAATTTTCAAGTCCTCATTTGCATGGCTAAGGAGGACCTGAAGGAGACCACAGGTACTTTACAATTGACCAATAGGAAAGCGGTTGTTGGGGGCGGGATGTTCCAAATTCTGTATATAAGTCTTGTTCAATAAAGTTGTTTTGAGTTCCTTCACCTCAATCTAGAGTTCTGTCTCTCTTATTGGGGGAATCTGCTGCAAGGGATTGCTATGTCCTCCATACTCCCTTGGATAATCACTGACCTCTTGTAAGAGCTTGTGTAAGAGCTTGTTCGTGCTGCACTCTCTGGGGAAAGAGAGGTTCACCCACAGGAACCTGGAGCCTTGTCATAGGTCCAGAGTGGGTAGGAGATTGCGAGACCCTAACCAAGCTGCGGCGGTTCGTGGGGTCTGAAGTGGTTACGGTGTCTGGTGGAGTGCTTGGAGCCTTGGAAAGCACTAGGAGCATCTGTCAACGGAGGTACCCGGTCCGGGGTGCCCTGTTCCGTTACAGTGGTCATTGTGAAGAATGTCTTTTTCACAGTGGTGGTCAGACTGTCCCCCTTATATTGTTGGTCAGCAGAACGAATACCCTCCTTACAGTGGTAGTTGAAATGCCACCCTCACAATGATGGTCAATGGAAAAAAGGCCCTCCTTACATTGGTGGTCATTGTGAAGAATGCCTTCTTTATAATGGTGGTCAAAATGCCAACTTTACTGTGGGTGTCTGTGGAAAGAACACTGTTCTTATAGTGAGGGTCAGTGGAAAGAACACCCTACTTACAGTGGTGGTCATCAGGGGCAGACCGGCAACTTTTGGCCCAGGGGGCAAGTACAAACCAGAGGCCCATGGTGCAATGACTCGGCCTCCTCCCACTCTCCTTTTTTCCGTCCTCCTCCTGACCCCTATTCCAGGCTGAAGCCCTGCTCCAGGTACTCTCTACTCACCGGCTGAATCCGGGTTCCGCACCTGGCCAGCAGGAGGTGGTTTGGGGGAGCTGGGACAGCTCGATCTGGGCAGGCTGGCGGAGGAGAGTCTCTAGTGGGGCATGGAACTGGCCTCTGCTCAGACACAGTTTACACCATCCATGCTAGGGATGGGTAGGCCTGCGCTCTGTCCTTGTCTTCAACCTGCACTCAGTAGGTCAGTGGCGGGGACTTTTTACTTCTCTTCACCAGGAATCCTTTAGGCATGTCTGTGGCAGAAGCAGTGCAGCCTTTTTACAGGGCATCAGAGCAGCCTAGGGGCTGATTGCCCCCCTGTTACCTGGCCCAGTCCTCCCCAGGTGGTCATTGTGAAGAATGCCTTCTTTACAGTGGTGGTCAAAATACCACCTTTATGGTGGGGGTCTGTGGAAATAATGGCCTCCTTACATTGGTGGTCATTGTAAAGAATGCCCTCCTTACAGTGGAGGTCAGTGGAAAGAATGTCCTTCCTAAATTGGTGGTCATTGTAAGAAAGGTCTTCTTTACAGTGGTAGTAAAAATGCAACCTTTACAGCGGGGGGTCAGCAGAAAGCATGCCCTCCTTACGTTGGCGGTCATTGTGAAGAAGCTCTTATTCACACAGTGGTCAGATGGCTCCATTTACAGTATATTCATGGTCAGTAGGAAGAATTACCCCCTTCCAGTAGTGGTCTAAAGGCTACCCTTACAGTGGGGGGTCTGTAGAAAGAGAATGAATTCCTTATATTGGTGGTCATTGTAAAGCCTGTCCTCCTTACAGTAGTGGTCAGTGGGAAGAATGCTATCCCTACAGTGGTGGCCAGAGTTTCACCTTCACAATGGGTGTCAAAAGAAAGAATGTCCTCCTTACATTGGTGGTCATTGTGAAGATTACCTTCTTTACAGTGGAGGTAAAAAAGCCACCTTTACATTGAGTGTCAGTGAAAAGAATGCCCTCCTTACATTGGTGGTCATTGTATAGAACGCCCTCCTTATAGCTGAGGTCAGTGGAAAGAATGCCCTCCTTACGTTGGTGGTCATTGTATAGAACGCCCTCCTTATAGCTGAGGTCAGTGGAAAGAATGCCCTCCTTACGTTGGTGGTCATTGTATAGAAAGCCCTCCTTATAGCTGAGGTCAGTGGAAAGAATGCCCTCCTTACGTTGGTGGTCATTGTATAGAAAGCCCTCCTTATAGCTGAGGTCAGTGGAAAGAATGTCCTCTTTACGTTGGTGATCTTTGTGAAAAATGCCTTATTTACAGTGGTGGTCAGAATACCACCTCTACAGTGGGGGTCTGGGGAAAGAATGTCTTTCTTACAGTGGTCGTCATTGTGAAAAATGCCTTTTTTACAGTGGTGGATAAAATGCAAGTTTTACAGTGGGCGTCAGTGGCAAGAATACCCTCCTTATATTGGTGGTCATTGTGAAGAAGCTCTTCTTTACAGTTGTGGTCAGACTGCTCCATTTATACTATATTTGTGGTCAGTAGGCAGAATGTCACTTACAGTGTGGTCAGAAGGCTACCCTTACAGTGGGGGGTCTGTAGAAAGAATGCTTTCCTTACATTTGTAGTCATTGTAAAGCATGCCCTCCTTACAGTGGTGGTCTGTGGGAAGAATGCTACCCCTACAGTGGTGGCCAGAGTGTCACCCTTAAAGACAACTAAAAAGATCATCAGGGTCATGCTGCTGGCTCTAGCAAGTGGCATTGGACACAAAACTATGTAGGAACCTATCAGAAGGGAGGTCAATCAGGCACAACCCATGGAACCCCTAGCAACCTCTGGAGGAACCCTAGGGTTTTACAGGGATAATGGTTGAGAATGGCTACTCTACCATCACTGTCAGTGGCCTCACTGCTTCCTGTAAAGCAGTCATGTCCAAAGTCCGGCCCGCGGGCCAGTTGCGGCCCGTCCTTTAGTTTTATACAGCCCCCTGAGCTGTATGGGGAATGTAGTGCCTACTGCCGCCGTTCTGCATTGTTCTTCAGAAAAGGGTGGACCCGGGGCGCAGAGCAGTGCGCCCTGAGCCCACCCATTGTGTGACAATAGCGAATGAATATTTGCTATTGTCACACGGATCCTCCTCCTGATCCTCCTTCTGGCCAATCAGGAAGCGGGTCCGAGACCCATTTCCTGATTGGCCGAAAGGCAAACAATTGCCATTGGCCAAGGAGGAGGAGGAGGACTCGGGAGACACGGAGGATTGAGGAGAAGCTGCCGCTGCATCAGGTAAGTGCACGCTGTGGGCACTCTACATTGAAGGTGGCACGCTGTGGGCACTCTGCATTTAAGGGGGCATGCTGTGGGCACTCTGCATTTACGAGGGGCACGCTGTGGGCACTCTGCATTTAGGAGGGACACGCTGTGGGCACTCTGCATTTAGGAGGGACACGCTGTGGGCACTCTGCATTTACGAGGGGCACGCTGTGGGCACTCTGCATTTAAGGGGCACGCTGTGGGCACTCTGCATTTAAGGGGGCACGCTGTGGGCACTCTGCATTGAAAGGGAGCACGCTGTGGGCACTCTGCATTGAAAGGGAGCACGCTGTGGGCACTCTGCATTGAAAGGGGGCACGCTGTGGGCACTCTGTATTGAAAGGGGGCACGCTGTGGTCACACTACATTTAAGTGGGCATGCTGTGGGCACTCTGCAATTAAGGGGGCACGCTGTGGGCACTCTGCATTGAAAGGGGGCATGCTGTGGTCACTCTGGCGAGGGCGTGTTTAGGGGCGGAGTAGGGTAGGGTTTGGGTGGGGCAATAAGTGGCGAGTAACTCTTAAGGCCTCTTAAGAGTAACTGTTAGGCCTGGCTAGTAGCTCATGACTTGAAATTTTGAGCCCTGTATATGTATATACATATATATATACATATATATATATATATATATATATATATATATATATATATATATATATATATATATGTGTGTATGTATATGTATGTATTTAATTTTAATGGTTCAAATTTCAGGCAAAATGGTCGGCCCTCACGCATGTTCACTTCATCAAATCTGGCCCTCTTTGAAAAAAGTTTGGACACCACTGCTAAAGGAAGGTCAAAGGAACCCCTAGCAACCTCTGGAGGAACCCTAGGGTTCTATGGGAATAATGGTTGAGAATGGCTACTCTACCGTCACTGCCAGTGGCCTCACTGCTTCCTAGAAAGGGCCTTCAAACTTTGTAGAACAGAGCGGGTCCTCTTTAACAAGTACTGTGCTCTCTCCATGGCTCACACCAATGCACTCTCTGCTACTCCAACATGATGTAGCACCCTCCTAGGTAGGTGCTAGAAGACAGAGTATCGTTTTTGGGTCTTTCTGCAGAGAGATTGCCAGGTAAATTTATATTGCTCTCTGCCTACTAGAGAGCAGGATCTATTAGTGAGGTCTGCTCATGGTGCTCAGGTGCGGCTCAGTTTGTCTGAAGTGTTTCACACTGGTCCAATAGGGAGGAATATTGGACAGTGGGAGGAAACCTGACAAATGAGTGCACAGGCATTTACTACAGCCCTGGTGATTGGGACAGGAAAGAGCCTCGTTGCACGCTGGGATACTGTATAAATGCCAAGGGCATATGTGCTCGAGGTCTTTCAGCTGTAGAGCGGGGTCCCAGAGGAAGGGGACGGCTACTCCTCCTCTGTAGAAGCTGGGTGGTCGACCTGAGGGCCTGAGAGTTAGAAAGAAGATGAACTCAGAGGTCCTGCAGAGCTGATGGGAAGAGACACTCTGGAAAGGATCGGATTCTGCCTACAGTGAGTACAGATCTGTGTCATAGGGCCTGACCTGAGATGGCCACCCCCTTCTGCTAGAAGAGTCAGTGGACGGGTGTCAGTCAAGGGGATGCTAGAGAGTGTCCTGAAGATAATCTGTTGCATCAAGTCTGCTGCTATAGAGAGCAAGAGGACTTAATTCCTCCATACAAGTGGCAGTATTGTCAAAGCAGTGTGTCTCCTTCCACAAATAACCTGGTGAGGCCAAGTGAGAGTTGTCCTTATCTACAGTGAATAGTTCAAGTTGGAGTATCCCACTATTCCCTTCTTCCATCCAAGTTCTACAATAAATATAAAACCAAAACTCCTGGACTGTTTATTGAGTAACGAGCCACTGGGAGTAAGGAGGGATGAATGAACTGTCCCTTAGGGACTATCTGCAGGTAATCGGAGGAGACCCAAGAAGTCATCACACAGCCGGCCCTATGGGGACAGTGCTACAATACCCAGAATTTTCTATCCTGGATTTACTGCTCCTTCAGCTCAGTTTGAGGCTCTTCCATGGAATCTCTTGCTGCCTTTGGTCACTCTCAAGATCCACAACAGCACAGCTAAACGGGGTTACAGCATCAAATCAGCAGGGAAATTCCACCTCTCCTCCAGTATATCGGGAATGAACTTCATACACAGTCAAAGAGTTTAAAACAAAAATATACAAGTGAAGTTTAATTTTAAAACAAAGTAAAAAATGATTAGAGTCTCCAGCTCTAGCATGCCTGACATGTTTCACCTATTGACTTCATCAGAGGCTCGTGTCCACCAGGTGGCACTCTGTAAGAGCACAATTGGAACCCAGTGGAAATTTGCACCACCAGGAAATCATCTGAAGGTCGATAAGCTGCATGCAAAGCAAGATACATAAACTGCACACAACAGGCAACAGCACAAAAGCTGAAAGCAAATAAAAAAGACTAAATATAGAACGAAGGTATTAAACCCCCGAGGAATGACCGTAAATGACCGTAAATGACCAGCTGTTCCACTACGTGGCTGAAGTGTATGGGAAGAGTCCCACTATTTGTCCTGCCTGGAGACCCTCGTCTCTAGAAGTGAAAGTCATGGGAAATGCAAACTTTTACCAATATCACCAGAACTAGAGGTGAGGGGAAAATGAAGACACTTCCCCGAGTGACAGCTCTAAAGCTCACCACACATGTAAGATCTACCGACAACTCTGTACGGGTCAGACCTATGTATGAGACCTTCTCATTTACTAGTACTGGGCCATAGCATTCCCAATACCTTTACCCCCCAGATCACCCCAATACCTGCACCTTCACCCCCCAGATCACCCCAATTCCTGCACCTTCACCCCCCAGATCACCCCAATTCCTGTACCTTCACCCCCCAGATCACCCCAATTCCTGTACCTTCACCCCCCAGATCACCCCAATTCCTGCACCTTCACCCCCCAGATCACCCCAATTCCTGCACCTTCACCCCCCAGATCACCCCAATTCCTGCACCTTCACCCCCCAGATCACCCCAATTCCTGTACCTTCACCCCCCAGATCACCCCAATTCCTGCACCTTCACCCCCCAGATCACCCCAATTCCTGTACCTTCACCCCCCAGATCACCCCAATTCCTGCACCTTCACCCCCCAGATCACCCCAATTCCTGTACCTTCACCCCCCAGATCACCCCAATAACTGCACCTTCATCCCCCAGATCACCCCAATTTCTGCACCTTCACCCCCCAGATCACCCCAATTCCCGCACCTTTACCCCCCAGATCACCCCAATTCCTGCACCTTCACCCCCCAGATCACCCCAATTCCTGCACCTTCATCCCCCAGATCACCCCAATTCCTGCACCTTCATCCCCCAGATCACCCCAATTTCTGCACCTTCACCCCCCAGATCACCCCAATTCCTGCACCTTCACCCCCCAGATCACCCCAATTCCTGCACCTTCACCCCCCAGATCACCCCAATTCCTGCACCTTCACCCCCCAGATCACCCCAATTCCTGCGCCTTCAGCCCGCAGATCACCCCAATTCCTGCACCTTCACCCCCCAGATCACCTCAATTCCTTTACCCCCCAGATCAACCAATTTTTCCTGCACCTTCACCCCTCAGATCACACCAATTCCTGCACCTTAACTTCCCCGATCACCCTGATTCCTGCACCATAACTTCCCCGATCACCCCAATTTCTGCACCTTCACCCCCCAGATCAACCTATTTTTCCTGTACCTTCACCCCTTAGATCAACCCGCTTCCTGCACCTTCATGCCCCAGATCACCTCAATTTCTGCACCTATACCCCCCAGATCACCCCAATTCCTGCACCTTTACCCCCCAGATCAACCGATTTTTTCCTGCACCTTCACCCCCCAGATAGCCCCAATTCCTGCACCTTCACCCCCTAGATCAACCCAATTCCTGCACCTTAACTTCCCTGATCACCCCAATTCCTGCACCTTCACCCCCAGGTCACCCCAATACCTGAACCTTCACCCCCTAGGTCACCCAATTCCTGAACCTTCACCCCCAGGTCACCCCAATTCCTGCACCTTCACCCCCAGGTCATCCCAATTCCTGCACCTTCACCCCCAGGTCATCCCAATTCCTGAACCTTCACCCCCAGGTCACCCCAATTCCTGCACCTTCACACCTCAGATTCCCAAAAGACAAAGAAGACGGTATATATAATGGTCTTCTTTGTCTTTTTTCCCCCCTCTTTTCATTTATTTATTTTTTTTTTTCACATTTTCATTCACGTTTCTTTCATCACACTTGGGACCACTCCTTTCTCAAATGTACCCCTTTCTATGTGGTTATTTCTCTTTTCCATATATATTCATCTTAGGAGTACTGGACCCTATTTTTGGATCGGCTCCTATTCCTTACCAGCATAGGTTCTTCCACCTAACCACTCGTTAGCCCTGTCCTCTGGATGGACTAGGATTCATATAGATTTATTTTGGGTAATCTTTATGTAGAGCAACAATTCTTTTTTTCAGATCCTCAGAGAGTTCTTTGCCATGAGGTTCCATGTTGAACTCCCAGTGACCAGTATGAGAGAGTGAGAGCGATAACACCAAATTTAACACACCTGCTCCCCATTCACACCTGAGACCTTGTAACACTAACGAGTCACATGACACCGGGGAGGGAAAATGGCTAATTGGGCCCAATTTGGACATTGTCACTTAGGGGTGTACTCACTTTTGTTGCCAGCGGTTTAGACATTAATGGCTGTGTGTTGAGTTGTTTTGAGGGGACAGTAAATTTACACTGTTATACAAGCTGTACACTCACTACTTTACATTGTAGCAAAGTGTCATTTCTTCAGTGTTGTCACATGAAAAGATAGAATAAAATATTTTAAAAAATGTGAGGGGTGTACTTACTTCTGTGAGATACTGTGTATATAAATATACGTTGTATATATTGTCACAAATAATCCCAGTTTCCTATGATTGTCAGCTCCATCTAGTGGCCACAATGCCCTAGTATGTTTTTTTTTTTTTTTTTTTGTAAAAGATGGACTGTCTGTGCCTTCAAAGTTTTTACAGTTGGATTGCACTTTGCACTTTTTTTATTTACTGTACATATTTATGGTTGACCACCTCTTCCACCAATGGCTTTCTTCTTCTCACTCTTCCATAAAGGGCAGATTTGTGGAGCGCACGACTAATAGTTGTCCTGTGGACAGATTCTCCCACCTGAGCTGTGGATCTCTGCAGCTCCTCCAGAGTTCCCATGGGCCTCTTGGCTGCTTCTCTGATAAATGCTCTCCTTGCCCGGCCGGTCAGTTTAGGTGGACGGCCATGTCTTGGTAGGGGCCCGGCCGGTAAGTTTAGGTGGACGGCCATGTCTTGGTAGGGGCCCAGCCGGTCAGTTTAGGTGGACGGCCATGTCTTGGTAGGGGCCCGGCCGGTCAGTTTAGGTGGACGGCCATGTCTTAGTAGGGGCCCGGCCGGTCAGTTTAGGTGGACGGCCATGTCTTGGCAGGGGCCCAGCCGGTCAGTTTAGGTGGACGGCCATGTCTTGGTAGGGGCCCGGCCGGTCAGTTTAGGTGGACGGCCATGTCTTGGCAGGGGCCCAGCCGGTCAGTTTAGGTGGACGGCCATGTCTTGGTAGGGGCCCGGCCGGTCAGTTTAGGTGGACGGCCATGTCTTGGTAGGGGCCCGGCCGGTCAGTTTAGGTGGACGGCCATGTCTTGGTAGGGTTGCCCGGCCGGTCAGTTTAGGTGGACGGCCATGTCTTGGTAGGGTTGCAGTTGTGCCATACTCTTTCCATTTTCCCATGATGGATTGAACAGCGCTCCGTGAGATGGTCAAAGCTTGGGAGATTTTTTATAACCTAACCCTGCTTTACACTTCTCCACAACTTTATCCCTGACCTGTCTGGGGGGTTTCTTGGCCTTCATGATGCTGTTTGTTCACTAAGGTTCTCTAACAAACCTCTGAGGGCTTCACAGAACAGCTGTATTTATACTGAGATTAAATGACACACAGGGGGACTCTATTTACTAATTAGGTGACTTCTGAAGGCAATTGGTTTCATTGGATACTTTGATGTCATAGGGGGACTCTGACATGTAGAGGACCTCTTATGTGATGGGGACCTTTGACATGAAGGGGGGGGGGGCTCTGATGTGATAAGGAGCTCTCACTTTCATGTCATGAGGGGAAATGTAGACATGTAGGGGGACCTCTTATATCATGAGGACCTTCTAGGTCATGGGGGGGCCCTGACTCTGTGATGGAGGAGACTCTGTGGTGATTGGGGGCCTCTGATGTGATGGAGGGACTATGATGTCATGGGAGTACTCTGATGTAAAGGGGGAGCTCTGATGTGAAGGGGGAACCTCTGATGTGACAAGGGGGCTCTCATGTAAAGGGGGAGCCCTGATGTGATAAGGGGGCTCTAATGTTATGGGGGACCTCTGATGTGATAAGGGGGCACTGATGTAAAGGGGGGGAGCCCCGATGTGATAAGGGGGCTTTGATGTGATGGGGGACCTCTAATGCGATAAGGAGGACCTCTAATGTGATAAGGGGCTCTGATGTAAAGGGGGGACCTCTGATGTGATGGGGGGGACCTCTAATGTGATAAGGGGGCTCTGATGTAAAGGGGGAGCTCTGATGTAATAAGGGGGCTCTGATGTGAAGGGGGGGACCTCTGATGTGAGAAGGGGGCTCTGATGTGATATGGGGGCACTGATGTAAAGGGGGGGAGCCCCGATGTGATAAGGGGGCTCTGATGTGATGGGGGACCTCTAATGCGATGGGGGGACTATAATGTCATGGGGATACTCTGATGTAAAGGGAGGGAGCTCTGATGTGATAAGGGTGCTCCGATGTGATAAGGGGGCTCTGATGTGATTATGGGACCTCTGATGTGATGGAGGGACTATGATGTCATGGGAATATACTGTGATGTAAAGGGGGGCTCTGAGGTCATAAGGGGGACCTCTGATGTGAAGGGGGGAACCTCTGATGTTATAAGGGGGCTCTAGTGTGAAGGGGGGTCCTCTGATGTGATAGGAGCCTCCGATGTGATAAGGGGGCTCTGATGTAAAGGGGGAGCTCTAATAAGGGGGCTCTGATGTGATGAGGGGACCTCTGATGTGATGGCGGGACTATGATGTCTTGGGAATACTCTGATGTAAAGGGGGGGGGGGGCTCTAATGTGATGGGGGGACCTCTGATATGAAGGTAAATTTATCAAGGTGCTTGTATGCATCCTCCCAGGCTCAGTTTTCCTGGTGATAAACAACATTTACAATTTTAATATTTCAGACTGGGGTACCTCGAGATTTTGCATACTTTTAAAGGGTGAGACGACTAAAAAAAAAAAAAAAAAGTAAAAGTAGACTAGTATGCGTATGTTCTATAATCATCAGCTCCATCTAGTGGCCATAACATGGTTTTGTCCTGATTGCTATATTTCAGGTAAATACCAAATTATGGCCACAAGATGGAGCTGATGATTATAGGAAATACACATACTAGAAAAATTATGGAGATTATTTCCAACGGCTGTGCAAATGTTGAGGCAGTGAATCCAGCCCAAAAATAATTTTTTTGTTAGTTTTGGAAGAAATGGGGAGGATTAGAACCCCTGTCAGCTTTTTACTCCTATCTGGTGCTCCATTGGAGAGATTTCCCCTCACTTCCTGCCCTGGTGACATTTTACTGTTTACAGAACTAGAAAACCTTTTTTATTTTTTTTGGCCCGGCAGACGCTTTCTATGTGTTTTGTGGATTCGGCCGCTCCCCCTGAATACATAATTATGACAGCGCAGGATTGCAGAGTATTTGTATTGCTGCTCTTTGTATTTCTCAGATGAAATTTTCATTTCCTGGAGTCTGCACTCCTGTATAATAATTAACACCGTTCAGTATTATCACCTGCTGCTAATCTACAGAGTTATCGCTGTTCAAAAGCCTGAACATTGTTTGCAAACTTCATTGAGATATAATATATACACAGTATATACACACAGTATCCTACAAAAGTAAGTACACCCCTCACATTCTATCTTTTCATGTGACAACACTGAAGAAATGAGACTTTGCTACAATGTAAAGTAGTGAGTGTACAGCTTGTATAACAGTGTAAATTTACTGTCCCCTCAAAATAACTCAACACACAGCCATTAATGTCTAAACCGCTGGCAACAAAAGTCAGTACACCCCTAAGTGAAATTGTCCAAATTGGACCCAAAGTGTCAATATTTTGTGTGGCCACCATTATTTTCCAGCACTGCCTTAACCCTCTTGGGCATGGAGTTCACCAGAGCTTCACAGGTTGTCACTGGAGTCCTCTTCCCCTCCCCCATGATGACATCACAGAGCTGGTGGATGTTAGAGACCTTGCGCTCCTCCACCTTCCGTTTGAGGATCCCCACAGATGCTCAATAGGGTTTAGGTCTGGAGACGCTTGGCCACTCCATCACCTTTACCCTCAGCTTCTTTAGCAAGGCAGTGGTCATCTTGGAGGTGTTTGGGGTCGTTATGTTGGAATATTGCCCTGCGGCCCAGTCTCTGAAGGGAGGGGATCATGCTCTGCTTCAGTATGTCACAGTACATGTTGGCATTCATGGTTCCCTCAATGATCTGTAGCTCCCCAGTGCCGGCAGCACTCATGCAGCCCCAGACCATGACACTCCACCACCATGCCTGACTGTAGGACTGTCCATCATCTTTAGAAGAGGCTTCCTTCCGGGATGACAGCCATGCAGACCACATTGATGCAGTGTGCGGCGTATGGTCTGAGCACTGACAGGCTGACCCCCTCCCCCCTTCAACCTCTGCAGCAATGCTGGCAGCACTCATACGTCTATTTCCCAAAGACAACCTCTGGATATGACGCTGAGCACTGCACTCAACTTCTTTGGTGGACCATGGTGAGGCCTGTTCTGAGTGGAACCTGTCCTGTTACACCGCTGTATGGTCTTGGCCACCGTGCTGCAGCTCAGTTTCAGGGTCTTGGCAATCTTCTTATAGCCTAGGCCATCTTTATGTAGAGTAACAATTCTTTTTTTCAGATCCTCAGAGAGTTCTTTGCCATGAGGTGCCATGTTGAACTTCCAGTGACCAGTATGAGAGAGTGAAAGCGATAACACCAAATGTAACACACCTGCCCCCCATTCACACCTGAGACCTTGTAACACTAACGAGTCACATGACACCGGGGAGGGAAAATGGCTAATTGGGCCCAATTTGGAGATTGTCACTTAGGGGTGTACACACTTTTGTTGCCAGCGGTTTAGACATTAATGGCTGTGTGTTGAGTTATTTTGAGGGGACAGTAAATTTACACTGTTATACAAGCTGTACACTCACTACTTTACATTGTAGCAAAGTCTCATTTCTTCAGTGTTGTCACATGAAAAGATAGAATGTGAGGGGTGTACTTACTTTTGTGAGATACTGTGTATGTACTATGTGGGGGAGGAAGCGGTAATGGTTCAGGCTGGTGGTGGTGGTGTAATGGTGTAGGGGAGGAGGGAGGGGGGGTTAATGGTTCAGGCTGGTGGTGTAATAATGGTGTGTGGGGGGGGGGGGGGTGATGGTTCAGGCTGGTGGTGGTGGTGTAATGGTGTGGGGGGATCTTGGTACACTTTGGACCCCTTAGTACTAATTGAGCATGGATTAAACCCCACCCCCTCCCTGAGTATTGTTGCTGACTATGTCCATCCCTTTATGACTACAGAGTCCCCATCTTCTGATGGCCCCTCCCATCTTCTGATGGCTCCTCCCACCATGTCACAAAGCTCCAATCATCTCACCACTGGTTTCTTCACCATGACAATGAGGTCACTGTCCTCCAATGGCCTCCACACTCCCCACATCTCATCCAATAGAGCACCTTTGGGATGTGGTGGAACGGGAGATTGGCATCATGGATGTGCAGCTGACAAATCTGCAGAAACTGTGTGATGCCATCATGTCACTATGGAGGAAAATCTCTGAGGAAAGTTTCCCGCACCTTGTTGTATCTATTCCACCAAGAATGAAGGCAAAAGGGAGTCCAAGTTCAACCCTCTACAAGCAAGGTGTACCTAATTACAGTGGCCGGGGAGTGAATATTCCTGAAAAGTCACAAAGAAAATAAATCTACGTTGTGCACACATAATTCCCTTGCAAACCCAGATATTAGGTTGTAAAGGTTGCAGTGACATTATCCCTGTGCTGTACAGAGGGCAGAACTGTGGGAGGGGCCCGGAAGAAATCTACAGGAGGGGGGGGGGGGGGGGGAGACCAGACCAGCCACCCTGCACAAAGCAGAGAGAGCAGCAGTGGGCGGTCTTTATTACAGGAAGTCTGACACAAGATTACTGCACAGATCTGGAAGATTCAAGAAGAAACCATGTGATCAATAGATTTAGATGAGATTTATCCCCGGAGTTCTGCTTTAAGTTCAATGATGGATTTGAAAATCAAATACAACTGCTGAGCCGATCGATAATAATTTATCACATAATCCAATATTTATTAAATGACTAAATCAAACGGTGAGACACAATGAAAGTATATCAACCACTTCCAGCACACAGCCTGTGATTGACAGCTTCAGCTCTGCTCCTGTGTGCTGTGTAAAGGGGAGGGGGGGGGGGCATCCCTTCCCTCCAATCAGCTCTCACTGAGCTCACGTCACAGTACAATGGGGAATTGCACAACATAAAAATGCAACACGTCTACCAACACCCACATGTGGGGATATCAGAAAATCTGTAAATGTTGCTTTTCAAGTGTAAAAAACATGAAAAAAAAAGAAAACTTTCCCAGGCTTACAGATATCTATAATCATTCCATCAATAAAAGAGAAGATGACGAATGATTACAATGTATCTTCTGTATCCTCATTTCTATGCAATGCACTGCAGCCCAGCTCAGAGTTACATAGTCACATGAATAATGAGGTGTGGGTGTAGGTGGGGTTGGGGGTGTGGGTGTGGGTGGGGTTGGGGGTGTGGGTGTGGGTGTAGGTGGGGTTGGGGGTGTGGGTGGAGCTGTGGGTGTGGGTGTAGGTGGGGTTGTGGGTGTAGGTGTGGGGGTTTATATCATGAGCTTTTCCCATATCCCTGTATATTGCATTCGCTAAGATGCCCATCTAAGAGTTTTCCGACATTTCCCGCTGACATCACTGACTGTGGAAGAGAATTCCACATCCTTACTGCTCTGACAGTAAAGAACCCCCTATGCAGTTTAAGGTTAAACCGCTTCTCCTCCAACTTCAATGAGTGCCCTCGTGTCTTCTTAAGCTTCCTGAAACTGCATAGTTGCTATTCTAGAATCATGAATCACCATTGAGGTATTTGTATATCGCAGTCATATCTCCTCTTGAGCGTCTCTTCTCCAGGGAGAATAAGTTTAATGTTTGTAGTCATTCCTTAAAACTGGGGTCCTCTATTCCCCATAACTGAGGTCCTCCATCCCCCATAACTGAGCTCCCTCAATCCCTGATAACTGAGGTCCTCCATCCCCCATAACTGAGCTCCCTCCATCCCCCATAACTGAGGTCCTCCATCCCCCATAACTGAGCTCCCTCCATCCCCCATAACTGAGCTCCTCCATCCCCCATAACTGAGCTCCTCCATCCTCCATAACTGAGCCTCCTCCATCCCCCATAACTGAGGTCCTCCAACCCCCATAACTGAGCTCCCTCCATCCTCCATAACTGAGCTCCTCCATCCCCCATAACTGAGGTCCTCCAACCCCCATAACTGAGCTCCTCCATCCCCCATAACTGAGCTCCTCCATCCCCCATAACTGAGCTCCTCCATTCCCCATAACTGAGGTCCTCCATCCCCCATAACTGAGGTCCTCCATCCCCCATAACTGAGCTCCTCCATTCCCCATAACTGAGGTCCTCCATCCCCCATAACTGAGGTCCTCCATCCCCCATAACTGAGGTCCTCCAACCCCCATAACTGAGCTCCTCCATCCCCCATAACTGAGGTCCTCCATCCCCCATAACTGAGCTCCTCCATCCCCCATAACTGAGCTCCTCCATCCCCCATAACTGAGCTCCTCCATCCCCCATAACTGAGCTCCTCCATCCCCCATAACTGAGGTCCTCCATCCCCCATAACTGAGCTCCTCCATTCCCCATAACTGAGCTCCTCCATCCCCCATAACTGAGCTCCTCCATCCCCCATAACTGAGCTCCTCCATCCCCCATAACTGAGGTCCTCCATCCCCCATAACTGAGCTCCTCCATCCCCCATAACTGAGGTCCTCCATCCCCCATAACTGAGGTCCTCCAACCCCCATAACTGAGCTCCTCCATCCCCCATAACTGAGGTCCTCCATCCCCCATAACTGAGCTCCTCCATCCCCCATAACTGAGCTCCTCCATCCCCCATAACTGAGGTCCTCCATCCCCCATAACTGAGGTCCTCCAACCCCCATAACTGAGCTCCTCCATTCCCCATAACTGAGGTCCTCCATCTCCCATAACTGAGGTCCTCCATCCCCCATAACTGAGCTCCTCCATTCCCCATAACTGAGCTCCTCCATCCCCCATAACTGAGCTCCTCCATCCCCCATAACTGAGCTCCTCCATCCCCCATAACTGAGGTCCTCCAACCCCCATAACTGAGCTCCTCCATTCCCCATAACTGAGGTCCTCCATCCCCCATAACTGAGGTCCTCCATCCCCCATAACTGAGCTCCTCCATTCCCCATAACTGAGGTCCTCCATCCCCCATAACTGAGGTCCTCCATTCCCCATAACTGAGCTCCTCCATTCCCCATAACTGAGGTCCTCCATCCCCCATAACTGAGTATCCCCCATAACTGAGGTCCTCCATCCCCCATAACTGAGGTCCTCCAACCCCCATAACTGAGGTCCTCCATCCCCCATAACTGAGGTCCTCCATCCCCCATAACTGAGGTCCTCCATCCCCCATAACTGAGGTCCTCCATCCCCCATAACTGAGCTCCTCCATCCTCCATAACTGAGCTCCTCCATCCCCCATAACTGAGGTCCTCCATCCCCCATAACTGAGCTCCTCCATTCCCCATAACTGAGGTCCTCCATCCCCCATAACTGAGGTCCTCCATCCCCCATAACTGAGGTCCTCCATCCTCCATAACTGAGCTCCTCCATTCCCCATAACTGAGCTCCTCCATCCTCCATAACTGAGCTCCTCCATCCCCCATAACTGAGGTCCTCCAACCCCCATAACTGAGGTCCTCCATCCCCCATAACTGAGGTCCTCCATCCCCCATAACTGAGGTCCTCCATCCCCCATAACTGAGGTCCTCCATCCCCCATAACTGAGCTCCTCCATCCTCCATAACTGAGCTCCTCCATCCCCCATAACTGAGGTCCTCCATCCCCCATAACTGAGCTCCTCCATTCCCCATAACTGAGGTCCTCCATCCCCCATAACTGAGGTCCTCCATCCCCCATAACTGAGGTCCTCCATCCCCCATAACTGAGGTCCTCCATCCTCCATAACTGAGCTCCTCCATTCCCCATAACTGAGCTCCTCCATCCTCCATAACTGAGCTCCTCCATCCCCCATAACTGAGGTCCTCCAACCCCCATAACTGAGCTCCTCCATCCCCCCATAACTGAGCTCCTCCATTCCCCATAACTGAGCTCCCTCCATTCCCCATAACTGAGCTCCTCCATTCCCCATAACTGAGCTCCCTCCATCCCCCCATAACTGAGCTCCTCCATCCCCCATAACTGAGCTCCTCCATCCCCCATAACTGAGCTCCTCCATCCCCCATAACTGAGGTCTGCACTTTATAGATTACAAATTTTTATTGTTTTCTAGCAGAAAGAAGGTAGCTGCGCATGCATGGAGTGTTTGCCCTGTCAGTCGTGGGTGGATGGGGGTGGGGACACTTTATAGATAACATACACCTGACCTCTTCACTATGTACATTACACAACCTGAACCCTGAACTCTGTGTGTTACCCACTTCTTACACCTGTACTATGTGTGATACCTTCTCCTGACCCCTGCACTTTATACATTGAACACTCCTGAACTCTACACTATGTACATTACACAACCTGTTTTTTTTGCCCCCTGCTGTTGGTGGTGGTGATGGTAATGGTGCTGGTGATGATGGTGGTGGTGGTGATGGTGATAGTGGTGGTGATGGTAATGGTGGTGGTGGTGCTGGTGGTGGTGCTGGTGATGGTGGTGGTGATGGTGATGGTGGTGGTGATGGTGATGGTGGTGGTGATGATGGTGGTGGTGGTGCTGGTGATGGTGGTGGTGATGGTGATGGTGGTGGTGATGGTGATGGTGGTGGTGCTGGTGATGGTGGTGCTGGTGATGGTGATGGTGGTGGTAATGGTGGTGGTGGTGCTGGTGATGGTGGTGGTGATGATGATGGTGGTGGTGCTGGTGATGGTGGTGGTGATGGTGATGGTGGTGGTGGTGCTGGTGATGGTGGTGGTGATGGTGATGGTGGTGGTGGTGCTGGTGATGGTGATGGTGGTGGTGATGGTGATGGTGGTGGTGCTGGTGATGGTGGTGGTGGTGATGGTGGTGGTAATGGTGGTGGTGATGATGATGGTGGTGGTGCTGGTGATGGTGATGGTGGTGGTGGTGGTGATGGTGGTGGTGATGGTGGTGGTGATGATGATGGTGGTGGTGCTGGTGATGGTGATGGTGATGGTGGTGGTGGTGGTGATGGTGGTGGTAATGGTGGTGGTGGTGCTGGTGATGGTGGTGATGATGGTGGTGGTGCTGGTGATGGTGGTGGTGGTGCTGGTGATGGTGATGGTGGTGGTGATGGTGATGGTGGTGGTGGTGCTGGTGGTGGTGCTGGTGATGGTGATGGTGGTGGTGATGGTGGTGGTGCTGGTGATGGTGGTGGTGCTGGTGGTGGTGCTGGTGATAGTGGTGGTGCTGGTGATGGTGATGGTGGTGCTGGTGATAGCGGTGGTGCTGTTGGTGATGGTGGTGCTGGTAATGGTGGTGGTAGTTGTGGTGGTGGTGATGGTAATGGTGGTGATGGTGGTGGTAATGGTGGTGGTGGTGGTGGTGCTGGTGCTGGTGATGGTGGTGGTGCTGGTGATGGTGGTGGTGCTGGTAATCCATACACCTCCCTTGCAATCCTCACATCTTTCTGACCACGCTGGTCGATCCTCATATGTGTTACCTGCTGCCCAAGACCATACAGGTAATTGGCTATTTTTTTATATATTATGACAGGACACACTGGATTTCATCTACGATGACCCAGATGCCCTGCAAATCCTTTGGAGATCTCTAGTGACTCCTAAACTAACTAACATATTCCCTATATGCTATATTTCTCCCCTTAGTTGGTCCATATTGTCTACTTCTTGGTGTCTCGGCTTTTTGCTTTGGGACTTCAGGTTCCCACACCTGCTAGGAGACAGAAGACCTATAATAAGATCCTTTCCATGATACAGTCCATTATACTGGTCATTTTTTGACCCATGGGATACACAAATATCTAGGACGGTGGACTTACATATGTGGAAGACCAGCTTGTTTTTAATCACCCTACAGGCTTCATGTTCTATCACAAGACTAACCATGTAAGTGTTTGTTTTTCCAACTACATCAACAACTATGCAACCTACTTTTTAATAATATGTGGATTACGAGACATTATATGCATATGAATGATGTACATGTTAATAGAATACCTCTATTATGTTCAATGGCATAATTATAATACTGTTGTTTTTGTTTATTAGAACACTTCTCCGTTTTGAAACCACCCCTGAAGAAGGGAACTAATTTCCCGAAATATATTGGGTACTGGTTAGAGTCATCTCACGGATATGGTTGTATTCTTGATGATCACACATTGCCTGTAATGTTCTTCTTTTTAATGTCTACACCACTTTATTTATCACTTTAATAAATGTTATAATTTTCTGCATTGATCTTTGAATCATTTATAAACTGGTGCCTAAAAAATCCCAAACCTAGGGGAATATTCCTTTGTTATTGTATTTAGGGATGTGGCACACTTTTTTGGTCCACCTACCACGAGCAAACCTCTCTTCGTAATGGTGGTAATGGTGGTGGTGCTGGTGATGGTGGTGGTAATGGTAATGGTGGTGGTGGTGGTGGTAATGGTGGTGATGGTGGTGGTAATGGTGGTGATGGTGGTATTGGTGGTGATGGTGGTGGTGGTAATGGTGGTGGTGGTGCTGGTGATGGCGGTGGTGGTGGTGTTGGTGATGGTGGTAATGGTGGTGTTGGTGATGGTGGTAATGGTGGTGCTGGTGATGGTGGTGCTGGTGGTGTTGGTGATGGGTTGCTTGTCAGCTGTAAAGGACCCCATGATTTGCAATGGCGGCCATTTACTTATGGAGTTACTAAACCTCATTTGGTGGAGGGGGTATTATGGTGTGGGGTTGTTATTCAGGGGTTGGGTTTGGCCCCTTAGTTCCAGTGAAGGGAACTCTTAAGGCGTCAGCATACCAAGACATTTTGGACAATTTCATGCTCCCAACTTTGTGGGAGGAGTTTGGGGATGGCCCCTCCCTGTTCCAACATGACTGCGCACCAGTGCACAAAGCAAGGTCCATAAAGACATGGAGGAGAGAGTTTGGGGTGAAGGAACTTGACTGGCCTGCACAGAGTCCTGACCTCAACCTGATAGAACACCTTTGGGATGAATTAGAGCAGAGACTGTGAGCCAGGCCTTCTCATCCAACATCAGTGCCTGACCTCACAAATGTGCTTCTGGATGAATGGTGAAACATTCCCATAGACACTCCTAAACCTTGTGGACAGCCTTCCCAGAAGAGTTGAAGCTGTTATAGCTGCAAAGGGCGGAACAAACCCAATATTGAACCCTACGGACTAAGACTGGGATGCCATTAAAGTTCATGTGTGTGTAAAGGCCGGCGTCCCAATACTTTTGGTAATATAGTGTATATAGAGAGGCGTCCCAATACTTTTGGTAATATAGTGTATATAGAGAGGCGTCCCAATACTTTTGGTAATATAGTGTATATAGAGAGGCGTCCCAATACTTTTGGTAATATAGTGTATATAGAGAGGCGTCCCAATACTTTTGGTAATATAGTGTATATAGAGATGCGTCCCAATACTTTTGGTGATATAGTGTATATAGAGAGGTGTCCCAATACTTTTGGTAATATAGTATATATAGAGAGGCGTCCCGATACTTTTGGTAATATAGTGTATATAGCGAGGCGTCCCAATACTTTTGGTGATATAGTGTATATAGAGAGGCGTCCCGATACTTTTGGTAATATAGTGTATATAGAGAGGCGTCCCAATACTTTTGGTAATATAGTGTATATAGAGAGGCGTCCCAATACTTTTGGTAATATAGTGTATATAGAGAGGCGTCCCAATACTTTTGGTAATATAGTGTATATAGCGAGGCGTCCCAATACTTTTGGTGATATAGTGTATATAGAGAGGCGTCCCAATACTTTTGGTGATATAGTGTATATAGAGAGGCGTCCCAATACTTTTGGTAATATAGTGTATATAGAGAGGCGTCCCAATACTTTTGGTAATATAGTGTATATAGAGAGGCGTCCCAATACTTTTGGTAATATAGTGTATATAGAGAGGCGTCCCAATACTTTTGGTAATATAGGGAGGTGTCCCAATACTTTTGGTAATATAGTGTATATAGAGAGGTGTCCCAATACTTTTGGTAATATGGTGTTTATAGAGAGGTGTCCCAATACTTTTGGTAATATAGTGTATATAGAGAGGCGTCCCAATACTTTTGGTAATATAGTGTATATAGAGAGGCGTCCCAATACTTTTGGTAATATAGTGTATATAGAGAGGCGTCCCGATACTTTTGGTAATATAGTGTATATAGAGAGGCGTCCCAATACTTTTGGTAATATAGGGAGGTGTCCCAATACTTTTGGTAATATAGTGTATATAGAGAGGTGTCCCAATACTTTTGGTAATATAGTGTATATAGAGAGGCGTCCCAATACTTTTGGTAATATAGTGTATATAGAGAGGCGTCCCAATACTTTTGGTGATATAGTGTATATAGAGAGGCGTCCCAATACTTTTGGTAATATAGGGAGGTGTCCCAATACTTTTGGTAATATAGTGTATATAGAGAGGTGTCCCAATACTTTTGGTAATATGGTGTATATAGAGAGGTGTCCCAATACTTTTGGTAATATAGTGTATATAGAGAGGCGTCCCAATACTTTTGGTAATATAGTGTATATAGAGAGGCGTCCCGATACTTTTGGTAATATAGTGTATATAGAGAGGCGTCCCAATACTTTTGGTGATATAGTGTATATATAGAGAGGCGTCCCAATACTTTTGGTAATATAGTGTATATAGAGAGGCGTCCCAATACTTTTGGTAATATAGTGTATATAGAGAGGCGTCCCAATACTTTTGGTGATATAGTGTATATATAGAGAGGCGTCCCAATACTTTTGGTAATATAGTGTATATAGAGAGGTGTCCCAATACTTTTGGTAATATAGTGTATATAGAGAGGCGTCCCAATACTTTTGGTAATATAGCGTATCTCCAATCACACTCTTTGTAGCGACTTAGGATTTTTAAAGTGATTTTATAAGCCCGGAGTGATGGGAATCGGTTGTTGCACACGCTGGTTCTCTATGGCGCCGTGCCACAAGCAGCGAATGTGTGTGCAACAGCCGCTCTCCGCCTTACACAACAGCACAATCTATGGCTGACTGTTCAGAAGTCACATGATGGAAACTTTAGTGACAAATTATTTCAAAACAGCGCAGAGAATTTTCCAACCGCAAGAAGGAAGCTCGGAGGGACACAGGCGTGTGCAGGGTGGGGGTGGGGGGGCAAGAGAGAGTTGAGGAGTGCAGGAGAGGAACTGAGAACCCGAAGCCTGCGACTACCATGACAGCAAGCAACTGACACAAAGATGCAACGGAACAGGGGGGGGGGGGGACTTATTCAACAAGCGGGTGCAAAGTGACATTTCTGTGCAGAAGGAGCAGTGAATAAGGGGTGGGGGGTAGACGCTGCAAAGTGCGTCACTTCATCATTAACCACTTGCTGACCCGGCCTCCTATGGAACTTTTTGTTTACAGGTTAAAATCCTTTTTTTTTGCTAGAAAATTACTTAGAACCCCCAATTATTTTTCTTTACAGAGGCCCTACAGAATAAAACGGAGGTCGTTGCAATCTTTTATGTCACGCGGTATTTGCTCAGCGGTGTTTCAAAACGCAAATTTTTTGGGAAAAAATACTTTCATGAATTAAAAAAAAAAAAAGTAAAGTTAGCCCAATTGTTTTGGATAATGGGAAAGATAATGTGACGCCAAATAAATAGATACCCAACATGTCATACTTCAAAAGTGCGCACGCTCATGGAATGGCGACTGTGACAAACTCACTCGGGACAGGGGCTTTTGGAGGCAGGGCCACTGATAAGGCAGAACAACCAGTCCTGCTGTACTGGGCTCAGGCCCCATCATCTAAACAGGGGGGCCCAGGCCCCATCAGCTAAACAGGGGGGCCAAGGCCCCATCAGCTAAACAGGGGGGCCCAGGTTCCATCATCTAAACAGGGGGGGCATGCCCCATCGCCTAAACAAGGGGGCCCAGGCCCCATCTAAACAGGGGGGTCCCAGGTCCCATAATCTAAACAGGGGGTCCCAGGTCCCATAATCTAAACAGGGGGGGGCAGGTCCCATCATCTATACAGGGGGGCCCAGGCCCCATCAGCTAAACAGTGGGGCCCAGGTTCCATCATCTAAATGGGGGGGGGCAGGCCCCATCACCTAAACAAGGGGGCCCAGGCCCCATCTAAACAGGGGGGTCCCAGGTCCCATAATCTAAACAGGGGGGTCCCAGGTCCCATACTCTAAACAGGGGGGGCAGGTCCCATCATCTATACAGGGGGGCCCAGGCCCCATCAGCTAAACAGGGGGGCCCAGGTTCCATCATCTAAACAGGGGGGGGCAGGCCCCATCACCTAAACAAGGGGGCCCAGGCCCCATCTAAACAGGGGGGTCCCAGGTCCCATAATCTAAACAGGGGGGCCCAGGTCCCATCATCAAAACAGGGGGGGTAGTAAAAAGTCCCTGCCACTGACCTACTGAGTGCAGGTTGAAGACAAGGACAAAGCGCAGGCCTCCCTCCCGCAGCATAGATGGTGTAAACTGTGTCTGAGCAGAGGCCGGTTCCATGCCCCACTGGAGACTCTCCCCTGACCACCTCCACCCAACCGCCCCATGCTGGCCCGTGATCGCTCCCCGCTAAGAGAGAAGGACGGTCGGATGTTGTAAACACAGCTGACCGTTCTTCTCCCTGGAATGATCACAGAGCGCCTTCTATATAGGATCACATGTCTCTATGGTCATTTCACAAGCCCCTCCCCCATACAGTTAGAAAACACCCTCTAGGCTCACATTTAACCCCTTGATCACCCACAATGTTAACCCCTTCCCTGCCAGTGTCATTAGTACAGTGACAGTGCATATGTATAGCACTATATTACTGTAGTAATGTCACTGGTCCCCCCAAAAGTTTCTAAAATGTCAGTTAGGGGTCCGATCTGTCCGCCGCAATGTCGCAGTCCCGCTAAAAATTGCAGATCGCCGCCATTACTAGTAAAACAAAAAAAACATATAAAAATGACATAAATCTTTCCTGTAGTTAGTAGATGCAATAACTTTTGTAAAGCGCTGTGTAAATTATCAGTGCGATTTACATTTCTGTAAAAAATATTAACATCTAAAGCTAGGGAAACGTTAACCTCTAACCATACACTTAACCCCCAAGCGCTTTGCTAAACCCTAAACCTCAGTCTATTCATGGCCTTGAAAGCTGAACCCATGCTTGTACAAAAACAAGTCATTAAAGTGATACTAATCACACAGAGGGGGAGATTTACTAAACCTGGCGGGTGCAAAATCTGGTGCAGCTCTGCATTAAAACCAATCAGGCTTCCAGGTTTTAGCCCACATTCACATTGGACCGATTTGACATGTCAAATCCAGTGGTGGCTGGTGCTCCATGGGCCGGGGGGGACAGCAGATAGACCATCTGCTGAACCACACCAGCCAGCACACCATACACCCCCCACCCGGTCACCCTGGACATGTGGAGGACAGGCAGCAGTGGCGGCGGCTTCCCCCTCAGTCTCCTGCGTCTCCTCCCTCCTCCTCCTTGGCCAATGGCATGGCCTCTCCTTTTGGCCAAACGGGTCTCAGGGACCCGCTTCCTGATTGGCCAGGAGGAGAATCGGTGTGACAATAGTGAATATTCATTCTCTATTGACATACAACTGGGTGGGCTCAGGGCACAGTGCTCTGCGCCCCGAGCCCACCCTTTTTTTAAGCCTATTAGAGCCTCTGGCTCTAATCATGTGCTTTAAAAGAAAAAAAAAACTCCATTGTAATCCATGCGTTCTGGCACCCTGCATGTACATTAGGGGGGTGGACGCATAGATAGGCGCCCCCAATGGACAGGCCGCCACTGGTCAAATCGGAGGCAATTGCCGGCAATAGCACTGTCCGAATTGGTGCGGCGCTAACTTTGCGGCGCTGCGCCGATTCCCAAAAGTACTTTCTGTACTACTTTTGGCGATTTGGGGAAGCGACTTCCATAGACATCTGTGCAGGAACCCGCCTCCGAAGTCGGACTGAAATGCCGGCTTGAGATTTCAAAACGACCCCAGTGTGAACCTGGGATTATCGCCAAAGCTTAATTGAGCCAGCCGACGCTGAAAGCTGATTGGCTGCCATGCACAGCTGCACCAGATTCTGCACTGTCCAGGTTTAGTAAATCTCCCCCCCCCCCCCCACACTGTCCATTTTATATTCTCCCTTCTATTTCTGTATATGGATGACGGCTCTGTAATTAATATAATGAAAAAAAAAAAACATCTAAGTACGTTTTTCCTAATGGATATCCAGCTGTCACATGACCCGGCTCTCTCCCAGCCTGTCTACAGGGAAACAAAAGCAGGAGGAGCTTCTTGTCCTCTGCTGCTGGTCACATGTTTAAAATAAAAAAATAAATGAAAAAAACAGCCTTTGGGATACAGTAAAAATAAATATCAATAAACTGTTTTAAATTGTCATACAAATATATATTTGAATTAAAATATTATTTTGTGGAAATAACATGGTGTGGGCAGATTTTCTGCCCTGTCCGGCCCCCCCAGCCTGTGTCTTATAATAGTAGGGAGGTGAAGCCCCCATCAATCTACATGTAATATCCAGTGGCGGCCCGTCCATTAGGGGCGCAGGGGCGCCACCCCCCCATCCATGTGTCTGGCCCCCTAATCTACATGCAGGGCGCCAGATGCATGGATTATAATGAGGGGTTTTTTTTTTTTTGAAGCACGTGATTACAGCCAGAGGCTCTAATAGGCTTCAAAAAAGGATGGGCTCAGGGTGCAGAGCACTGCGCCCTGAGCCCACCCAGTTGTGTGACAATAGCAAATGAATAATTGCTATTGCCACACTGATTCTCCTCCCGGCCAATCAGGAAGTGAGTCCTGAGACCTGTTTCCCAATTGGCCAAAGGAAAAGGCATCCTATTGGCGGAGGAAGAGGGAAGAAACGGCCGCCGAGAGGGGAAATGGAGGAGACGGAGGGGAAAGCCATCGCCGACTGTCAGTCTGGAGGAGCAAGGTAAGTGAACTGGTGCCCGTGGGGGGGGATATGGTGTGGACTGGACTTTGGAGTGACAAGGGGGGGGGTGGTCCGTGGCCAGGTCTGTCTGCCGTCCCCTGACCGATGGAGCAACAGCCACCACTGGTAATATCCCACCCCCATTGTGTTTAGCTGATTAGTGGGCATCGAGGAGGAGGGAGGGAGTGGGCCAGTATATGGATAGAGACGCCCCCTATCCATGCGTCCGGCCCCTTAATCTACATGCGGGGCACGGAAAGCATGGAGTTCAATGGGTTTTTTTTTTCTTAATCACCTGATTAGAGCCAGAGGCTCTAATAGGCTTCAGAAAAGGGTGGACCCGGGGCGCAGAGCACTGTGCCCTAGCCCATCCATTTGTGTGACAATAGCGAATGAAAATTCGCTATTGTCACACGGATCCTCCTCCTGGCCAATCAGGAAGCGGGTCCGAGACCCTCTTCCCGATTGGCTGAAAGGCAAACCTATGCCATTGGCCGAGGAGGCGGCAGGAGGACTCGAGGAGACTCGGGGGACTGAGGAGAAGCCGCCGCTGCAGGTAAGTGCACTGGTCTCTCTGCATTGAAAGGGGGCACGCTGGTCACTTTGCATTGAAAGGGGGCACACTGGTCACTCTGCATTGAAAGGGGCACGCTGGTCACTCTGCATTGAAGGGGGCACGCTGGTCACTCTGCATTGAAAGGGGGCACGCTGGTCACTTTGCATTGAAAGGGGGCACACTGGTCACTCTGCATTGAAAGGGGCACGCTGGTCACTCTGCATTGAAGGGGGCACGCTGGTCTCTCTGCATTGAAAGGGGGCACGCTGGTCACTTTGCATTGAAAGGGGGCACACTGGTCACTCTGCATTGAAAGGGGCACGCTGGTCACTCTGCATTGAAGGGGGCACGCTGGTCTCTCTGCATTGAAAGGGGGCACGCTGGTCACTCTGCATTGAAAGGGGGCACGCTGGTCTCTCTGCATTGAAGGGGGCACGCTGGTCACTCTGCATTGAAAGGGGGCACGCTGGTCTCTCTGCATTGAAAGGGGGCACGCTGGTCACTCTGCATTGAAGGGGGCACGCTGGTCTCTCTGCATTGAAAGGGGGCACGCTGGTCACTCTGCATTGAAAGGGGGCATGGCACGCTGGTCACTCTGCATTGAAAGGGGGCACGGCACGCTGTTCACTCTGCATTGAAAGGGGCCCGCTGGTCTCTCTGCATTTAAGGGGGCACGCTGGTCTCTCTGCATTGAAGGGGGCATGCTGGTCACTCTGCATTGAAAGGGGCACGGCACGCTGTTCACTCTGCATTAAAAGGGGGCACGGCACGCTGATCACTATGCAGTGAAAGGGGGAACGGCACGCTGGTCATTCTGCAATGAAAGGGGGCACGGCACGCTGCTCACTCTGCATTGAAAGGGGGCACGGCACGCTGGTCACTCTGCATTGAAAGGGGGCAGGGCACGCTTGTCACTCTGCATTGAAAGGGGGCACTGCACACTGGTCATTCTGCATTGAAAAGGGGCATGGCACGCTGGTCACTCTGCATTGAAAGGGGGCACGCTGGTCACTCTGCATTGAAAGGGGGCACCGCACGCTGGTCACTCTGCATTGAAAGGGGGCACAATGGTCACTCTGCATTGAAGGGGGCACAATGGTCACTCTGCATTGAAGGGGGGCACACTGGTCACTCTGCATTGAAGGGGGGCACGCTGGTCTTTCTGCATTGATGGGGGCACACTATACCTTGATTACTGAAGGCCCCTTTCACACTTTTGTGACCTCAAAGTCACGCAATTTTTTACAGCGTTTTTTGCCGCAAAGCAATGCCTATTACATTTTTCTGTTTGCGCCCCCCCCCCCAAAAATTTTGAGCGCCACTGGAGTAGGCTGTCACTTACCACTGTGTATACGCCCACATGTGTGACTATATAGTCACATGGGCTGCTCAGAGGTGATAGGGAGGAAATGCTCAGCATAGAAACTTACTGAAAACTGAGCATGTGCAGAGCTGCCAACACTGCTCTTCAAAATCCCCAACTGCATTGGGGACATGGACAGAAGGGGGCGATAGAGAGCAGCAGGATCAACCAGAATACAGAAAAGGAATCTCATAGTGACTGAGTGAGTATGAACAGCACAAATCGTTTTTTATGATATGGGTTTAGTGACACTTTAAGGTGACACTTGCCCAATGTATGTCCTCAAAAATGTTTCCTAGTCTTTCTGAAGTTGTTTGTTATCAGTCGGGATGTACATAATACAGTAGTACAGGTTTGTTTCATTGGCGGTGCATGGTTGCACAGATATAAGGTTTAAAAATCAGGTCATTCTTCTGTACTTCTTCGGGCCGATATGAAGACACCTCTACAAGGGTCTCCACACACACCTATGGCATGGGCGTAGGAACCGGGGGGGACACATCCCCCCCAGGAAATAATGCGGGGGGGACGGGTATGCTGAAATCCCCCCCAGTTTAGCCGTGGCGCGTCCGAGCGCAGTACAATTGAATGTACCGCGCTCGGACCGCGCAGCCGCAGACGTGGCGGCCAGGGAGCAGCAGTGCGCCCGACCCGCCCATTCTGTGACAATAGCGAATGAGAATTCGCTATTGTCACACGGATCCTCCTCCCGGCCAATCAGGGAGCGGGTCCTCCCGCTTCCTGATTGGCCGAAAGGCAAACACCGTGCCATTGGACGAGGAGGAGGCGCAGCGGGAGGACTGAAGACTCGGAGATGCATGGAGCCGGGGACTGAAGAGAAGCTGCGAGAGAGGTAAGTGCGGGGGGATCGCTGGCACTCTGCAATTGGGGGCAATGTGTGGCTGGCACTCTGCAATCATTGGGGGCAATGTGTGGCTGGCACTCTGCAATTGGGGGCAATGTGTGTCTGGCACTCTGCAATCATTGGGGGCAATGTGTGGCTGGCACTCTGCAATTGGGGGCAATGTGTGGCTGGCACTCTGCAATCATTGGGGGCAATGTGTGGCTGGCACTCTGCAATTGGGGGCAATGTGTGGCTGGCACTCTGCAATCATTGGGGGCAATGTGTGGCTGGCACTCTGCAATTGGGGGCAATGTGTGGCTGGCACTCTGCAATCATTGGGGGCAATGTGTGGCTGGCACTCTGCAATTGGGGGCAATGTGTGGCTGGCACTCTGCAATCATTGGGGGCAATGCTGTGTTCTGGCACTCTGCAATCATTGGGGGCAATGTGTGGCTGGCACTCTGCAATCATTGGGGGCAATGCTGTGTTCTGGCACTCTGCAATCATTGGGGGCAATGTGTGGCTGGCACTCTGCAATCATTGGGGGCAATGTGTGGCTGGCACTCTGCAATCATTGGGGGCAATGTGTGGCTGGCACTCTGCAATCATTGGGGGCAATGTGTGGCTGGCACTCTGCAATCATTGGGGGCAATGCTGTGGCTGGCACTCTGCAATCATTAGGGGCAATGCTGTGGCTGGCACTCTGCAATCATTGGGGGTCCTTTCCTGTTCCTTGGGGGGTCCTGTCCTGTTCCTTGGGGGGTCCTTTCCTGTTCCTTGGGGGGTCCTGTCCTGTCCTTGGGGGTCCTGTTCCTTTGGGGGGTCCTGTCTTATCCTGAGGGGTCCTTTCCTGTCTTTGGGGGGTCCTGTCTTGCCCTGGGGGGTCCTGTTCTGTCCTACAAACACAGGCTGGCAGGCGGGTGGAGGGGGGCGTGCACAGCGGAGTGGCATCATGCAAGACGTCTCACCAGCATAGGGAGAGTGCGCGGCGCGCACCAAGCACCCAGCCTAGGCGGCCAGACCTAAAGCGCATGCGGGAGTGGCGTCACATGGACCGTACTGACTGACTACCTAGCAGTCTGTCCACTGTGTGTCGGGGACCGGGACCGGACAGTGAGGAGGTTCCGGCGGCAGCGCAAGGCAAGGCACTGGCAGCAAGCATATGCCAGCCCAGCCAGCAAGCCAAGCAGCAGCACCAGCACTAATTTTTATTAATGCCAGGTGGGTTAATTTTTATTAATGCTATGTGGGTTATGTGGGATATAATAAACAAATTCGATGAATTAATTGTATTGCACACACACACACACACACACACACACTCTCTCTCTCGCAGTTTACTGAAAAAGCATATACCTGGCGAGTAAAAATGCTGTCCCCCCCAGATTTGTGTGGGTTCCTACACCCTTGACCTATGGTGCTTGGCCTGCTCATCACACCATGGACTGAGAAGTTGACTGAACATGCGTTCTCAAACCTTCAACGGTCACTGAGCGGGCCTGCACCAAAAACCAAACCTGGTTACTATGTTAAGCACCTCGCTATATATACACACCATAATACCACATCCTTTATTTCAAGAAACAGTCTGAGAGATAAGAGCCTCATCCTGTTCCCGAAATAGCATTTCATCATGTTTCTCAATGTACAGATTACCACCTCCGCGTGAGACCACGCTGCTTAGAAAAGTTGCTGGCACGTGTGATAAAATTAAACCTTTATTGTAAAAAAAAGAGAAGTTTAGATAAAACAAATATAAATTAATACATGAGGTGACAAAAGTGCCCAAAAATAACCGGTTATTCCTGAAACTAGAAGATGTAAAAGAGGAATGTCTACCTGGAGGCGGTCTTAAGCTTGCACAGGTCCTATTGAACTCTTTCTGCTCTCCTGGCTGTCTCCAGTTTTCCCAACCTCCCTTTTTTCTGCAGTTTCCCTGACCTTCTAAACCCAGAATCTTCCATTCTTCTGCTGCCTGACCCCAAACAAGCACCGAGCCCAGGCCTCCAAGTTCTTCTCAGAGTCTGATTACCACATTGCAGCCATTGTAGCTTCCCAGCCTACCCAAAACCCAACAAGCCTTCCCTCTATATCCATACTAGACATACAAGCTTTCATCCCTTGGACTTCTCCTATGACTCTCTTGTCCTGCCCCTGCAGCCCATCTAGCCTAACCCTACAACCTTCCATTTCCCATACCCGTCAACCACCTAGCCCAGGCCACTAAGTTCTACCTAGAGTCTGGTTACCACACTGCAGCCTTTGTGGCTTGCCAGCCTCCCCAAAATCCAACAAGCCTTCGCTCTATATCTATACCAATCTACAAGCCTTCATCCCCTAATCTCCTGTCCTGTCCTTGCAGGACATCTGGCCTAACCTTACAATCTTCTATTTCCTTGCTGCTTGACCCCGTCAACCACATAGCCCAGACCTAAGTTCTCCCCAGAGCCTGGTTACCACACTGCAGCCCTTGTGGCTTGCCAGCCTCCCTTAAAACCCAACAAGCCTTCCTATTATTTCCTTACCAGCCTACAAGCCTTCATCCCTTGGCATTTTCCTTCGACTCTCCTATCTTATCCTTGTAGCCTATCTGGCCTAACCTTATAACCTTCCGTTTCCCTGCTGCCTGACCCCATCAACCACCTATCCCAGGCTTCCAAGTTCTCCCCAGATTCTGGTTAACACAGTGCAGCCTTTGTGGCTAGCCAGCCTCCCCAAAACCCAAAAAGCCTTCCCGTGATATCCATACTGGCTCACAAGCCTTCATCCTTTGGCCCTTTCTATGGCTCTCCCATCCTATCCTTGCAGCCCATCTGGCCTAACCTTTCAACATTACATTTCCCTACTGCTTGACCCCACCAACTACCTAGCCCAGGCCTCTGAGTTCTCCCCAGAGTCTTGTTACCACACTGCAGCCCTTGTGACTTGCCAGCCTCTCCAAAACCAAACAAGCCTTTCCTCTATATCCATATTGGCATACAAGCTTTCATCCCTTGGACTTCTCTTATGGCTCTCCTGTCCTGTCCCTGCAGCCCATCTGGCCTAACCCTACATCCTTCCATTTCCTTACTGCCTGACCCCACCAACCACCTAGCCCAGGCCTCTAAGTTCTACCTAGAGTCTGGTTACCACACTGCAGCCTTTGTGGCTTGCCAGCCTCTCCAAAACCCAACAAGCCTTCGCTCTATATCTATACCAATCTACAAGCCTTCATCCCCTAATCTCCTGTCCTGTCCTTGCAGGACATCTGGCCTAACCTTACAATCTTCTATTTCCTTGCTGCTTGACCCCCATCAACCACCTAGCCCAGACCCAAGTTCTCCCCAGAGCCTGGTTACCACACTGCAGCCCTTGTGGCTTGCCAGCCTCCCCAAAACTCAACAAGCCTTCCCTCTTTATCTGTACCAGATTACAAACCCTTATCCTTTGTCCTTCTTCTATGGCTCTCCTGTCCTGTCCTTGCAGACGATCTGGCCTAATCCTAAAAGCTTCCATTTCCCTGCTTTCTGACCCCACCAACCACTAGAGATCTGCCTGTCCTCTTCTTCTGACAACCCCCTTTTGGTCCTAAAGACTTTCCTCTTAAATGCTTCCCGTTTTGATACCTCTGGCCTCCCTTTCTGCAAGCCGTTGTGTTTTCATTTAATTTCAATTTCTGGCGGTTTGCAAGAGGGTGAGAGAAATAGAAGGGGCTTTTTTTTAAAATTAAGAATACATACTTGAATATCATTTTTTTTTTTTTTTTAGTGTCGCTTAGTTTACAGAGAAATGTCTTCCAAGAAAAGGACATCCAGGGTTTGTTCCTCATTGCCAGCTCAGCATTTACAGAAACATCTCCTTAGTCATATTGTAACCTTTTTTCAGTATTTTTGGAAAGAAGCTTAGTAGAGCCTTCCCCTAAGACCAGAAATATTTGCATATCAGACGTCCATCACAAATACAAAACAATTGGAGGTTCCTTCCTCATTTTGGGTAAAGCCATACAATTCGTTCCTTTATGCTCCTGGACCCTGGATTTATCCAGAAGCTCCGGCTCACAACGCAGACACAGCCTTGTATTGTAGATCTTTTTATGTCAAACTGTATACAGCTCTTTTTTTAAAGCCCCTGGTGTGTGAACACACTCGAACTAACACCAGGTGCATAAAAAAGTGCACACACGCAAACGTGAGAACACAAAAAGTGCACATGGTGTGCAAAAAAGTCCACCTCCGAAGAGGACGGACCCTCACCTTGATCCCCCGGGGCGCAAGACTCCTGACAGGGACTGAGGTACTCACTATGGTCTGCCCGGCTGAAACCAGGCAAACCCCATTCTCTGGGAGGACTGCCGAAACAGCCCACCCCAAGTACTAGGTGGAGCTCCGCCCGAAGGGAGACCCCATGAGAGAGGGCGAACTAAACCAGAAGGCCATATCCATCCCCTCCCAAGACTTTCAAGGTGGGCCCGAGGACCCACACCCTACTCATCGTGAAAAAAGTGAGATAGAAAGTGACGAAACCACAAAGAAAAAAACACACTAACACAAGAGTGGGCAAGTGGAAGTGGAGAAAGTACATGGTGTCAAGGTGCGAAACATTGACAGGCCCTTCGGCCAGAAATATAAAAATTCCTCTGGTCCCGGCCAAAAGGCAGGTGCGAAAAAAGTGTGTGTGGTGCAGTGACCAAGGTGCCGAAAAACTCTAGGTGAGCTCCCCCACCGTGAGAATCAAGGCACCCCTGGGGCACATACACCACGGGCTTCTTTCGGGTCCCACCCCTTGGCCAGACCAGTTCAGCCCCATCCCTACCAGGAGCCATCAGAACTTAGACGGCTTAGGGAGAGCCTGCCTTCAACTGGGGACAAGCCTTTTGCAAGGCCAGATTCAACCCAGGAGGAAAAGGCCCTCCCACCACCATCCCTTACCAATTACATCCGGGAGCAGTACTAACCGGCATGGAACTGAACCAGCTTTCTCGCTCCATTCAAACTGATAAGAACAGATACTACACTTGATCTTAGCCAAAAGGTCAAACTGTTTACAACTGTTTCAGGCTTGGTGGCCATCATCAGGACACAGTCCATGGAAACCATGGCGTTGGGCTTGTGGGGGGGGGGGGGGGGGGCAACAAGAAAGTATAACCCAACAGCAGTGCTTTAAGTGGGCCGGTATGCACTGGTACTCAGTACCGCCACTTCCAAATATGGCTCTTGAGCGTACCGCCACCTCTCTGTGCGCCTTAGCGTACCAGTACGCCCATTTTGGACATCTGCTCCCCCAATTTCCCCCCCCCCCCAAGAATATTTCCCATTCCAGAGCCAGATCAGTCACCACCAGTGAGTCCCCCTGCTCCGGAGTCCCAGGCCAGGCCAGGGGGGGTCCTCTGTGGGGACCCTGATGTGGGGTGGGCGACAAAATTTATAGGCTATAATAGAGTACCGGCACCTCTTTTGGGCCACTTAAAGCACTGCCCAACAGGTTATGGTGAGGGAGGCTGAAACCAACCCAAAAACGAATTGAATAAGAAACAGGGTTTTTGTTTCAGATGCGTATGTAAATGTGATGAACTGAATGAAATTTAACACACATTACGTAATTTCCATTCTCACTTCTATTTCTGTATATGGATGACGGTTCTGTAATTATTTTAATAAAAAAAAAAAAAAAACAATCTAAGTCCCTTTTTCCTAATCTATATCCAGCTGTCACGTGACCCGGCTCTCTCCCAGCCTGTCTGCAGGGAAACATAAGCAGGAGGAGCTTCTAGTCCTCTGCTCCTGATCACGTTAAAAAAAAAAAAAAAACAGCCTTTAAATAATGAATATCAATAACTGTTTTAAATTGTCATACAAATATACATTTGAAATCAAATCTTTATTATTTTTTGCCAAAAACATGGTGTGGGAGGAGTTCTGCCAGTCACAGGCTGTGTCAGGCCCCTCCAGCCTACGTCTTAGAAGAGGGAGGTGAAGCCACCATCAATCTACATGTAATATCCTGCCCCCTATTGTGATTTTAGTGGGCATGGAGGAGGAGGAGGGAGGGTGTGGCCTGTTATTGTGTATACACCCACATGTGTGACTCTATAGTCACATGGGCTGCTCAGATGTGATAAGGAGGAAATGTTTAGCATAGAAACTCACTGAAAACTGAGCATGTGCAGAGTTGCCAACACTGCTCTGAAAAATCCGCATCTGCATTGGAAGCATGGACAGAAGGGGGGGGGGGGATAGAGAGCAGTAGGATCAACCAGGATTTTTGCAGAATACAGACAAGGAATCTCATAGTGATGGAGTGAGTATGGACATGTGGGTTTAGTGATACTTTAAAGATCAACTCCAGGAAAAGTAAAAGTTCTCCCTTGCAGTGGGGCTGTTTTAGCAAAGCAAGGGTTGACTGCTCATTTAGTCTAGAGAAAGGTAAGAGCACTTTTACTTACCTCACCACATGCTTTCCCGGCAAACAGCACTCTCCCCGGCAAACAGCACTCCCCCCAGCAGACAGGGCTCCCCCCAGCAGACAGGGCTCCCCCTGCAGACAGCGCTCTCCCAGCAGACAGTGCTCCCCCAGCAGACAGGGCTCCCTCTGCAGACAGCGCTCTCCCAGCAGACAGGGCTCTCCCAGCAGACAGGGCTCTCCCAGCAGACAGGGCTCCCTCTGCAGACAGCGCTCTCCCAGCAGATAGGGCTCTCCCAGCAGACAGGGCTCCCCCAACAGACAGCACTCCCCCAGCAGACAGGGCTCTCCCAGCAGACAGGGCTCCATCTGCAGACAGCGCTCCCCCTGCAGACAGCGCTCCCCCAGCAGACAGCGCTCCACCAGCAGACAGCGCTACCCCAGCAGACATCGCTCCCCCAGCAGACAGCGCTCTCCCAGCAGACAGTGCTCCCCCAGCAGACAGCGCTCCCCCTGTAGACAGCGCTCCCCCAGCAGACAGCGCTCTCCCAGCAGACAGGGCTCCCCCCAGCAGACAGGGCTCCTCCCAGCAGACAGCGCCCCCCCCTGCAGACAGCGCCCCCCCTGCAGACAGCGCTCCCCCTGCAGACAGCGCTCCCCCTGCAGACAGCGCTCCCCCAGCAGACAGCGCTCCCCCCTGCAGACAGCGCCCCCCCTGCAGACAGCGCCCCCCCTGCAGACAGCGCTCCCCCTGCAGACAGCGCTCCCCCAGCAGACAGCGCTCCACATACCAATACAAACACAAGAAATGAGAATGCCTAAACATTTGTAATTGCAACAATTTTCTGGGTGAAGTGGTGAATTATTTGACAGAAATGCGGGGCAGGGGGTGGTCAATATGACTGGCCATGACTGTAGCAATTCGCCCAGTGTAAGTGTATGTACACTGGTTCTGAGCAAATGTTAGATATCCCTTTAAAATTACTGATTCTACATAATTTGTCCTTCCTAGGCTAGTGATATCCCTGCATTGCTCAGGAAGACCACCGCGACGCATGCCTTTGGTGGATTGCAAATAATGCAGACATGGCAGTCATAATAGTGTAATGCTCCATCGAGACCTTCTGGTCTGCCTGTTGACAAGGACCTTTCTTTCCGTCTGCACAAGCCCATCGCAGCCAGGCCTACCAAGAGGGCCCTTCTGTGGACCTGACTCTAGGCCAGTGATGGAGAACCTTGGCACCCCAGATGTTATGGAACTACATTTCCCATTATGTTCATGCACTCTGCAGTGTAGTTGAACATCATGGGAAATGAAGTTCTAAAACATCTGGGGTGCCAAGGTTCACCATCGCTGGTCTAGGCACAACCTCCCCCTCCCTGTGCTACACCCCAGGGGTGCCTGGACCAGAGGTGTAAAGGAAGCCCTCTCATCATCACAACCTCCAACCAGGCACGTAAAACAGAGGTCACCACGGGTTTGGAGTTCAAGCCCTAAGCAAGCAACATGGAGATGCTAAGTATAAGTAGGCAGGTGGTGGAATATTCTTGAACCTTCTTCAAGAACCTGACAGAGTGACAGAGTCTATCTAAAATAACAAGAGAAAAATGTAGAGTGATGGTTTTATCCAGTATATCCAATGCTGGGATTTCTCTGGAAAAGGATAATGTGGTTGCCAATTAAGTTTGTAGGATCAGGGGGAAGAGGAGAGGAAGAGGAGTTGGTGGAGTAGAAAGGGGTGTTTACGAAGTGCCCCTCGCCATATGAGTTTGACTCTCACAAAGGAAACCCTTCTCTTCGGGAACTCAAGCTAACCTGGACTATTTGTTGCTGGTTGTTGACCACTTTCTTAGACCCTCCAGGGTCAGCCATTCATATCCCCATTAATTTCATATGTTGGCATGGAATGGGAGCACTCACCGCTCACTGGTGGGGTCGGCACAGTTCAGAGGGTATTTCAGCGGGATGAAGGTTCCATCCGTATCCTGTAGACACTCGTGCTGTCCTGTGTAATATTCCACCAGCTCAGACAATGTGGCAAACTGTTCACCGCCATACAAGTCGTAGTAATCGCCCGTGTTTTGTATTCGGATGTGTGTGACGGAGTCTTCCAATCTGGAGGGGGGGAGGGTGAAAACAATTCAGTTAATGTATGTTTGATAGGAGTTATTATTGTATTCCTCATCTTGTGAATTTAGTTGACAAAAATACTTAGGGGCCTATTTATAAAGTGATTGATCAATTTCCTGATTATTTGCTGCCTTTACCCCCAAGTGACCCTTTAGAGCAGGGGTCTTCAAACTGCAGCCCATGGGCCGAATGTGGCCCATGCTTACCTTTATTTGGCCCTCAGGGCACTTTTGCTCCCACTGACACCAAGGGGACACTATTCCTTTCACTGACACCAACAATGAGGCATTTTTCCTTCCACGGACACCAATGATGGGGCACTATTCCTCCCATTGATACAAATGATGGGGCACTATTCCTCCCACTGACACCAATGATGGGGCAGTATTCCTCCCACTGATACCAATGATGGGGCACTATCCCTCCCACTGATACCAATGATGGGGCACTATTCCTCCCACTGATACCAATGATGGGGCACTATCCCTCCCACTGATACCAATGATGGGCCATTATTCCTCCCACTAATACCAATGATGGGGCACCATTCCTCCCACTGACACCAATGATGGGGCAGTATTCCTCCCACTGATACCAATGATGGGGCACTATCCCTCCCACTGACACCAATGATGGGACACTATTCCTCCCACTGACACCAATGATGGGGCACTATTCCCCCCACTGACACCAATGATGGGGCACTATTCCTCCCACTGACACCAATGATGGGGCACTATTCCCCCCACTGACACCAATGATGGGGCACTATTCCTCCCACTGACACCAATGATGGGGCACTATTCCCCCCACTGATACCAATGATGGGCCATTATTCCTCCCACTAATACCAATGATGGGGCACTATTCCTCCCACTGACACCAATGATGGGACACTATTCCTCCCACTGATACCAATAATGGGGCACTATTCCTCCCACTGATACCAATGATGGGACACTATTCCTCCCACTGATACCAATAATGGGGCACTATTCCTCCCACTGATACCAATAATGGGGCACTATTCCTCCCACTGATACCAATGATGGGACACTATTCCTCCCACTGATACCAATAATGGGGCACTATTCCTCCCACTGATACCAATGATGGGGCACTATCCCTCCCACTGATACCAATGATGGGCCATTATTCCTCCCACTAATACCAATGATGGGGCACCATTCCTCCCACTGACACCAATGATGGGGCAGTATTCCTCCCACTGATACCAATGATGGGGCACTATCCCTCCCACTGACACCAATGATGGGACACTATTCCTCCCACTGACACCAATGATGGGGCACTATTCCCCCCACTGACACCAATGATGGGGCACTATTCCTCCCACTGACACCAATGATGGGGCACTATTCCCCCCACTGACACCAATGATGGGGCACTATTCCTCCCACTGACACCAATGATGGGGCACTATTCCCCCCACTGAAACCAATGATGGGCCATTATTCCTCCCACTAATACCAATGATGGGGCACTATTCCTCCCACTGACACCAATGATGGGACACTATTCCTCCCACTGATACCAATAATGGGGCACTATTCCTCCCACTGATACCAATGATGGGACACTATTCCTCCCACTGATACCAATAATGGGGCACTATTCCTCCCACTGATACCAATAATGGGGCACTATTCCTCCCACTGATACCAATAATGGGGCACTAGTCCTCCTTTTACTTACTACAGGCACTAAGTATTTTTTTCCTTCCACTGATGCTGGGGCATTTTCTACTTGCCACTGGCTACTCCGACCCCCCTAAAGTCTGAAGGACAGTAAACTGGCCCTTTGTTTAGAACGTTTGGGGACTCCTGATCTGGAGGCATTGAAAAGACACAGATCAGATTAGTCTACACCAACCTTTCTCAACTTCTATACCCCTGAGGAATACTTAAAAATATTGTCACTCCTCAGGGAACCCCCGCAATAAATAAATACATCTATTAGCCAGATCTAGGGGGTGGGGGAGGGGTGGGCTGTGCCCCACCCCCCTCAGGTCTCTGGGAGTGCATTCACTGATCCATGAGCCAGTCAGATGCTGACAGTTGATGTAAGGAGCCACTCCATGTAAAAGGGGCAATCTGATGTAAGAGGGACTCTGGGGGGACACCTGATGCAAGGGGGGCACTCTGATTGGGACTCCTGATGCAAGGGGGGCACTCTGATTGGGACACCTGATGCAAGGGGGCACTCTGATTGGGATACCTGATGCAAGGGGGCACTCTGATTGGGACACTGGATGCAAGGGGGCACTCTGATTGGGACACCTGATGCAAGGGGGCACTCTGATTGGGACACCTGATGCAAGGGGGCACTCTGATTGGGACACCTGATGCAAGGGGGCACTCTCATTGGGACACCTGATGTAAGGGGGCACTCTGATGAGGACACCTGATATAAGGGGGCACTGTTGATGGAGACACCTGATATACGGGGACACATTTGATGGGGACGTCAGATGTAAGGGGGACTCTGATGGGGACACCCGATGTAAGAGGGACTCTGAGGGGGACACCTAATGCAAGGGGGCACTATGAGGGGGACACCTGATGCAAGGGGGCACTCTGAGAGGGACACATGATGCAAGGGGGCACTCTGAGGGTGACACCTGATGCAAGGGGGCACTCTGATGGGGACACCTGATGTAAGGGGGCACTCTGATGGGGACACCTGATGTAAGGGGGCACTCTGATGGGGACACCTGACGTAAGGGGTCACTCCTAGCGGGGACACCTGATGTAAGGGGCTACCCCTGATGGGGACACCTAATATAAGGGGGAACTCTTGATGGGGACACCTGATATAAGGGGGCACTGTTCATGGGGACACCTGATGTAAGGGGTTACTCTTGATGGGGATGCCTAAAATACAGGGGCACTCTTGATGGGGATGCCAGATGTAAGGGGGGCTCTAAAGGGGACACCTGATATAAAGGGGTCACTCTTGATTTGGAACACCTGATGTAAGGGGGCATTCTGATGGGGACACCTAATATACGGGAGCACTCTGATGGGGGACACCTGATGTAAGGGGGCACTCTGATGGGGACACCTGATATAAGGGGGCTACCCTGGATGGGAACACCTTATATAAGGGGGGACTCTTGATGGGGACACCTGATCCAAGGGGTCACTCTGATGAGTAGTCATGATGTAAATATAGACTTTGATAGGGACATCTGATATACGGGGGGCACAGGTTCTGTTTATTAGTGTTTCCCAGGTCATGACACAGTGTGATAGACTGTCAGTGAGTCACACGCAGTGTTGATTTTATGCCCCCTGACTTTTTTCTGCTCCCCCAGATCAGATAGGTCCGATTCAGCCCTTTCACACATCAGATTAGTCTACAAAATATTGTCACTTGTCAGGGAACCCCCAAACAAAATTGATACATCTACAGCCAGGGCGGGATCTAGGGGGTGTTGGGGTGGGCTGTCCACCTGCCCAGGTATCTAAGAGTGCATCCACTGATCCATGAGCCATTCTGATGCAGATATTAGATGTAAGAAGGGACATTCTGATGGGAATACCGGATATAAGGGGGCACTCTTGATGAGGAAACCTGATTTAAGGGGGCATTCTTGATGAGGAAACCTGATGTAAGGGGGCACTCTTGATGAGGAAAACTGATGTAAGGGGGCACTCTTGATGAGGAAACCTGATTTAAGGGGGCACTCTTGATGGGGACACCTGATTTAAGGGGGCATTCTTGATGAGGAAACCTGATGTAAGGGGGCACTCTTGATGAGGAAAACTGATGTAAGGAGGCACTTATAATGAGGAAACCTGATGTAAGGGGGCACTCTTGATGGGGACACCTGGTGTAAGGAGGCACTCTTGATGAGGAAACCTGATGTAAGGGGGCACTCTTGATGAGAAAACCTGATTTAAGGGGGCACTCTTGATGGGGACACCTGATTTAAGGGGGCATTCTTGATGAGGAAACCTGATGTAAGGGGGCACTCTTGATGAGGAAAACTGATGTAAGGAGGCACTTATAATGAGGAAACCTGATGTAAGGGGGCACTCTTGATGAGGAAACCTGATATAAGGGGGGGCACTCTTGATGAGGAAACCTGATGTAAGGGGGCACTCTTGGTGAGGAAACCTGATGTAAGGGGGCACTCTTGATGAGGAAACCTGATGTAAGGAGGCACTTATAATGAGGAAACCTGATGTAAGGGGGCACTCTTGATGAGGAAACCTGATGTAAGGGGGCACTCTTGATGGGGACACCTGGTGTAAGGGGGCACTCTTGATGAGGAAACCTGATGTAAGGGGGCACTCTTGATGGGGACACCTGGTGTAAGGAGGCACTCTTGATGAGGAAACCTGGTGTAAGGGGGCACTCTTGATGAGAAAACCGAAAACCTGATGTAAGGGGGCACTTTTGATGGGGACACCTGGTGTAAGGAGGCACCCTTGATGAGGAAACCTGATGTAAGGGGGCACTCTTGATGAGGAAACCTGATGTAAGGGGGCACTCTTGATGAGGACACTTGATGTAAGGGGGCACTCTTGATGGGGACACTTGATGTAAGGGGGCACTCTTGATGGGGAAACCTGGTGTAAGGTGGCACTCTTGATGAGGAAACCTGATGTAAGGGGGCACTCTTGATGGGGACACCTGGTGTAAGGGGGCACTCTTGATGAGGAAACCTGATGTAAGGGGGCACTCTTGATGGGGACACCTGGTGTAAGGGGGCACTCTTGATGAGGAAACCTGATGTAAGGGGGCACTCTTGATGGGGACACCTGGTGTAAGGGGGCACTCTTGATGAGGAAACCTGATGTAAGGGGCACTCTTGATGAGGAAACCTGATGTAAGGGGGCATTCTTGATGAGGAAACAAGATGTAAGGGGGCACTTTTGATGAGGAAACCTGATGTAAGGGGGCACTCTTGATGGGGACACCTGGTGTAAGGAGGCACTCTTGATGGGGAAACCTGATGTAAGGGGCACTCTTGATGGGGACACCTAATGTAAAGGGGTACTCTTGATGGGGACACCTGGTGTAAAGGGGCACTCTTGATGGGATCAGGCTAGATTTGGCCCTGTCTACAGCTCACATTAGTGTCATTAGTTGGATGTAGTAGATATAATAAATAAAAGAAACCAAGAACATAGCATTTCTTGAGCATTGAGAGGGTTATATCATTGCCTATACATGACCACACAGTCATATTTAGGCAATGCTGTCAATAGTTGTTAAGGAAGCAGTGGTTGCTGGCAGCCGCCACATCCTTACCAGCCACTGACATCATTCGACAGGGAAAGGAGCCTTGCATCATTGTCTAAATATGGCCACATGGTCACTTTGGTGCAATAACACTGGGCATATGTTATTTCCCAAATCTGGGCAAGGATGTCACCACTACTCCCGCCCCTTCCTTTATTTAGGAAGGGCATTTTTAACTTGACAGATTTGCCTCCCATTTATTTCAATGGGGTTTGAGTTTGGCATTTCATTTGGCACTTTGAAGACGGTGAACCCCTACCGAATCCAGAGCAGTTCGGCTCATCAATTGTGGCCAATATGCAACCTTGATGATACCTATTGAAACGTTTGGATTGTATCGTAATACAACGCATTATACAGGCAGCTAATAGGTGTTGGATGGGGATCAGTATTTCATTAGGATGCTATTTGGGGTGAACAATATTTTTATAGGATAACAATAAAATGATATCATGTAAAGTGTTGGGTCCCTCAGAAGTCTGCTTTGTTTTCCTTCTCCATAAATAAAGATTTAGCCAAAAATCCCCCCGACACCCTCTTGTAATATTCACTTTCATGGCTGATATTTGAGACCCATTTACACCAAAATACAGTGCGCTGCAGTGTGGTGCATAGCGTTGGGCATCCTATTCAAAGTGAATGGGCTGTTACACATCTCAACAGAAGGAAAAATTGTTCTTGTGCACTTTGATGAAACGCGTAGGACAGAGCGACGTCGTGAGGCATACTACACCGGAAGAACGTCATTGTGTCCCCCGAGATAGGATTTTATGGACAACGCTGTATATATAGTTCTCATGTGTTTATTTTAACTTTTTTTGAAAAAAAAATAAATTGATTTATGGATTTACATTATTGGGTTCTTGGCCCTTTCTTTTTTTATTTCAAGAACTTTATTAAGTTTTCAAGGAAATACATAGGTGTATTCAATCTTGACAGTACAATTATGAAGTCATCAGTTGAGCCCTTTTCTTTTTCATTGGTTGCTGGTGTGGTTACTCAATGGATTGGCTGTGAACCTTTGCAGAAGAGCTGCTGGGCTTTCTAGTACAACAAGTGCTTTTTACATCGGGGTGGGGGGTGGGGGTCATTGTATTTTGGGGACTCTTTGATTTGACCGTTATGGTGATGTGGAGAGCACAATAGAAGATTCATCTTCACAGTATCGCACTTGTTTAGATGGTGGACTGGTTACGAGGTCTGTAACGCTTTATACTTATTTTAATGTATTTCACAATGTTTTAGGTACCGTATTTATCGGCGTATAACACACACCTAAATTTCAGCGCATCAGCGCAGTGTCCACGAATGCAGCCTCATCAGCGCAGTGCCCATACATGCAGCCTCACCAGCACAGTGCCCATACATGCAGGCTCGCCAGCGCAGTGCCCATACATGCAGGCTCGCCAGCACAGTGCCCATACATGCAGGCTCGCCAGCGCAGTGCTAATACATGCAGGCTCGCCAGCGCAGTGCCCATACATGCAGGCTCGCCAGCACAGTGCCCATACATGCAGGCTCGCCAGCACAGTGCTCATACATGCAGCCTCGCCAGCACAGTGCCCATACATGCAGCCTCGACAACACAGTGCCCATACATGCAGCCTCGCCAGCGCAGTGCCCATACATACAGCCTCTCCAGCACAGTGCCCATACATACAGCCTCGCCAGCGCAGTGCCCATATATGCAGTCTCGCCAGCACAGTACCCATACATGCAGTCTCGCCAGCGCAGTGCCCATACATGCATTCTCGCCAGCACATTGCCCATACATGCAGCCTCGCCAGCACAGTGCCCATACATGCAGTCTCGCCAGCACAGTACCCATACATGCATTCTCGCCAGCGCAGTGCCCATACATGCAGTCTCGCCAGCGCAGTGCCCATACATGCAGTCTCGCCAGCACAGTGCCCATACATGCATTCTCGCCAGCGCAGTGCCCATACATGCAGTCTCCCCAGCACAGTGCCCATACATGCATTTTCGCCAGCGCAGTGCCCATATATGCAGTCTCGCCAGCACAGTGCCCATACATGCAGTCTTGCCAGCGCAGTGCCCATACATGCAGTCTCACCAGCCTAGTGCCCATACATGCAGTCTCGCCAGCACAGTGTCCATACATGCAGTCTCGTCAGCACAGTGCCCACACATGCAGTCTCGCCAGCACAGTGTCCATACATGCAGTCTCGCCAGCACAGTGTCCATACATGCAGGATCGCCAGCATAGTGCCCATACATGCAGGCTCGCCAGCACAGTGCCCATACATGCAGGCTCGCCAGCGCAGTGCTAATACATGCAGGCTCGCCAGCGCAGTGCCCATACATGCAGGCTCGCCAGCACAGTGCCCATACATGCAGGCTCGCCAGCACAGTGCTCATACATGCAGCCTCGCCAGCACAGTGCCCATACATGCAGCCTCGACAACACAGTGCCCATACATGCAGCCTCGCCAGCGCAGTGCCCATACATACAGCCTCTCCAGCACAGTGCCCATACATACAGCCTCGCCAGCGCAGTGCCCATATATGCAGTCTCGCCAGCACAGTACCCATACATGCAGTCTCGCCAGCGCAGTGCCCATACATGCATTCTCGCCAGCACATTGCCCATACATGCAGCCTCGCCAGCACAGTGCCCATACATGCAGTCTCGCCAGCACAGTACCCATACATGCATTCTCGCCAGCGCAGTGCCCATACATGCAGTCTCGCCAGCGCAGTGCCCATACATGCAGTCTCGCCAGCACAGTGCCCATACATGCATTCTCGCCAGCGCAGTGCCCATACATGCAGTCTCCCCAGCACAGTGCCCATACATGCATTTTCGCCAGCGCAGTGCCCATATATGCAGTCTCGCCAGCACAGTGCCCATACATGCAGTCTTGCCAGCGCAGTGCCCATACATGCAGTCTCACCAGCCTAGTGCCCATACATGCAGTCTCGCCAGCACAGTGTCCATACATGCAGTCTCGTCAGCACAGTGCCCACACATGCAGTCTCGCCAGCACAGTGTCCATACATGCAGTCTCGCCAGCACAGTGTCCATACATGCAGTCTCGCCAGCACAGTGTCCATACATGCAGGATCGCCAGCATAGTGTCCATACATGCAGGATCGCCAGCGCAGTGCCCATAATTGCAGCCTCACCAGGGCAGTGCCCATACTGTACATGCAGCCTCATCAGCACAGTGCCCATAATTGCAGCCTCGCCAGCGCAGTGCCCATACATGCAGCCTCGCCTGCACCATTGACACTATCCGATTCACTTTTTAAAAAGTCCAGGAAGCAGCGCCGAGAGGTAGAAGGGGGAGGGCTATGATGGACGTCGGCATAGGAGGCAGGACTTCAGATGACAGCGCGTCCTTCCTTCTCCTCGGCGCTGCTTCCTGGACTTTATTTTTTATATCGCTGTATAGGAGGAAAAAGTGTGTGTTATACGCCGATAAATACGGTATTCATTTGTTCTAACTTGTGATTAGTACTACACTTTATTTTATTTTGTATATACCAATATGACAGGTTGTCGTAGCCGCTTTTCGTTTCACTAGGCTACCTCGCATGGCATTAACGCGTGTGGTTTAACACTGGTAATTGAAAACATTTTCAGGAAGCTACAGTATCTGACAAAAGTAAGTACACCCCTCACATCTTTGTAAATTCTATCTTTTCATGTGACAACACTGAAGAAATGAGACTTTGCTACAATGTAAAGTAGTGAGTGTACAGCTTGTATAACAGTGTAAATTTACTGTCCCCTCAAAATAACTCAACACACAGCCATTAATGTCTAAACCGCTGGCAACAAAAGTCAGTACACCCCTAAGTGACAATCTCCAAATTGGGCCCAATTAGCCATTTTCCCTCCCCTGTGTCATGTGACTCGTTAGTGTTACAAGGTCTCAGGTGTGAATGGGGAGCAGGTGTGTTACATTTGGTGTTATCGCTCTCACTCTCTCATACTGGTCACTGGAAGTTCAACATGGCACCTCATGGCAAAGAACTCTCTGAGGATCTGAAAAAAAGAATTGTTGCTCTACATAAAGATGGCCTAGGCCAATGATGGAGAAACTTGGCACCCCAGCTGTTTTGGAACTACATTTCCCATAAAGCTAAACTACACTTCAGAGTGCATGAGCATCATGGGAAATGTAGTTCCAAAACATCTGGGGTGCCAAGGTCCGCCATCACTGGCCTAGACTATAAGAAGATTGCCAAGACCCTGAAACTGAGCTGCAGCACGGCGGCCAAGACCATACAGCGGTATAACAGGACAGGTTCCACTCAGAACAGGCCTCACCATGGTCCATCAAAGAAGTTGAGTGCCGTGCTCAGCGTCATATCCAGAGGTTGTCTTTGGGAAATAGACTTATGAGTGCTGCCAGCATTGCTGCAGAGGTTGAAGGGGGGGGGGGGAGGGGTCAGCCTGTCAGTGCTCAGACCATACGCCGCACACTGCATCAAATTGGTCTGCATGGCTGTCATCCCAGAAGGAAGCCTCTTCTAAAGATGATGGACAAGAAAGCCCACAAACAGTTTGCTGAAGACAAGCAGACTAAGGACATGGATTACTGGAACCATCTCCTGTGGTCTGATGAGACCAAGATAAACTTATTTGGTGTCAGATGGTGTCAGGCGTGTGTGGGGGCAACCAGGTGAGGAGTACAAAGACAAGTGTGTCTTCCTACAGTCAAGCATGGTGGTGGGAGTGTCATGGTCTGGGGCTGCATGAGTGCTGCCGGCACTGGGGAGTTACAGATCATTGAGGGAACCATGAATGCCAACATGTACTGTGACATACTGAAGCAGAGCATGATCCCCTCCCTTCAGAGACTGGGGGGCAGGGCAATATTCCAACATAACGACCCCAAACACCTCCAAGATGACCACTGCCTTGCTAAAGAAGCTGAGGGTAAAGGTGATGGACTGGCCAAGCATGTCTCCAGACCTAAACCCTATTGAGCATCTGTGGGGAATCCTCAAACAGAAGGTGGAGGAGCGCAAGGTCTCTAACATCCACCAGCTCTGTGATGTCATCATGGAGGAGGGGAAGAGGACTCCAGTGGCAACCTGTGAAGCTCTGGTGAACTCCATGCCCAAGAGGGTCAAGGCAGTGCTGGAAAATAATGGTGGCCACACAAAATATTCACAATTTGGACATTGTCACTTAGGGGTGTACTGACTTTTGTTGCCAGTGGCTTAGACATTAATGGCTGTGTGTTGAGTTATTTTGAGGGGACAGTAAATTTACACTGTTATACAAGCTGTACACTCACTACTTTACATTGTAGCAAAGTGTCATTTCTTCAGTGTTGTCACATGAAAAGATAGAATAAAATATTTACAAAAATGTGAGGGGTGTACTTACTTTTGTGAGATACTGTATGTACAGCGCCCTTGTGGCCCCTCCCACCAGCCATGATATGCCTGCATTGCATAGAGAAGCACGGAGACACAGTGATTATGTCAAAATAATAAAAAAAAAAGCATCAGTGGCTTCAACTAATTCTTTTTAATGGTCCTTGTAAGGGGGCGTGTCTCTTTTTTTAACCACACACAAATTAAAGACATTCACAGTCCACAAAAAAATGGTACCCTGGAGACCAATTATGAAATATTCTACATGACCCCCCCAGGGCCGTCTTTAACACTGATTGGACCCTGGGCAGAAATTTCCTTGCCCCCCCCCCCACACTCAAAATGAGTTTACTGCAGCAGATCAGGCAGTGATTGCGATTGGCTGTCAGAGGTTACAGCACATCATTACCGCTCACTGATTAGTTGCTAGACATTACTGCACATCATTACCACTCACTGACTGGTTGCTAGAGGTTTCTACAGCGCTTCTGTATTTACAAGTGACAGTAGCGAGCAACCAGCATGTGACCAGCGCCGGAGTTGGCCGAAACTCTTGTTGGCTCAAGGGGCAGCTGCTTTGGGCCCCCCAACAATGACTGGGCTCTGGGCAGCTGCCCCTTTTTGCCCTGCGTTAAAGACAGCCCTGGACCCCGCCCCCTCGCCCCATGGTGGGGACACCAACCTGACAGACAATGAGAAGTCCTCTGGTCGTTTCTTGCTGGGCCGTACCAGAAAACTCCCATGGACGCCTCTCGCTTTCAGTCTGGTTTCGGCCTCCAGGCCGGTTATGTCGCGGTGAAACCACCTGGGGAAATAAGAGACAAAGTAAGGACACGAGACTACGGGAATGACACCCATAAAAACAAAAATGACTTTCCATACAACCCTCCACCCCCCCAGGCTTTCTTCACATCGGCGGCTGCATTTCTGAAACCTCTGAAAAGTGATCTGCAGTGGATTGCATTTCAAAGCCAGTTGACAGACGGCTCGGGAGCAATATAACGATTCCTGGATGACTATTCTATTTTTTGGAGAACATCCCACCGCACCGCCTGCCTTACACATAAATGAACCCCGATTTGGTGCTATTCACCTGACTATAGGGAGTGTTTGGAGGCGGTACCGCCTGCTACAAGCGTTCTGCTGAATAAAGTCTTCCACAACATGAATGCAAAGCTCTGCCTGCGGCATGCATGGCCATCCATACTAATGGCAGCCATACATGCTTCATTAAATAACTGCAGCATATAGACCATTTAGCCTTGTGATATTACCCCCCCCCCCCCCAAGGGGCTCCTAAATAAAAAGTACAAAAACATTGAAAAAAATAAACAAAAACAAAATTGGAAAAAATAAAAAATAAAACTAGTAAAAATAAAAAACTACTGACTCCGCCCACTGCCCTACTGACACCGCCCACTTCCCTACTGACACCGCCCACTGCTCTACTGATACCGCCCACTGCCCTACTGACACCGCCCACTGCTCTACTGAGACCATCCACTGCCCTACTGACACCATCCACTGCTCTACTGACACCGCCCACTTCCCTACTGACACCGCCCACTGCTCTACTGATACCGCCCACTGCTCTACTGACACCGTCCACTGCTCTACTGACACCATCCACTGCCCTACTGACACCGTTCCACTGCTCTACTGACACCGTTCACTGCCCTACTGACACCATCCACTGCTCTACTGACACCGCCCACTGCTCTACTGACACCGTCCACTGCCCTACTGACACCGTCCACTGCTCTACTGACACCGTCCACTGCTCTACTGACACCGTCCACTGCTCTACTGACACCATCCACTGCCCTACTGACACCGTCCACTGCCCTACTGACACCGTCCACTGCTCTACTGACACCGTCCACTGCCCTACTGACACCACCCACTGCTCTACTGACACCGTCCACTGCTCTACTGACACCATCCACTGCTCTACTGACACCATCCACTGCCCTACTGACACCATCCACTGCTCTACTGACACCATCCACTGCTCTACTGACACCATCCACTGCCCTACTGACACCATCCACTGCTCTACTGACACCATCCACTGCCCTACTGACACCATCCACTGCTCTACTGACACCATCCACTGCTCTACTGACACTGTCCACTGCTCTACTGACACCATCCACTGCTCTACTGACACCGTCCACTGCTCTACTGACACCGTCCACTGCTCTACTGACACCGTCCACTGCCCTACTGACACCATCCACTGCTCTACTGACACCATCCACTGCTCTACTGACACCATCCACTGCTCTACTGACACCGTCCACTGCTCTACTGACACCGTCCACTGCTCTACTGACACCGTCCACTGCTCTACTGACACCATCCACTGCTCTACTGACACCATCCACTGCTCTACTGACACCATCCACTGCTCTACTGACACCATCCACTGCCCTACTGACACCGTCCACTGCTCTACTGACACCGTCCACTGCTCTACTGACACCATCCACTGCTCTACTGACACCGTCCACTGCCCTACTGACACCGTCCACTGCTCTACTGACACCGTCCACTGCTTTACTGACACCATGCACTGCTCTACAGACACCGTCCACTGCTCTACTGACACCGTCCACTGCTCTACTGACACCATCCACTGCTCTACTGACACTGTCCACTGCTCTACTGACACCGTCCACTGCTCTACTGACACCATCCACTGCCCTACTGACACCATCCACTGCTCTACTGACACCGTCCACTGCTCTACTGACACCATCCACTGCTCTACTGACACCATCCACTGATCTACAGACACCGTCCACTGCTCTACTGACACCGTCCACTGCTCTACTGACACCATCCACTGCTCTACTGACACCATCCACTGCCCTACTGACACCATCCACTGCTCTACTGACACCGTCTACTGCTCTACTGACACCATCCACTGCTCTACTGACACCATGCACTGCTCTACAGACACCTTCCACTGCTCTACTGACACCGTCCTCTGCTCTACTGACACCATCCACTGCTCTACTGACACCGTCCACTGCCCTACTGACACCGTCCACTGCTCTACTGACACCGCCCACTGCTCTACTGACACCGTCCACTGCTCTACTGACACCGTCCACTGCCCTACTGACACCGTCCACTGCTCTACTGACACCGTCCTCTGCTCTACTGACACCATCCACTGCTCTACTGACACCGCCCACTGCTCTACTGACACCGTCCACTGCTCTACTGACACCGTCCACTGCCCTACTGACACCATCCACTGCTCTACAGACACCTTCCACTGCTTTACTGACACCTTCCACTATATTTGGGTTGGAGAACCCAGAGAGCCAATCAGTGATATAATGTAAAGACAATAATGTATATATGTATATATGAATTAAAGTTATATCCAAAGAACATAAGTGATCCTGATGGCATGGGAAAATGGAAGGTGGTGTATGTCAATGGGGGAAGGGGAAGAAATCACTGGTACCAACAGCCAAATGCTGTCTCATGGGGGTGTCAACCCAAATATAGGTTTATGGACACACATCCCTCCACCACCAGTCCTGCTCTCCCTGTGACCCCTGCTTCTACTGGAGCCCCCCTATGGCTCCCGGGTCAGACTTCCCAATGGACCATCGTTTTCAGTGTCTTCATTTTAAAACTGATTCAGTGAGTATGGAGTCTTGATGATTGCTTTGTCTTTTATTGGACACTCCATATATGCACACGACACGCACATCATTTATAATACTGTTTTTTACTTTGTAGAGATATGATAAACACCCATTTCTGAGGAAGCAAACTACATTTTCACGAAACGCATCGAGGGTGCTACATTTTATCATGCTTTGTAAATGTCTGTATATAATCATTATGCATGTCCATGCTGTTATTTCATACATTTCTTTACTCCACATGTATTGGATGTACTTGATGCCACTGATTAGTCCATTGTGTGGCTTTTCAATGTGCTTACTATTCTTATGTTTATCCAATAAAACATTTTAATTATATGATATACTATATAGATCTTTTATGAGTGTGTAGCCTCATTTAAAGTTCCCTGGGCAATCTCTTTCCTTGTTTGTATGCAATTTTGGGATGGAGGTACACTACTCAGATGGGAGATCCAGATCACACCCCCTGTTTCACATCACTTCATAGCAACAGCCTTAAAGGGCCTATATTTTTTTTTTTTTGTTAAAAAAAAAAAAGTACTTTTTTTTCGTTTAACCACTTCTGGATCAGAAGATTTCCCCCCTTAATGACCAGGTCATATTTTGTGATTCAGCACTGCGTTACTTTAACTGACAATTGCGAGGTCGTGCGACGCTGTACCCAAATAAAATCGATGTCCTTTTTATTCCCCACAAACAGAGCTTTCTTTTGGTGGTATTTGATCACCTGTGCGATTTTTATTTTTTGCGCTATAAACAAAAAAAGAGTGACAATTCTGAAAAAAAAAAATATTTTTCACATTCTGCTATATAACATTCCCAATAAAAATGTATCTGTAACTTAATTTGCATTAAAAATCTTTATTGAGAAAAAAAAAATGCACATTATGTTTTCTGGGCGGTACTACCGGGTACAACGAACAACTAACATACACATATGTGGTATCACTGCGATCGTCCGCGGGAGAATATAATTTGGGTTTTTCTTTGGTGGTAAATTATGGCGATATCTTTGCATCATAGGTACTGTATACAACCAGAAAAAACAATGTAAATAATGTTTTGATTGTTATATTATTATATCAGCACAATGTCACTAATTTATGTATCTTTCACTTTTCACGTTTATAGAGTTTGGTGATTTACCTTGAAAAAGGCAATTGTTTGAATATATGCCGAAACGCGTCGGAACCCAATGTTTTCCACATCGGGAATCACCACACCTGCTCATAAGTAATATCGCATATATGGCACAGTCAGTACTGTTGATGCATAGTACCAATGTTATGAACTGCTTAATTGTTGCATTTCTTCTTCTTCTTTTTTACAATACTACTTTATCAATCCTTCAATAAATTGTTTTTTATTTAAAACCTTGCCTACACAATCCCACCATTCCTTGGCTTGAGGAACCAACCACTTTTTTGCATGTTGTTAGGGATGATGGCAAACATTACCTTCTAAATACAAATTATCGCTCTAAAACCTACTATAGAATTATGGCAGTAGCAGGAAATATACGGCTAAATTTAACAAAAAAAAATTTTTTTTTTTACTGTTTTGGGCCAATTTTTATTTGATAAAAAAAAAAAAAAATCATCAAAAAGCCCAATTTGTCCTGAAAAAAATGCAGTATAATTCACCTGGATGCACAAAGTATTTGTAAAGATATGTACGGTTTTCCTTATTTATCAAAGTTGCACAATTGTGCTTAGGCATTAACATTTGTTTTATCCTTAGGGGAGAAGGGGTTAAGGGCTGGTTCCTGGTTTTGGCCATTGGAAATGCAGTCTGGATGCATTTATGATTCCAACCCATGAACCCATCCCAACCAATCAGAAAGGATCTGTCTGCAGTAAGGTGAGCTGTCATTGGTTGATATGGGATACGGAACTCTCTGTGTGTTAGCTGAGCAGGGATCTCTATATATCCCTCGGCCAGATTCTACTTTTTACCAATCCCAGAGAGATTGGAGAAACCACCAATCACCTTAGAGCTGGCCATACACTAGGAGATGATTTTTGGATGACTGCTTGTATGAACATTGGTACCAAAATTCTCAGTACATTCCATATTGAATGTTCATCAAATGTACTTTGTTTGCTCCCAACATTCAGTTTTGGAACCGATGGACTTTCCTGGACGAAAACCACATTCACTGTTAACTTGGACCCCGGCTTTTTCTTTTTTTTTTTTTTATACCGGATCCAATTAACCTACCAGCATGTCTTTGGAGTGTGGGAGGAAACCGGAGTACCCGGAGGAAACCCACGGAGGCACAGAGAGTGGACTCGGCCTTTTCTGACATCATGCTACAAAATTACCTGGAACCCCCAAACTTTTAGCAGAGATGCCAGAGAAGAAAATGATGATCGTTGCCATTTTTTATGTCACATGGTATTTGAGCAGCGTTTTTCAAATGCAATTTTTGTGGGGAAAAATTTACACTTTAATTACTTTTATTGCAAAAAAAAAAAAAAACACAATATATAACCCAATTTGTTTGTAAAATATAAAAGATAATGTTACGCCGAGTAAATAGATACCTAACATGTCACACTAAAAAATAGCGCACGTTCGTGGAATGGCGACAAGCTACGGTACTTTAAAAATCTCCATAGGGGACACTTTAAATAATTTTGACGGATTACAGTTTAGAGTTACAGAGGAGGTCCAGTGCTAGAATTATTGCTTTCGCTATAATGATTGCGGCGATACCTCACATGTGTGGTGCGAACACTGTTAACATAAGCGTGCGCAACTTAAGTATGCATTCGCTTTTGTGCGCAAGCATGGAGAAATGGGGGCGCCTACATTTTTTTCTTTATATATATATAATGGAAAGAGTATGGCACAACTGCAACCCTACCAAGACATGGCCGTCCACCTAAACTGACCGGCCGGGCCCCCTACCAAGACATGGCCGTCCACCTAAACTGACCGGCCGGGCCCCCTACCAAGACATGGCCGTCCACCTAAACTGACCGGCCGGGCCCCTACCAAGACATGGCTGTCCACCTAAACTGACTGGCCGGGCCCCTACCAAGAAATGGGCGTCCATCTAAACTGACCGGGGCAAGGAGAGCATTCATCAGAGAAGCAGACAAGAGGCCCATGGGAACTCTGGAGGAGCTGCAGAGATCCACAGCTCAGGGGGGAGAATCTGTCCACAGGACAACTATTAGTCCTGCGCTCCACAAATCTGCCTTTTATGGAAGAGTGAGAAGAAGAAAGCCATTGGTGGAAGAAAGACATAAGAAGTCCTGATTGCAGGTTGGGAGAAGCCATGTGGGGGAGGAGCAAACATGTGGGGGGAGGAGCTCTGCTCAGAGGAGACCAAAATTCTACTTTTTGGCCTCAAAGCAAAACGCTATGTGTGGGGGAAAACTAACACTGCACATCACCCTGAAAACACCATCCCCACTGTGAAACATGGTGGTGGCAGCATCATGGTGTGGGGATGCTTTTCTTCAGCAGGGACAGGGAATGGTTAGAGTTGATGGGAAGATGGATGGAGACAAATACAGGACAATCTTAGAAGAAAAGACTTGAGACGGGGGCGGAGGTTCACCTTCCAGCAGGACAACGACCCGAAACATCCAGCCATAGCTACAATGGAATGGTTTCATGTATTAGAATGGCCCAGTCACAGTCCAGACCTAAATCACATTGAGAATCTGTGGCAAGACCTGAAAATTGCTGTTCACAGACGCTCTCCATCCAATCTGACAGAGATGAGATATTCTGCAGAGAAGAATGGGCAGAAATGTCCTCTCTAGATGTGCAAAGCTGGTAGAGACATCCCCAAAAAGACTCCCAGCTGTAATTGCAGGGAAAGGCGGAGCTACAAAGTATTGACTCCGAGGGGTGAATACAAATGCAGCCACACTTTTCACAGATTTATTTCTATCATTTATCATTTTCCTTCCACTTCACAATTATGGCCACTTTGTGTCGGTCTATCACATAAAATCCCAATAAAATACATTTATGTTTTTGGGAAAATGTGGGAATTTCAAGGGGTTTGAATACTTTTCCAAGGCGCTGTAAAAGACACCAAATAGCAAATTTTGAAAGCAAAAAAAAAAAAAAAACGAAAAAACCCCAAAACATAGATTTTTTGCTTAAAAAAATAGTTTACTTCCACCCTAGACAGGAAGTGATGTCATGACGTCACTCTTCCTAGGACATAGAGGTGGGGAGAGACAGTGGGGTCTCTGGTCACCTCTATGGCCGGCCGCACGACCCCTCGGATCGTTTCCCAGGCTCACCAGTAAGGATGGTAAGCCTGAGAACCACTGGTGAGCGGCACGCTGGGGGCACAGCTGGATTGCTTATTAACCACTTCTGGACCGGAAGATTTTCCCCCTTAATAACCGGGCCATCTTTTGCGATTCGGCACTGCGTTACTTTAATAGAAAATTGCGCGGTCGTGCGACGCTGTACCCAAAAAAAATTCATGTCTTTTTTTTTCCCACAAATAGAGATTTCTTTTGGTGGTATTTGACATCAATTTTATTTGGTTACAGCGTCGCACGACCGCGCAATTGTCAGTTTTTATTGGGAATATTGTATAGCAGAAAGTGAAAAATATTATTATTTTTTTTTTTTTTTCAGAATTGTCGCTCTTTTTTATGTTTATAGCGCAAAAAATAAATATCGCAGAGGTGATCAAATACCAACAAAAGAAAGCTCTGTTTGTGGGGAAAAGGAGCATCAATTTTGTTTGGGTACAGCGTCGCACGACCGCGCAATTGTCAGCTTTTATTGGGAATGTTATATAGCAGAAAGTGAAAAAATATATATATTTTTTTTTTTCAGAATTGTCGCTCTTTTTTTGTTTATAGTGCAAAAAATACAAATCGCAGAGGTGATCAAATACCACCAAAGGAAAAACAATGTTTTTCACTTTCTGCTATATAACATTCCCAATAAAAGCTGACAATTGCGCGGTCGTGCGACGCTGTAGCCAAATAAAATTTATGACCTTTTTTCCCCATAAATAGAGATTTCTTTTGGTGGTATTTGATCACCTGTGTGATTTTTATTTTTTGCGCTATAAACAAAAAAAGAGCGACAATTCTGAAAAAAAAAACAATATTTCTAATTTTCTACTATATAACATTCCCCCCCCCCCCCCAAAAAAAAAAGAAAAAGTAAAAATAACTTTTTCATCATTTTAGGATGAAGATTTTCCCCTTAATGACCATGCCATGTTTTGCGATTCGGCACTGCGTTATTTTAACTGACAATTGCGCAGTCGTGCGAAGCTGTACCCAAATAAAATCGATGTCCTTTTTTTCCCACAAATAGAGATTTCTTTTGGTGGTATTTGATCTCTTTTTTTTTTATTTTTTGCACTATAAACTAAAAAAAGAGTAACATTTCTGAAAAAAAAACAAAAAAAAAATAAAATTTTTTTTTTCACTTTCTGCTATATAACATTCCCCCCCCCCCCAAAAAAAAAAAAAATAAAAAATATTTTTTCATCATTTTAGGATGAAGATTTTCCCCCTAACGACCAGGCCATTTTTTGCAATATGCCACTGCGTTATTTTAACCGACAATTGCACGGTTGTGCGACACTGTACCCAAATAAAATTGAGGTCCTTTTTCCCCACAAACAGAGCTTTCTTTTGGTGGTATTTGATCACCTGTGCGATTTTTATTTTTTGCGCTATAAACAAAAAAAGAGTGACAATTCTGAAAAAATATATATTTTTCGCTTTCTGCTATATAACATTCCCAAAAAAAATTTAAAAATTATTTTTTCATCATTTTAGGGTCAATTTGTATTCTGCTACATATTTTGGGTAAAAAATCCCAATAAACGTATTTTGATTGCATACTGTGTTTTTTTTTTTTTTTTTTCGCCCTGACATACATTTTAGGGGAAAAACTAACCATAAAGGGACCACTTTATCACAAAATCATATTATTGGACATTCTGTGAATTATGAGAACTCCTCCTATTGATTAGATGATTTTCATATATCTGAAATTCCCCATAAATATGACTACCAGTATCTCTAGAATTGATTGGTAAAGCGGAGGACTCCATGAATACCAGACCCGCTCCTATGATGGGAACGGCCCAGTGTGCAGAGCTCAGCACGTAGAGGAAATTTGGCAGCCAACCAGTTGGGCGTTTTTTTGAAGAGAAATGATAGAAAATATCTGAAACACCGAAAAACATCTGAGAATATTCTGACCACCTATGACCAGAATGTGAACATGAAGAAAACAAGTCTTTGAAGCGTATTTCCTGTTTCGCTACATCGCCTAAAGTGACGGGTGGAAACATTTCAATAAATGTGATGGCGGTGACCTGAAACTGCTCTGCGTATGATTGAGGATCTGATTGTGAAGGGTGTGATGGCTCTCTATGATAACCTTTTACAACACGAGGGCAGAGAGGTGAGGGCTCAAATTCTATCGGGTCCATGGTTGTCTTTTAACACCCTGGATCTCACCTTTAAATCGGTCGCTTAACTACTTCTGGACAGGAAGATTTTTTAAAATTTTTTGCGGTATGCTACCCTGGTGGATGATGTGGGCTCACCCAAGGTGCAGGGTCTAAGCACTAGCCTGTATTCACCAGAGCTTCTGATGGTGGAGATAGATTTTTCTCTGTGTTAGTACCAGGTCGTGGTCCTCTGGATTGCCCCTACCAGGAGGTGAGCAAGCCAGGGTCCAGTAGCAGATATAGCAGGTAGAGACCAAGTGGATGTGTAGTCAGTAAACAAGCCAAAGGTCGGTAACAAGTGGTTGCAGGTTGGAATCAAGTGGAAGCATAGTCAAGGAACAAGCCAAAGGTTGGTAACGGATGGCTGCAGGTTAGGATCAAGCAGTGGTGGCTGGTGCTCCATCAGTCGGGGGGGGGGGATGGGCGTTCAGCAGAAGGACCCCCCCAAACACTCCAGCACGCACCACCATATCCCACTGTGCCAGTATACTTACCTTGCTCTGCAGGACTGACAGGCAGCGGCGGCGGCAGCTTCTCCCTCATTCTCTCAGCGGCTGTCTCCTCCCTCCTTCTTGGCCAATAGGATGCATTCTCCTTTCAGCCAATTGGGAAACAGGTCTCAGGACCCGCTTCCTGATTGGCCGGGTGGAGAATCAGTGTGGCAATAGCGAATATTAATTCGCTATTGTCACACAAATGGGTGGGCTCAGGGCACAGTACATTGCGGCCTGAGCCCACCCTTTTGTGAAGCCTATTAGAGCCTCTGGCTCTAATCACGTGCTTAAAAAAAAAAAATCCCCCATCAAGCAGAAGCGTAGTCAAAGAGCAAGCCAAAGGATAGTAACAAATGGCTGCAGGTTGGGATCAGGTGGAAGCATAGTGGAGGAACAAGCCAAAGGTTGGTAAAGAATGGCTGCAGGTTGGGATCAGGCGGAAGCATAGTGCAGGAACAAGCCAAAGGTTGTTAATGGATGGTTGCAGGCTAGAATCAAGTGGAAGCATAGTCGAAGAACAAGCCAAAGGATGGTAATGGATGGCTGCAGGTGGGGGTCAAGTGTTAGCGTAGTCAAAGAACAAGCAAAAGGTTGGTACTGAGTGGTTGCAGGTTAGGATCAAGCAGAACCATAGTCGAAGAACAAGCTAAAAGTTGGTAACGAATGGCTGCAGGTTGGGAACAAGCAGAAGCGTATTCAAAGAGCAAGGCAAAGGATGGTAACAAATGGCTGCAGGTTGGGATCAGGCGGAAGCGTAGTGGAGGAACAAGCCAAAGGTTGGTAACGAATGGCTGCAGGTTGGGATCAGGCGGAAGCATAGTGCAGGAACAAGCCAAAAGTTGATAATGGATGGTTGCAGGCTAGAATCAAGTGGAAGTATAGTCGAAGAACAAGCCAAAGGTTGGTAACGGATGGCTGCAGGTGGGGGTCAAGTGGAAGCGTAGTCGAAGAACAAGCCAAAGGTTGGTAACGGATGGCTGCAGGTGGGGGTCAAGTGGAAGCGTAGTCAAAGAACAAGCCAAAGGTTGGTACTGAGTGGTTGCAGGTTAGGATCAAGCAGAAGCATAGTCGAAGAACAAGCTAAAAGTTGGTAACGAATGGCTGCAGGTTGGGAACAAGCAGAAGCGTATTCAAAGAGCAAGCCAAAGGATGGTAACAAATGGCTGCAGGTTGGGATCAGGCGGAAGCGTAGTGGAGGAACGAGCCAAAGGTTGGTAACGTATGGCTGCAGGTTGGGATCAGGCAGAAGCATAGTCGAAGAGCAAGCCGTAAGCTGGTAATGGATGGTTGCAGGCTAGAATCAAGTGGAAGCGTAGTAGAAGAACAAGCCAAAGGATAGTCACAGATGGTTGCAGGTTGGAATCAAGCGGGAGCATAGTTGAAGAACAAGCCAAAAGTTGGTAAAAGAAGGCTGAAGGTTGGGATCAAGGGGAAGTGTAGTTGAAGAACAAGCCAAAGGTTGGTAGCGAGTGGTTGCATGTTGGGTTTAAGCATAGTCAAAGAACAAGCCAAAGGTTGATAACGAGTGGTTGCAGGTTGGGATCAAGGGGAAGCGTAGTCGAAGAACAAGCCAAAGGTTTGTAAAGGATGGCTGCAGGTTGGGATCAAATGGAAGAGTAATCGAAGAACAAGGAACAATCCAAAGCCTGGTAACAGATGGCTGCAAGTGGGAATCAAACAGAAGCGTAGTCGAGGAACAAGCCAAAGGTTGGTAACAGATGGCTGCAGGCTGGAATCAAGCTGAAGTGTAGTCGAGGAACAAGCCAAAGGTTGGTAACGGATGGCTGCAAGTGGGAATCAAACAGAAGCGTAGTCAAAGAACAAGCCAAAGGTTAGTAACGGATGGCTGCAAGTGGGAATGAAACAGAAGCGTATTCAAAGAGCAAGCCAAAGGATGGTAACAAATGGCTGCAGGCTAGAATCAAATGGAAGCATAGTCGAAGAACAAGCCAAAGGTTGGTAACGGATGGCTGCAGGTAGGGGTCAAGTGAAGCGTAGTCGAAGAAGAAGCCAAAGGTTGGTAACGGATGGCTGCAGGTGGGGGTCTAGTGGAAGTGTAGTCGAAGAACAAGCCAAAGGTTGGTACTGAGTGGTTGCAGGTTAGGATCAAGCAGAAGCATAGTCGAAGAACAAGCTAAAAGTTGGTAACGAATGGCTGCAGGTTGGGAACAAGCAGAAGCGTATTCAAAGAGCAAGCCAAAGGATGGTAACAAATGGCTGCAGGTTGGGATCAGGCGGAAGCGTAGTGGAGGAACGAGCCAAAGATTGGTAACGAATGGCTGCAGATTGGGATCAGGCAGAAGCATAGTCGAAGAGCAAGCCGTAAGCTGGTAATGGATGGTTGCAGGCTAGAATCAAGTGGAAGCGTAGTAGAAGAACAAGCCAAAGGATAGTAACAGATGGTTGCAGGTTGGAATCAAGCGGGAGCATAGTTGAAGAACAAGCCAAAAGTTGGTAAAAGAAGGCTGAAGGTTGGGATCAAGGGGAAGCGTAGTTGAAGAACAAGCCAAAGGTTGGTAGCGAGTGGTTGCATGTTGGGTTTAAGCATAAGCATAGTCAAAGAACAAGCCAAAGGTTGATAACGAGTGGTTGCAGGTTGGGATCAAGGGGAAGCGCAGTTGAAGAACAAGCCAAAGGTTTGTAAAGGATGGCTGCAGGTTGGGATCAAATGGAAGAGTAATCGAAGAACAAGGAACAATCAAAAGCCTGGTAACGGATGGCTGCAAGTGGGAATCAAACAGAAGCGTAGTCGAGGAACAAGCCAAAGGTTGGTAACAGATGGCTGCAGGCTGGAATCAAGCTGAAGTGTAGTCGAGGAACAAGCCAAAGGTTGGTAACGGATGGCTGCAAGTGGGAATGAAACAGAAGCGTAGTCAAAGAACAAGCCAAAGGTTAGTAACGGATGGCTGCAAGTGGGAATGAAACAGAAGCGTAGTCAAAGAACAAGCCAAAGGCTAGTAACCGATGGCTGCAAGTGGGAATCAAACAGAAGCGTAGTCAAAGAACAAGCCAAAGGTTAGTAACGGATGGCTGCAAGTGGGAATCAAACAGAAGCATAGTCAAAGAACAAGCCAAAGGTTGGTAACGGAGGGCTGCACATTGGAATCATATGGAAGAGTAATCGAAGAACAAGGAACAAGCCAAAGGTTGGTAATGGGTGGTTGCAAGGGGAACCAAACAGAAGTGTAGTCAAGGAACAAGCCAAAGGTTGGAAACAGATGGCTGCAGGTTGGAATCAAGCTGAAGTGTAGTCGAGGAACAAGCCAATGGTTGGTAACGAGTGGTTGCAGGTTGGGACCAAGCAGAAGTGTAGTCAAAGAACAAGCCAAAGGTTGGTAATGGATGGCTGCAAGTGGGGATCAAACGGAAGTGTAATCAAAGAACAAGGAACAAGCCAAAGGTTGGTAATGGGTCGTTGCAAGTGGGAATCAAACAGAAGCGTAGTCAAGGAACAAGCCAAAGGTTGGTAACAGATGGCTGCAGGTTGGAATCAAGCTGAAGTGTAGTTGAGGAACAAGCCAAGATTGGTAACGTGTTGTAGTGAAGGTAAGGACAGCTGCAGGGACACAAAGAAGGAAGATATCGGCTAAAGAAAGCACAATAATCTGGCAAACAGGAAGTGCAGAGACATGGCTTAAATCAGAAAGTCCATGGGAGGAGCAAAGAGCTCAAGGTTCAGGGGACAAGGCAAGATTGTCCTAAAGCAGAGGTAGGCAACCTTAGCCCTCCAGCTGTGCTGAAACTACAAATCCCATCATGCCTATGCTGCCTTGGGGAGGCATGCCTGTTGCTGTCCGAGTCTTGCAGTGCCTCATGGGACTTGCAGTTCTACAACAGCTGGAATGCCAAGCATGCCTACCTCTGTTCTAAAGGATCAGACAGGGACCTCTCCAGCATCTTAGGTAGGGAACGCAAGAATAGCTACAGCCAGACACAGCAGAGGTCGCAAGTTTAGATCCTGGTCCTGACAACAGAGCATCCTTTACGACTGGCCGATAATGCTGCTAGCAAGGAGACAGCTGTTTTGACAGAAGCCACTTTTCTCCGTCTCTAAACACTTGCCTGGAACCTTTCAGCTGACAGGCCTCTGTATTCCTCACGAGATGCTCGTCTCAGACAAGTACTTGGAGAAGGATAAAAGTGCAGCCTGTCAAAGCAGCCATCTACTGTGTATATATATATATATATATACACACACAGTATCTCACAAAAGTAAGTACACCCCTCACATTTTTGTAAATATTTTATTCTATCTTTTTATGTGACAACACTGAAGAAATGACCCTTTGCTACAATGTAAAGTAGTGAGTGTACAGCTTGTGTAAAGCTTGGTGAGGCCTGTTCTGAGTGGAACCCGTCCCGCTGTATGGTCTTGGCCACCCTGCTGCAGCTCAGTTTCAGGGTCTTGGCAATCTTCTTATAGCCTAGGCCAGTGATGGCGAACCTTGGCACCCCAGATGTTTTGTAACTACATTTCCCATGATGCTCATGCACTCTGCAGTGTAGGTGAGCATCATGGGAAATGTAGTTCCAAAACATCTGGGGTGCCAAGGTTTGCCATCACTGGCCTAGGCCATCTTTATGTAGGGCAACAATTCTTTTTTTCACATCCTCAGAGAGTTCTTTGCCATGAGGTGCCATGTTGAACTTCCAGTGACCAGTATGAGAGAGTGAGAGCGATAACACCAAATGTAACACATCTGCTCCCCCATTCACACCTGAGACCTTGTAACACTAACGAGTCACATGACACCGGGGAGGGAAAATGGCTAATTGGGTCCAATATGGACATTGTCACATAGGGGTGTACTCAATTTTGTTGCCAGCGGTTTAGACATTAATGGCTGTGTGTTGAGTTATATTGAGGGGACAGTAAATTTACACTGTTATAAAAGCTGTACACTCACCACTTTACATTGTAGCAAAGTCTCATTTCTTCAGTGTTGTCACATGAAAAGATAGAATAAAATATTTACATAAATGTGAGGGGTGTACTCACTTTTGTGAGATACTGTATATATATATATATATATATATATATATTTTTTTTTTTTTAAATAAATAAATACTATAATCATATGTACACACAGTGGTAAGATTTGACACCAACTCTTTTAATAATAGCCATACAAAATTCTATTTCCTTCCTACATGATACAAACATTTAAAAGTGTTAACGGGAGTTAAATAAACCCAAAAATATCCCAGAAAATCACTTTATTCATTTAGATTTTGATGATATAAGCTCCACAGCAAATCGAAAATGTGAGTACTGCAGCCTGTGCAGACACGTACTTTAAGGTTTTATTATTGCCTAAAGATCTGTATTTGCTGAACTTGTTATCACATAATACTCTGAGCCCGCCTGCTTCCTGAAGTAAAAAAAAAAAAAAAAAAAAACAGGAAAAAAATAAAATAAAAGAGAATATCTGCACAGTGAGAAAGAAAATGCACGGCGCAAGAGGCTGGGCACAAAGACAGAGGCGGGACCCACTGCGACCAAAAACATGGGTTTAAAGAAAATGTACTTATTCATTTGTTATGATTTTAAATAATAAAAGAAAATAAAAAATCTTTAAAAATATATTTATATTTTGTTAGACACAGAGGCGGGACCCACTGCGACCGAAAACTTGGATTTAAAGAAATTATTAATTTTTTTTTTCCAAAAAGAAATTATTATTATTAATTTATTATGGTTTAAATTAATTAAAGAAAAAAATGAAAAACAAATATTTCTACATTTTGTTATATAGAGAGGCAGGACCCACTGCGACTGAAAACTTGGGTTTAAAGAAAATATAATTATTCATTTATTATGGTTTCAATTAATGAAAGAATAAACATATATCTAAAGAAAGTGTAATTGGTCATTTATTATAATAAAAAATGTAACAAAAATTAAAAATCTTTAAAAATTATTTTACATTTTGTAAGACAGAGGCGGGACCCACTGCGACCAAAAACCTGGGTTTAAAGAAAATGTACTTATTCATTTGTTATGATTTTAAATAATAAAAGAAAATAAAAAATCTTTAAAAATATTTTTATGTTTTGTTAGACATAGAGGCGGGACCCATTGCGACTGAAAACTTGGATTTAAAGAAATTATTATTATTAATTTATTATGGTTTAAATTAATTAAAGAAAAAAATTAAAAACAAATATTTCTACATTTTGTTAGACAGAGAGGCGGGACCCACTGCGACTGAAAACTTGGGTTTAAAGAAAATATAATTATTCATTTATTATGGTTTAAATTAATGAAAGAAAAAACATATATCTAAAGAAAGTGTAAAAAAATTTAACAAAAATTAAAAATCTTTAAAAATTATTTTACATTTTGTAAGACAGAGAGGCAGGACCCACTGCGACCAAAAACCTGGGTTTAAAGAAAATTTAGTTATTCATTTGTTATGATTTTAACTTATAAAAGAAAATTAAAAATATTTAAAAAATATTTTTATGTTTTGTTAGACACGGAGGCGGGACCCACTGCGACCGAAAACTTGGGTTTGAAGAAAATATAATTATTCGTTTAATATGGTTTAAATTAATTAAAGAAAAAAAAATGTAAAACAAAAATATTTCTAAATTTTTTTGAGACAGAGAAGCAGGACCCACTGCAACTGAAAACTTGGGTTGCAAGAAAGTGTAATTATTCATATATTATGATATAAATTATTTAATTAAATGAAAAAAATCTTTAAAAATATTTTTACATTTTGTTAGACAGAGAGGCAGGATCCACTGCGACCGAAAACTTGGGTTTGAAGAAAATATAATTATTCGTTTAATATGGTTTAAATTAATTAAAGAAAAAAAATAAAATATTTCTAAACTTTTTTAGACAGAGAGGCAGGACCCACTGCAACTGAAAACTTGGGTTGAAAGAACGGGTAATTATTAATTTATTATTATGATATAAATTATTTAAAGAAAATGAAAAATCTTTAAAAATATTTTTACATTTTGTTAGACAGAGAGGCAGAAACCACTGCGACCGAAAACTTGGGTTTGTAGAAAATATAATTATTCATTTAATATGGTTTAAATTAATTAAAGAAATCATTTTTTAAAAAAAATATTTCTAAATTTTTTTAAACAGAGAGGCGGGACCCACTGCAACCGAAAACCTGGGTTGAAAGAAAGTGTAATTATTCATTTATTATGGTTTAAATTAATGAAAGAAAAAACATATATCTAAAGAAAGTGTAAATGGTCATTTATTATAATAAAAAATGTAACGAAAATTAAAAATCTTTAAAAATTATTTTACATTTTGTTACACAGAGAGGCAGGACCCACTGCGACCAAAAACATGGGTTTGAAGAAAATATAATTATTCGTTTAATATGGTTTAAATTAATTAAAGAAAAAAAATAAAAAATAAAATATTTCTAAACTTTTTTAGACAGAGAGGCAAGACCCACTGCAACTGAAAACTTGGGTTGAAAGAAAGGGTAATTATTAATTTATTATTATGATATAAATTATTTAAAGAAAATGAAAAATCTTTAAAAATACTTTTACATTTTGTTAGACAGAGAGGCAGAAAACACTGCAACCGAAAACTTGGGTTTGAAGAAAATATAATTATTCGTTTAATATAGTTTAAATTCATTAACGATAAAAAAAAAAAAATATATTTCTAAATCTTTTTAGACAGAGAGGGAGGACCCACTGCAACCAAAAACTTGGGTTTGAAGAAAATATAATTATTTGTTTAATATGGTTTAAATTAATTAAAGAAAAAAAAAAGAAAAAAAAATATTTCCTAATTTTTTTAGACAGAGAGGCAGAACCCACTGCAAACAAAAACTTGGATTGAAAGAAAGTGTAATTATTCATTTATTATGATATAAATTATTTAAAGAAAGTGAAAAAATCTTTAAAAATATGTTTACATTTTGTTAGACAGCCAGGCAGGACCCACTGCGACCGAAAACTTGTGTTTGAAGAAAATATAATTATGTGTTTAATATGGTTTAAATTCATTAAAGATAAAAAAATGTAAAAAAAAAATATTTCTAAATGTTTTTAGAGAGGCAGGACCCACTGCGACTGACAGAAATTATAATTATTCATTTATTATGGTTTAAATTAATGAAAGAAAAACATATATCTAAAGAATGTGTAATTGGTCATTTATTATAATAAAAAATGTAACGATAATTAAAAATCTTTAAAAATAATTTTACATTTTGTTAGACAGAGAGGCGGGACCCACTGCGACTGAAAAGTTGGTTTTAAAGAAAATATAATTATTTGTTTATTATGGTTTAAATTAATTAAAGAAAAAAGAAATATAAAAAAAAAAAAATAGTTCTACATTTTGTTAGACAGAGAGGCGGGACCCACTGTGACCAAAAACTTGGGTTTGATAAAAATATAATTATTTGTTTTATTATGGTTTATATTAATTAAAGAAAAAAAAATGAAACAAAACTATTTCTACATTTTTTTAGACAGAGAGGCGGGACCCACTGCGACTGAAAACCTGGGTTTAAAGAAAATATAATTATTCATTTATTATGGTTTAAATTAATTAAAGAAAAAAACAGATATAATTTTACATTTTGTTAGGTAAATTAAGAACTAAGACATTTCATATTTGTTTCCTGTTTTTTTTTTTTTTTTTTTTAACATATTTTCCGGGCTATTTTTAACTGCTTTGCTAAAAAAAAAAAAAAAAATTGCTATTACAAATTCTACCAGCAGCGATTACTTTCTTTTAGCTTACTAAATTCACTACTGAAGCTCAAAATACACACCGAGCTGGATGAGTCAGAGAAGTGATTTATCCCCCCCAACCTCTTTATATATATATATATATATAAAAAAAAATTAGAAAAAAAATCAACCAAAAAACGTTTTTTTTTTGGGCCTGAAGATGACATAAAACCCCTAAAATAGTCTTTATTATCTGAATTATTATTATTATTTTATTATTATTATTATTTTATTTTATATATTATATTTTTTATTTTATTTTATTTATTTATTTATTTATATTGTTATTATTATTATTATATATTATCTAAAGGTAATGGATTTCCCTCCATTGGATTCTCTCCGGTCACCCTGGCTGGGAAAGTGACACCGGGACCTGGAGGTGACATTTTACGCATCACTTCCGGGTCATTAATGGGAAGAGGAGAAACGCACTGGAACGCTTTAAAAACGCACCAAAAACGCACTGGAACACTCATCCTTATTTCTAGTTAAACAAAACGAGGGAGAACAATGCACTGGACTGCATCGAAAACGCACCAAGGCATCAAAAATGCACATGCAGAAAAGCACCTGGAATGCATCAGGACTGCGTTTCTATGATGTGAACTGACCCTTAATTAAAAGAAAAAAGAGAGGGAAAAACGCACTGGACTGCATCAAAAACGCTTCTAAACGCACCAAAAACGCACTGGAATGCACACGTCCTTATTTAACCACTTAAGCCCCGGATGATTTTACCCCCTTCCTGACCAGGGTTTTTTTTGCGATTTTTTACTGCGTGACTTTAACGGACAATTGCGCGGTCGTGCGACGCTGTACCTAAACAAATTTCACGTCCTTTTTTTCCCATAAACAGAGCTTTCTTTTGGTGGTATTTGATCACCTGTGCGATTTTTTGATCATGCGCTATAAAGCTATAAAAAAAAGAACGTAAATTTTGCAAAAATAACAATATTTTTCACATTTTTTTATATGAAATTCCCCCCAAAAAAAAATGTAAAAATCAAAATTTTTTTAACATTTTCGGCCAATTTGTTTTATGCTACCTATGTTTGGTAAAAAAAAAATCGCAAAAAGCGTATTTTGATTGGTTTGCGCAAAAGTTATCGCGTTTACTAACAAAGGGAAAGATTTTTGTCATTTTTGGTGTTTTTTTTTTTAACGCGTAATGGCGGCGATCTGCGATTTTTTTTGCGGTACTGCGACATTGCGGCGGACAGATCGGACCCTTGACTGACATTTTTGACACTTTTGGGGGTACCAGTGACATTACTACAGTAATAAGTGCTATACATATGCACTGTTACTGTAATAATGACACTGGCAGGGAAGGGGTTAACTGTATTGGACAGGGAGGGGTTAAGTGTGTCCTAGGGGCGTGTTTCTAACTGTGATTGGACATGGCTACTGGTGTAAAAACAGAGATCAACGGTCCTACATAGTAGAACCGTCTGATCTCCATTTTTACACAGGGGAGAATGACAGGCGGCTTTGTTTACATCAGCCGCCCGCCTTTCTCCCGCTCTACCGACGATCGTAGTGTGACCGGCGGACATCGGGTCTGCCGGTCACACGTGCGGACTCCTTCGTGAATGAGCCGGGGCGGGCGCGCGCCTCAGCGGGCGCGTGCTCGCCCGCTATTGGCTCAAAACCCAGTGACAGGCGAGCGACGTAGATCTACGTCACTCTGCCTGGCCGGGGCTGACTGCCGCAGTAAATATACTGTGCGCAGTCGGCAACTGGTTAAGGCCAGTTCACATGACATCCAGTCCAGTGTGGGTTTTTTTTTTTCTGCATCAATAACGCATGAATAATGGGTTATATGGTTTTCAACAGCATAGTTCACTCCAGTGCGTTTCAGTTCCAGATAAAAAAGAGTAGAGCATGCTGCATTTTTCCTGCACTGGAGTGCTGTAAAACACATCAAAAACGCACTGGAACACACATCCTTATTTAAGGTTAGGCAAAAAGAGGGGGGGAATGCACTGGAACGCATCAAAAATGCACGTGCGGAAAAGCACCTGGAATGCATCAGGACTGCATTTCTATGGTGTGAACTGACCCTCAAGTAAAAGAAAAAAGAGAGGGAAAAACGCACTGGAACGCATCAAAAACACACCGGAACGCATCAAAAATGCGTCAAAAGTGCGCATGTGGAAAAGCACCCGGAACGCATCAGGACTGTCTTTCTATGGTGTGAATTGCCTGTTAAGAAAGATAAAAGAGGAGGAAAAAATGCACTGAACTGCATCAAAAACGCTTTTAAACGCACCAAAAATGCACTGGAACGCACCTCCTTATTTCTGGTTAAGCAAGACAAGGGGTAAAAATGCACCGGGCTGCATCAAAAACGCACCAACGCGTCAAAAATGTGCATGCGGAAAAGCATCTGGAACGCATCGGGACTGCCTTTCTATGGTGGGAAACTAGCAGTTAAGTAGTAAAAGGGGGAAAAACACACTGGAATGCATCAAAAACGCATTGGAATGCATCAAAAGGTTTCTAAGCGCACACGGGAAACGCACTGGAAAAAAGAGGGGGAAAATGCACTGGAACGCATCAAAAACGCACAAAAAAACAAATAAACGCACTGGAAAATACCAAAAACTTGTCAAAAACGCACTTGCAGAAAAGCATCCGGACCGCGTTTCTATGGTGTAAACTGGGCCTAAAACCAAAGCAAAGGATAAAATAGACAGTTAGGGGCATTACCCCCCCCCCCCCAGCACTACCCCCCCATGGAAAGCCATCAAGAAGGCAATCCAAGACACACGAAAGAGAAAAGGTTTCTGTCACCGATAATACCACAATAAGTCTAATATGTTTATTTCCTATGATTTTCAGCTCCCTCTAGTGGTCATACTGCAGTATATTGCTGACATATCGCAATCAGGGAAATACAGCATTAAGGCCACCAGATGGCGCTGACAATCATAGGAAATATATATGGGAATTGTTGCTGCGCTTAGGTAAGTATATAAACAATATAGGTAAAATGAAATAGGCGAAAAGCAGCTACCACAGATCCAAATTGTAAAACCAGATCAAAAAGCATATATGGATTAAAGGTGTAGCGCTAATCTGAGGTATACAAGTCCATTAGTAAGGAAAGTCCACAATGTGTTAATGAACACCTCCACAAAAGCGTGTATATAGATTGGAAGAATCCAGATTCCAAGACCACCACCAGGTTGAAAGACACACTGCCTCTTACCGGATAACATGGACCCTCATTACAAAGGCCATGTTCAGCATTCACATAAGTACACAATCAGCACACCTCCGGAGAGGACATTGTGAGGAGGACATTGTGAGGAGGACATTGTGAGGAGGACATTGTGAGGAGGACATTGGGAGGAGGACATTGTGAGGAGGACATTGTGAGGAGGACATTGTTGGGGAGGACATTGTGAGGAGGACATTGTGGGGAGGACATTGTGAGGAGGACATTGTTGGGAGGACATTTTGGGGAGGACATTGTGAGTAGGACATTGTTGGGAGGACATTGAGGGGAGGACATTTTGGGGAGGACATTGTTGGGAGGACATTGTGAGGAGGACATTGTGGGGAGGACATTGTGGGGAGGACATTGTGGGGAGGACATTGTGGGGAGGACATTGTGGGGAGGACATTGGGAGGAGGACATTGTGGGGAGGACATTGTGGGGAGGACATTGTTGGGAGGACATTTTGGGGAGGACATTTTGGGGAGGACATTGTGAGGAGGACATTGTTGGGAGGACATTGAGGGGAGGACATTGTGGGGAGGACATTTTGGGGAGGACATTGTGAGGAGGACATTGTGGGGAGGAAATTGTGGGGAGGACATTGTTGGGAGGACATTGAGGGGAGGACATTTTGGGGAGGACATTGTTGGGAGGACATTGTGAGGAGGACATTGTTGGGAGGACATTGAGGGGAGGACATTGTGGGGAGGACATTGTTGGGAGGACATTGTGGGGAGGACATTGTTGGGAGGACATTGAGGGGAGGACATTGAGGGGAGGACATTTTGGGGAGGACATTGTGGGGAGGACATTGTGGGGAGGACATTGTGGGGAGGACATTGTGAGGAGGACATTGTGGGAGGACATTGTGGGGAGGACATTGTGGGGAGGACATTGTGAGGAGGACATTGTGGGGAGGACATTGTGGGGAGGACATTGTGGGGAGGACATTGTGGGGAGGACATTGTGGGGAGGACATTGTGGGGAGGATATTGTTGGGAGGACATTGTGGGGAGGACATTGTGGGGAGGACATTGTGAGGAGCACATTGAGGGGAGGACATTGAGGGGAGGACTTTGTGAGGAGGACATTGTGGGGAGGACATTTTGGGGAGGACATTGTGGGGAGGACATTGTGGGGAGGACATTGTGGGGAGGAAATTGAGGGGAGGACATTGTGAGGAGGACATTGTGGGGAGGACATTGTGGGGAGGACATTGTGAGGAAGACATTGAGGGGAGGACATTGAGGGGAGGACATTGTGGGGAGGACATTGTTGGGAGGACATTTTGGGGAGGACATTGTTGGGAGGACATTGTTGGGAGGACATTTTGGGAGGACATTGTGGGGAGGACATTGTGGGGAGGACATTTTGGGGAGGACACACCGCGTTTTAGAAGCTCTGTCATCCCAGGAGCCTCCATCTCCTCACAGACAGTCTCTGTCCCTCATGTCTCCTCGTTGCCTCCTCTCCCTTGACAGAACTTTTCCCTGCCATGTCTGAGTAGGGTCCACCGGACCCACTGATTGGCTCCCCCTCTGGCAAATCGGAACGCTGTCTGTTATACGAAGCGACATACAGGTACATCATTTCACGTAGTAGAGCCGACCTGCCGCAGTAAAGCTATGGCGGTTGGTTGGTAAGTGGTGAAGGGTTCCTCTGTGTGGGAAAGGTTGGTATGGATCCAAGGAACGCTGATGAACTTCTAAAACCGGGGCCTTCAAACTATGGCCGTCCAGTTGTTCAGGAACTACAATTCCCATCATAATAAAACAAACCTTATGTAGCAAGGTTTCCAGGCCTGTGGCCTGATGTGGGTCCGCCATCAGTACCGGAATCCTCTCCAGCCCATGTGAGCTGTGACCCCCAGGTGTGACAACTGAAACAGTGACAACTCCGGAATCTTTGTTTGTGGGTTTTATTATAAATGAAGGGGATGGGAGAAGGGAATGAGTCGGATACTCCTCTCAGCTCGAACTAATTACAATTGGGACTTTGATCCTGGAAAAATGCCCATTGGCGCTTCCTTGACGCCAGCCGGCGCCAAACAACGCTCACTGACTCTGAGAACTCTCTGTAATACAGAAGAAGTGCTGAATCCCCGACCTATAGTCCAGTAGATCCAAGACTGAGAACTGTAGAACTCCTGACGCTGCTTCGCTGTGTAAGTCTTTGAATACTTTTCCCCCGCCTGGCACAGCTTAAGGCCGTATTTTGTAGAACTCCAGATAGCTAACACTGTAACTGGCACACGCAATACAATTCAGGGCCCAGACTGCCGGTGCCCCCTTTATGCTCCTTGAACTCTTCAGGGTCCACTGACTATTTACCCCCTTTACACTTCAGGGTCCTCAACCTAGGTACCCCCTTTACCGCTAGCTGACCTTGGATCCCCGAACCTTCTCCGGAGTGGTCCCCTCTGATTCTAGGCAGACCCCCAGGTGCAATCCGCAGTACTCACGACCTGTGTAGGCTTTCCTGGGACTGGACCCCTCTCTCGCTCCGCAGATTCTCGGCACACCGGATCCCCCTCAGCACTCTCTGGACTTTCAGGCGACACCCAGAGACATCCACCTTCCTCAGACAGGAGGAGAGACAGCCGCACTCTCCTTCCTGGGACTCTGCTCCTGCCAAAGACACTGTGCCACGCACTTCCCCCAAACTTATGCCCACTCCCAGAATCCTTTGCAGCCTAATCTGCCTTCTGGGGTAGTTACAAGCTGGGACGTGTCCCCTGATTGGGTTTCCTCCACTGCCCAATGAGAAGCCTCTCACAGGAGCCAATGGGGAGACTTCCCCCTCAGCAGGCACATCTGGAAGCCCTGACACCCTAACTAACCAATCACAGCCCTGCTGTTAGGCAGACAAGGCCCACTATACCTTTACCTAGCACCTACCTGTAGGGTGCTACACCTAGTAAATAATATCATATAAAACAATCAAAAATGAATTAATAACAACAATTGCTAAAACCTCAGTTGTGATAAGAATGTTCTATACTATAGATAAGAGGAGAATTATTGATACTTGTGATATAATCAGAGGCCTCTTTAAAAACATAAAGTCCACAACTATGCAAATTTTATGTAAATATATTGTGATGATCCTTCTTACCACCGTCATCCGTGTTGTGCCGTGCGCTCACTCTTCCTTCTCCTTTCATGCAGGTAAATGAACACATCCAGAATAAAATAGAGATTATTGCGCTAACTTAAAAAATGTAAGCAGCTGACATCAATCACTGAACTAAGGAGGGTGATAAATCAATAAATACAAAAATATGTGCAGCGCTAGAAGAAAAAAATTCCCAACAAAATAAATTGTCCAATCGCAGGAGACATTCCACAAGTAACGTAAACAATTGATGGTGAGAAAAAGTCCAATATATAATGGTGCAAATCATATATAAGTGCAGCAAATCCCGTCACCAGTGAAGGTAGAAATATATTGCGCTCACCAGATGGATGGGACCCCAAAACACCTTATAGTGTAGGAGTCAAACAGGCTTAAAAATGATGGAGTGTCCCCACAGATTTTTCACCGATTCCAACGGCAACCATGCAAATCTCCGGTAGATGGAATAGTTCAGAGATTCCCCTTCCACATGGTGGGTGGTAAAACCGAAAAAAATGGAGGGACATATAGCGTAATATTGCTAAAATCAATTTAATATCAATAAAGCTGATACACTTACAGACATCCGTGAAAGACAGGCATATAAGATGTAAAACAGCTGGGCTGACCAAGTCCTCTTTACATGTTTCGGCATAAATGCCTTTTTCAAAAGATAAAGTCAGCAGGTAGCCAGTGTTCATATATATATAGAGGTAGAATTAATTGGGTACACCTGTAGGAAGTAGGCAGTGGACTGCATGGAAACCGGAAGTAAAACCGGCGTGCGTTCCAAGCCTCACTATGGTATAGCGCCAAAAATGAAATCTATTAAATCATAAGGGGAAACAGGAAGTGATGAAATGCCTGGAGGGGATGGCATTAGCCATCGTACATCCCAAGCCTCTTTCTGAATTGTAAGACAGGAAGTGCTGACATCACATCCGGGAATAGGCGGAAGTGATGTCAGCGTCAAAACATCGAGGGGGGACGGCCTTTAACCATCATCAACCCCAAGCCTCCATCTGAAGTGTAAGACCGGATATGCCGACATCACATCCGGGATTGGGCGGAAGTGATGTCAGCACGGCAAGGCGGACCGCTTTACCGGAAGTTGGAGCATATCAATACACCAGGTCAACAAAACAGAAATGGAGACAGCTCAGATTGGCCGATTCAGCGAGTAGTGAATATCGCCAATAAGAGAACAAAAAAAGGGGGAGAATAAAAAGATGACGTTATAGTTAAACAGCGCCAACAAAAAAGGGGAGAGGAAAAAATCGGTTTAGTTATCTAAACCATAATATATCAACATAGTGGGCTCATTTATTGAGAAACCAGTATATTGAAAAAAACAAAAATGTCAATTGTCCACAGTTGAAGGGACATAATAACAAATTTTGTCTATATACAGTCCATAGTCTATCTCCATATTAGGTGACCCTTAATACAGGATATCTATAACAAAAAATATTTTTATTACATAACTACATGATGTATACAGCCAAAAGACAAATATAATAAAAATATTTTAAAAAATATCGTAAATAAAAATAATAAAATCACATAAAAGAACGAATGAGGATAAAGGGAACATATAAGGCTAAAGATAGCCAGAAAGGCAGATGGGAGTGGGATATTTAGTACGCTAAGCTGTGTTTATAAAGGCGTTTATATCCCGCTCTATATTCAACCCAAAAGGATGGTAGGACTTCAAAGTATAGATCCAGTATGTCTCTCTCCTAGAGACACCACGAATTTTTGAGCCACCCCTCCAGGGCCCATGTGCCCCCACGATGAGTCGATGAGTGCTCCCCCCCCCCTTATAGTCGGGTTCTCACCTCAAATCATGTGACCTCGCACCTAAGCTCAGCAGTGGCGGCTGGTGCATTGGGTGCGCAGGGGTGCCGCCCCCCCTATCCATGCATCCGGCCCCCTAATCTACATGCAGGGCGCCAGACGCATGGATTCCAATGGGGATTAGGGCCAGAGGCTCTAATAGGCTTCAAAAAAGGGTGGGCTCCGGGTGCAGATCACTGTGCCACGAGCCTACCCAGTTGTGTGACATTAGCGAATGAATATTCGCTATTGCCACACTGATTCTCCTCTTGGCCAATCATGAAGCTGGTCCTGAGACCCATTTCCCAATTGGCTGAAAGGAAAAGCCATGCTATTGGCCACTTGAGCGGAGGAGGAGGGAGGAAACTGAGGGCAAAGCTGCTGCCTGCCTAGAGTGAGTGAGTCGGCGACCAGGGCAGTGCAGGCTGGGGCTGGTTGGGGGGCAGTGCGGGCTGGGGCTGGTTGGGGGGCGGTGCGGGCTGGGGCTGGTGGGGGACGGCAACCAGGGGGTGACAGTGCGGACTGGAGCTGGTGGGGGACCGGCAACTGGGGGGGACAGTGCGGGTTGGAGCTGGTGGGGGACAGTGCGGGCTGGAGCTGGGGGGGGGACCAGGGCGGGGGGCAGTGTGGGCTGGTTGGGGGCAGTGCGGGCTGGTGGGGGACCAGCGACCGGGGGAGGGACAGTGCGGGCTGGTGGGGGACCGGCGACCAGGGGGAAGGACAGTGCGGGCTGGAGCTGGTGGGGGACCGGTGACCGGGGGACAGTGTGGGCTGGAGCTGGTGGGGGACCGGTGACGAGGGGGGGGGGGGGACAGTGCGGACTGGAGCTGGTGGGGGACCGGTGACCGGCCCATGGAGCACCAGCCGCCACTGAATCTCAGTCTAATAAAGCCTTTTTGCCTCTCCCCGGCCTGGGGATAAGTATCCGGTTAGCCCCAATATATACTGCTTGTCTTCTCACTCCACTCCTCCTCAGCACCATTGCAATGTAACAGACGAAAAAATAATTCAATAGTGCTTATACCCTTAAAAGGAAATCTTTATTAAAAACAATAGTATGGGTACTCACATTTTGCTGGTGCTTCCAGCGCACCAGACTAAACCAGTGGCGGATCGGGGGGCGACAGGTCATTTGCCCTCCCACCCCTGAAAATATTACCCACTCCAGTCTTAAGTTGCAGTGTCTCTCCCAGGCCAGCAGCGACGCAGAGAGCCTCTGTTATTGTAGAACCACCGCGCCGCTGGCCTATACGTCCCCTGCAGTGCACTGGTTGCTATCGCCGCCTGGCGTTTAACAACCAGTGACGTCACGACGACCTGAGGAGGAGGAGTGTGAGGCCCCAGCATTCAGGGCAGAGCCTTCTTCCTCCTCCACCGTGCGCCTAGTGGAGTTTTAGCTCCACCCACCTCCTCCCTCTAGCTTCTCCAGGCCAGGCCAGCGAGGTGAAAGATGCAAGCAGATATGTGATGCTGGCTCAGCCTGGCTGCCTCCTTAGAGTCTCAATTGCTCTTCCATGGAAGCCACTCCCTACCTATAAGGCCCCATGCACACAGGGTGTTTTTGCAGCTGCTTTTAGAAGCGTCAGAATTTTTTTTTTTTTGCAGCTCAAAAACGCCCCTCCATGTTATCTTATGGCCTCATGCACACACAGGCTTTTAGGAGCTCCAAGTGGCATTGGCAAAAAAAACCCAGATCCCGTGTGTTCTGATGACCAGCGTAAGAGCTGTAAAAACGTCTGACGCTGCTAAAGGCTGTTTAGCAATACTTATACAGCGCTAAGTCACGTTATATGTGTTTTTTTTTATGACATTCAGATGACGATATAAGAGGGCACGTACTCCGGGTTACGTCACCAGGAGGCCACACCCCCCATGGCTATATAAAAAGCTGCAAAGAGCAGAGCCGGCAAAATCACAGGAGACATCGTCAGAGGAGGACCGGAGGAAGAAGACCGGAGAAAGAAGACCAGAGGGAGAAGACCTGAGGGAGAAGACCGGAGAAAGAAGACCTGAGGGAGAAGACCTGAGGGAGAAGGCCTGAGAAAGAAGACCTGAGGGAGAAGACCGGAGGGAGAAGACCTGAGGGAGAAGACCAGAGGGAGAAGACTGGAGGGAGAAGATCAGAGGGAGAAGACCTGAGAGAGAAGACCAGAGGGAGAAGACCTGAGGGAGAAGACCTGAGGGAGAAGACCGGAGGGAGAAGATCAGAGGGAGAAGACCTGAGAGAGAAGACCAGAGGGAGAAGACTGGAGTGAGGGAGAAGACCTGAGGGAGAAGACCAGAGGGCGAAGACCTGAGGGAGAAGACCGGAGGGAGAAGACCTGAGGGAGAAGACCAGAGGGAGAAGACCTGAGAGAGAAGACCAGAGGGAGAAGACCTGAGGGAGAAGACCTGAGGGAGAAGACCTGAGGGAGAAGACCGGAGGGAGAAGATCAGAGGGAGAAGACCTGAGAGAGAAGACCAGAGGGAGAAGACTGGAGTGAGAAGACCTGAGGGAGAAGACCTGAGGGAGAGAACCTGAGGGAGAAGACTGGAGAAAGAAGACCTGAGGGAGAAGACCTGAGGGAGAAGACCTGATGGAGAAGGCCTGAGGGAGAAGACCTGACGGAGAAGACCTGATGGAGAAGGCCTGAGGGAGAAGACCTGAGGGAGAAGACCAGAGGGCGAAGACCTGAGGGAGAAGACCGGAGGGAGAAGACCTGAGGGAGAAGACCAGAGGGAGAAGATCAGAGGGAGAAGACCTAAAGGAGAAGACCAGAGGGAGAAGACTGGAGTGAGAAGACCTGAGGGAGAAGACCAGAGGGAGAAGACCGGAGGGAGAAGATCAGAGGGAGAAGACCTGAGAGAGAAGACCAGAGGGAGAAGACTGGAGTGAGAAGACCTGAGGGAGAAGACCTGAGGCAGAAGACTGGAGAAAGAAGACCTGAGGGAGAAGACCTGAGGGAGAAGACCTGATGGAGAAGGCCTGAGGGAGAAGACCTGAGAGAGAAGACCTGAGGGAGAAGGCCTGAGGGAGAAGACCTGAGGGAGAAGACCAGAGGGCGAAGAACAGAGGGAGAAGACCTGAGGGAGAAGACCTGAGGGAGAAGACCTGCTGGAGAAGACCTGAGGGATAAGACCGGAGGAAGATTTTTAATAAAGGACTTCCTCTTGCCATTATTTACACTACACTGCCTTTTTTGGGGTGAATGAGTAGGGGTACAATGTACCCCATACTCATTCACATAGGGAGGGGGGCCGTGATCTGGGGGGCCCCCTTGTGACAGGGGGCATCTAGATTCCGATAAGCCCCCCACAACCACCGCCCAGGGTTGTCGGGAGGAGGCCCTTGTCCTCATCAACATGGGGACAAGGTGCTTTGAGGTGGGGGGGTGCAGAGTCCCCCCCTGCTCCAAAGCACCCACCCCCCATGTTGAGGGCGTGTGGCCTGGTATGGTCCAGGAGGGGGTGGGGCCGCTCGCTCGTCCCCTCCCCTTTCTTGACCTGCAGGACTGCATGCTCAGATAAGGGTCTGGTATGGATTTTGGGGGGGGGGACCTTCAGAGCTCGTTGCCGGAAAGTGAACTCCCACGTGTATGTAGGTGATGAGCGGTACCTGGTTTCCTCCAGACATGACGCTTGCCATTCAGGCCACAGAGTTCAATCTTTGTTTCATCAGAGCAGAGAATTTTGTTTCTCATGGTCTGAGAGTCCTTCAGGTGTCTTTTGGTAAACTCCAGGCGGGCTGTCATGTGACTTTTACTGAGGAGTAGCTTCTGTCTGTTCACACCCATACAGGTCTGATTGGTGGAGTGCTGCAGAGATGGTTGTTCTTCTGGAAGGTTCTCCTCTCTCCACAGAGAAACGCTGGAGCTCTGTCAGAGTGACCAACGGGTTCTTGGTCACCTCCCTGACTAAGGCCCCCCTCCCCCGATCGCTCCAAACATTATATATTTTTTAAGCAGAGGCCCTTGAGAATGAAATGGTGGATGTTGCATTTTTATTTAAGTCATGCGGCATTTGCGCAGAGGTTTTTAAAATGCAAATTGTTTGTAGAAATTACACTTTAACCACTTGCCAACCGACCGCCACAGATATACTGTGGGAGCAGTGCTGGCGGCCTGCTGCCGCCCCTCCCCCCCCACTAGGCAACAAGGAAGTCAATCCACTGGGCCGGCAGCTACGATTGCCCCCTGACACCCGCGATCGCTCCCCGCTGAGAGAGAAGGACAGACGTATGTTGTAAACACAGCTGACCGTTCATATCCCTGGAATGATCACAGAGCGCCTGTGATCCTTCTATATAGGAACACAGGTCTCTATGGTCATTTCACAAGCCCCTCCCCCATACAGTTAGAAAGCACCCCCTAGGCTCACAATTAACCCTTTGATCACCCCTGGGTTAACCCCTTCCCTGCCAGTGTCATTAGTACAGTGACAGTGCATATTTTTAGCACCGATTACTGTAGTAATGTCACTGGTCCCCCCAAAAGTGTCAAAAATGTCAGTTAGGGGTCCGATCTGTCCGCCACAATGTCGCAGTCCCGCTAAAAATCGCAGATCGCCGCCATTACTAGTAAAAAAAAAAAAAAAAATGGCATAAATCTTTCCCCTAGTTTGTAGATGCGATAACTTTTGCGCAAACCAATCAAAATACGCTTATTGTGATTTTTTTGTTACCAAAAATATGGAGCAGAAAACAAATTGGCCTAAAATGTAAAAAAATGTGATTTTAAATTTTTTTTTTTATTGGGAATGTTATATAGCAGAATGTGAAAAATATTGGTTTTTTTTTTTTTTTCAAAATTGTAATTTTTTTTTTTTTTTTTTTCGCCGCCATTACTAATAAAAACAACAAAAGAAATAAAAAGTCCAAAAATCTATCCCTTTGTTAGTAAACGCAATAACTTTTGTGCAAACCAATCAAAATACGCTTATTGTGATTTTTTTTTACCAAAAATATGTAGCAGAAAACAAATTGGCCTAAAATGATGAAACAATTTGATATTTAATTTTTTTTTATTTTTTATTGGGAATGTTATATAGCATAATGTGAAAAAATTTTTTTTTTTTTTTTTTTCAGAATTGTCGCTTATTTTGTTTATAGATCAAAGAGAAATAAAAATCGCAGAGGTGACCAAATACCACCAAAATAAATCTCTATTTGTGGGGAAAAAAAGGACATTGATTTTATTTGGGTAAATCGTCGCACGACCGCACAATTGTCATTTTTTTATTGGGAATATTATATAGCAGAAAGTGAAAAAATATATATTTCTTTTTTTTTTTTCAGAATTATCAATAAACACTTATTGGGATTTTTTTTTTACCAAAAATATGTAGCAGAATACAAATTGGCCTAAAATGATGAAAAAATTTGATATTTAATTTTTTTTTTTTTATTGGAAATGTTATATAGCAGAAAGTAAAAAATATTGGTTTTTTTTTTTTTTTTTCAAAATTGTCGCTATTTATTTGTTTATAGTGCAAAAAATACAAATCGCAGAGGTGATCAAATACCACCAAAATAAAGCTCTGTTTGTGGGGAAAAATAAGGATTTTATTTGGGTACAGCGTCGCATGACAGCGCAATTGTCAGTTTTGTATTGGGAATATTATATAGCAGAAAGTGAAAAAATATTGTTTTTTTTTTTTTTCAGAATTGTCGCTCTTTTTTTTTTGTTTATAGTGCAAAGAAAAAAAATCACACAGGTGATCAAATACCACCAAAATAAATCTCTATTTGTGGGGAAAAAAAAGGATATCAATTTTATTTGGGTACAGCGTCGCACGACCGCGCAATTGTCAGTTTTTATTGGGAATATTATATAGCAGAAAGTGAAAAATTATTGTTTTTTTTTGTTTGTTTTTTTCAGACTTGTCCCTCTTTTTTTTTTTTGTTTACAGCGCAAAGAAAAAAAATCACACAGGTGATCAAATACCACCAAAAGAAATCTCTCTTTGTGGGGGAAAAATAAGGATATCGATTTTATTTGGGGTACAGCGTCGCACGACCGCGCAATTGTCAGTTAAAATACCGCAGTGCCGAATCGCAAAAAATGGCCTGGTCATTAAGGGGGGAAAATCTTCCGGTCCAGAAGTGGTTAAAGAGATTGTAAACCCCAGAAAATAAATAAAAAAATAAATAAAAAAATTAATAAAAAATAAATAAATAAAAAATAAAAAAATAAATAAATAAATAAATAAATAAATAAATAAAAAATAAATAATAATAAATAAAAAAATAAAAAATAAATAAAAAAATAAATAAATAAAAAATAAATAAATAAATAAATAAAAGTCTGGAAGACAAAGACGTAATGTGCGCGGTGCATCGCATACTGGCTCGTTATGAAATACTTCCCTTAGAACGAAGCCCCCGCAGCGGCGCCCGCTCACCGGTGACACGGGCCGCGACATGTTACTTCCGGGGGTTCCCGTCCTCCGGCTTCTGATTGGCCGGAGCCACGATGACGTCACTCCCGCGCATGCATGCACAGGGCTCCGCAGGCCGTTCCTTCAGAGCGCATGCGCCAGTGATTTCACCTGCTGCATGCAAAGTAAATATATCTCCAAAACGGTGCAATTTACCTATAAGTAAGTCTTATCATAGGATCATCTATAGCAGGGTCTCCAAACTACGGCCCTCCAGCTGTTCAGGAACTACAATTCCCATCATGCCTAGTCATGTCTGTGAATGTCAGAGTTTTACAATGCCTCATGGGACGTGTAGTTCCGCAACAGCTGGAGGGCCGTAGTTTGGAGATCCCCGATCTATAGCATTGTTTTGGAACTACATTTCCCATGATGCTCCTGCACTCTGCAGCATAGCTGAGCATCATGGGAAATGTAGTTTCTAAAACATCTGGGGGTGCCAAGGTTCCCCATCACTGTCCTCTAGGAATAAATTACAGAGGAAGCTTTACTTCCTCTTTCACATTTCATCCAGACCTGCTACTTCAATAGAAACGAAACAGGTTTTATTATAATATAAAAAATATAAGGAATAACCGCGCTAGGTAAAAAAGAAGAAAAAAGGAGCAGCAGCTTCAAGTGTGACAACACCAAAACTGTAAATAAATAATAACAAGCTGCGCTAAAACAATAATGCGTGCTATGATCACACGTGTGTATATAAAGTCCCAATAGTCTCCTGATACAAGTGTATTCCTCAATGTACAATGATCTTCAACTAATATAGGACCTTCTCTGGTAATTCAATCAGCTTACCAGATATTGGTGAATAATAAGCCGATTTCAAAGGTTTACTCCCAATAACACCGGAATGACTCTCTCGTTAAAGGTGATCCGCTGTGTTCCCAATATCTTGGATCATAGGACCTCAACCAGTGTTGAATCATACATGTGGAAAAAGAAAAAGGGTCCCATAGCGTAATACTGCTACAAATATGTATACATAAAAGGGAGCCCAAAGGTGCAAGTGTATATATTACATCACACCCAAAAACTGTGAAAGGACCAAAAGGAATAATGCAGAAAAGTACACCGAATAGCCCACCACCAAGTGTACCAACTGCTTACCAGATATATATGATAATAGGCGAAATATAACGTAAGGTGAGTTCAATGTTGATAACAACCACCAATCGTACGAACTGCTTACCAGAATTAGATTAGCCACTTGCCGACCGCTCACATGGAGCGTATTGCGGCAAAGTGGTTCGTTATCGTCCAGCGATGTACACCTACGTTGCTGGACTCCTCCCCTTGTGGCAACATTTCTTTTCCCATCTTTTCCCATTTTTGTTTTTCATCTGCTGGGAGTAATTTTCTAGCAAGCTGCAAGTCTTATTTTATTCTGGTATTCTACGATGAAAAGTATTTTTAAGTAAGATTGCATCCCCTATTCCTCCAGATACATACTCAACATAGACGCAATACATAGACGACATTCTTGATTGTTACTATCTAATCTAATTTTGTTGTGCGCTGACCTTTGTTTATTAGGTATAAATAGAACCTTTTTATTGCTCGTTTGTCATTATGTGTATTGATGTCAAGGTTTTTAAAAAAATATTACATTTTGACGTATATAAAAACAATTGTAAATGTGTCCTTTGTACTCCATATACTTGTCCATATATAAATCGTCTCCTGACAAATCCTTATAGATCACGCTTCAGTGTTGCAGAAAGTGGGTATATGGCACCAAACAGCTAAAATTACTAATAAAATGTAAACTTTTTCCCACCAAACTCAAAATAAAGCTTATAGTTATCAGCTGCTTCTTATACGTGGTTATCAGCTTCTCAACGTTTTCAAGTATGGAGCATAAAATGTTTCACTGTCAGTCACTTTATCTGTTACTGATTGATAAGGGGCAATTGGTGTGACGCAAATAACGTCCAAAGAGTAACAATGCAATCATGTATGGAGGATGTATGGAGTATATTCTACCAAAGACTTTCTCAACCAGGGTTCTGTGGATCCCTAGGACTCCTCCAGAGGTTGCTAGGGGTCACTATGAGTAATGAGCAATTTCTGCCTCTCAGATAAGTAATAAATGACACCAATAATCTGTTTTTTTTTAGCTATCTGTAAGGGTGCATTCACAGTTGCAAATGTACCCTGTCTGCGATCAGCTGCCAGAACCCTATCAGGGTCCTGGTAGCTAATCGCAGACAGGATGCATTTACAACTGTGAATACACCCTAAGGGTGAATTCTGCCCACTGATCACAAATGGAAGAAGCATTCTTCCCAGCAACCATAAAATGAAGGTACGGTAAGATATCGTTATTGTTAACAAGGGTTCCCTGGGACCTGAAAGTTATTATAAGGGTTCCGCCATGTCAACTGGGATGCCAAAGTCTAGTGCATTAACAGATTTGTTGGCAGAATGTCACCCAACAGGTTTTCCAATGTTCTTCCTGGCGCACACTTTAGTCTTATGATCCTGCATGTTGCAGGTAAGAATTTCTAGTTTTAGTAAAGTTTTATCAAGCAGTGCTTGGCATCAATCGAAAGCAAGTTGGCCATGCCATGCTTTCAGGTCCACCAACCTTCTTCACTAGTAGTTCACACTGTCCATTTTGTAGACTAGACCTTCTAAACCAGGGTTCCATGGAAACACTGGGATTCTTTAGGAGGTTTTTCCGGGATTTCTTGAGAAATGAGGAATGGTAGATTTATCTCCTGCTTACACTGCCCACCCATGTAAGGGGTCACTTCTACATTCACCACCAATGTAAGGGGTCACATCTACACTGCCCACCCATGTAAGGGGTCACTTCTACATTCACCACCAATGTAAGGGGTCACATGTATACTGCCCACCAATGTAAGGAGTCACTTTTACACTGCCACCAATGTAAGGGATCACTTTTAAACTGCCCACCCATGTAAGGGGTCACTTCTACATTCACCACCAATGTAAGGGGTCACTTCTACACTGCCCACCCATGTAAGGGGTCACTTCTACATTCACCACCAATGTAAGGGGTCACATCTACACTGACCACCAATGTAAGGGGTCATTTCTACACTGACCACCAATGTAAGGGGTCACTTTTACACTGCCACCAATATAAGGGATCACTTCTACGCTCACCATCAATTTAACGGGTTACTTCTACACTGCCCACCAATGTAAGGTGTCATTTCTACACTGACCACCAATGTAAGGGGTCACTTTTACACTGCCCACTGTAAGGGAAACCCCAAAACTCATGGGTTTCAGTAACATTTTGACTGTTGAAGCCAGATTGAAAATTATATTTATTTAGACAAACATGTAGATAAAAAGACATGTTTGGAGAGCAAGTCCATCACATTACATTCTGAAGTATGAAATCACTTGCTCTCCAAACATGTATTTTTATCTACATGTTTGTCTAAATCAGGGGTGGGGAACCTATGGCCGGGGGGGCCATATGCGGCCCTCAAAGTAATTTGGTCCGGCCCCCTCGTGCAGCTGAGTCTGTGTCTCTCAGCTGATCTGTCAGAATGGAGCCGATGCTTCCTGTATAGTTTCGACTCCATTCTGACAGTCTAAGTGAGTCACAGGCGGAGTGATATCAAATGCACTCCGCCTGTGACCAATACAGGAAACACCGCCTCTTCCTCCAGCGCGGCACCGCTGCTAACCAGCATTTCGCGCCAGCAGCACACACAGCAGTACCAGCCAGAGCCAGCAGTACTCACAGCAGTACCAGCCAGCTGTACCCACCAGCAGTACCAGCCAGCTATACCCACGAGCAGTACCCACCAGCTGTACCCGCCAGCAGTTCTTTTCAAAACTTACCACCACAAAGAGTCGACTGCGCTACAGACTAACCGACGCAAACCTGGAAAACCAGTTGCGAGTAGCAACATCATCAATACCAGCTAACATCACACACCTCACCAAAGAGAAGCAGTTGCAGCCATCACATTAGGGGTGAGTTAATTAAATGTTTGACCAAATATAAGAGGCACATTTAAGTTGATAATTTTGTACGGCCCCCAAATGATTGTATTTTTACCCAAATGGCCCTTGGCAGAAAAAAGGTTCCCCACCCCTGGTCTAAATAAATATAATTTTCAATCTGGCTTCAACAGTCAAAATGTTACTGAAACCCGTGAGTTTTGGGGTTTTCCTTAAAAATGGTCCTTCGTTAGCCTGAAAGAGACACTCTGTGGACATCGCTAAAGAAACAGAACAGGATAACACAAGCTGGGAATTCACTTCTTCAGTAAAGGTAAGCCAACTTTCTGCTTACTGCGATTTCCCCTTGTGTTGTGCTATTTCTGTAAGTCGATGTAATGGAGAAGTACCCTTCAAAGAACATTGGCTGTTGAAATTAATTTTTTTAAATTTCTTTTTACTTTTCATACTATCTATTACTTATTACTGTCCTTTGCATGAGTGTGTCCTGCTGAATGATTTGCCCTATTTCGGGAGCAATGTGTGGTTAGGTAGGATTTCTGCAGTTCCTTGCGATCGGGAGACGGACCAGGTCAGGAATCGGGTCTTCGGACTCAAGGTATCATTCATAAGGTGTGATGGATAAGGTACTATGTGTGGTGGGGCCCTGGTTTATTGCCGAGGGTGATGGGCTTGAAACCTTAGTACCTTATCTTCTGCGTGATTCTTCATAAAATCACACAGGAGAACTGTCTTCTTCTATTTCACAACAGTGCCTATAAACTTAAGTGGAAGACTTTTTAGGGAAGCATAACTATCAGGTTATATACTCTCTCTCTCACAGATTCTAAAATGTATCCTATTATAATGCACCATTTGTTGGAATATGTTATGCTGTGTGTCCTGCATATGAGTGGTTGATTGCTGAAAAAGGAGTGCTTTTTACATTCTTGAACTATTTTAATCTTACATAGTAGTTGAGGTTGAATAAAGAAAATAGTCCATCCAGTTCAACCTGTGTAGGTGTGTGTGGCCGTAATCATCTCTCATACCCCTGATGTTCTGATCCTTGAGATGTACATCTAAGAGTCTTTTGAAAGCCACCATACTTCCCGCAGAAACCACCTCTTGTGGTAGAGAATTCCACAATCTTGTAGCCCTAACAGTAAAAACCCCCCCCCCATTGCCTGAGGTTAAAACGCTTCTCCTCCAATCGCATTGTATGCCCTCGAGTCCTCGTGCAATCCTTTCGACTGAATAGCTTTTTTTCTATACTGAGATCACCATTGAGGTATTTATAAATTGCTATCATGTCCCCTCTCAGGTGTCTCTTCTCCAGGGAGAATAAATCAAGCGATTGCAGACGCTCCTCATAATTAAGGTCCTCCAATCCCCAAATTAGTTTAGTTGCCCTTCTCTGGACTCTCTCCAGCTCCAACACATCCCTCCTGAGGACTGGTGACCAGAACTGGACAGAATACTCCAGATGTGTACAAAGGAATCGGGGGGCTACACGAACCCCGCTTGTAAGGCCGAACTAAATAATACACCTCAGGAAGTGCCGCCATGGCTAACAGAGGATAGACTTAAAGCTAAACTAGAGAAACTTAACATAAATAAATCCCCGGGACCGGATGGCTTGCACCCAAGGGTTCTTAATGAGCTCAGCCAGGTGATTGCCAGACCATTATTCTTGATCTTTAAGGATAGTTTACAGACGGGTATGGTGCCAGCTGATTGGAAAAAAGCCAACGTCGTACCAATATTTAAAAAGGGGCCGAGATATATCCCAGGTAACTATAGGCCGTTCAGCCTAACATCAGTAGTCTGCAAAATTTTGGAGGGGATGATAAGGGACCACATACAAGACTTTAGTAATGAAAACGGTATTATAAGTAGTAATCAGCATGGATTCATGAAAAATCGTTCATGCCAAACCAATCTATTAACCTTCTACGATGAAGTGAGCTGCCACCTAGATAAGGGAAAGCCTGTAGATGTGGTGTATCTGGACTTTGCAAAGGCCTTTGACACCGTTCCCCACAAACGCTTACTGTACAAACTAAGGAAGGTAGGTATGGACCATAAGGTGAGTACCTGGATAGAGAACTGGCTCCAGGGGAGAGTACAGAGGGTGGTGATTAATGGGGAGTACTCGGATTGGGCGGGTGTGGAAAGTGGGGTCCCCCAGGGTTCTGTCCTGGGACCAATCCTGTTTAATTTATTCATAAATGATCTAGAGGAGGGGATATCTAGTACAATCTCAGTATTTGCAGATGATACTAAACTAGGCATGCCAATATCTTCTATGCAGGATGTGGAAACCTTGCAAGCAGACCTGATCAAAATAACGGGGTGGGCAACTACATGGCAGATGAGGTTTAATGTAGAAAAATGTAAAGTAATGCACTTGGGGGCCAGAAACCAGAAAGCAAGCTACTCACTAGGGGGGGAACCTCTGGGGGAGTCTAGGATGGAAAGGGACCTGGGGGTACTGGTAGACAACAAGCTTGGCAGTGGCATGCAATGCCAAGCCGCCGCAAGCAAAGCCAACAGAATATTGTGATGTATAAAAAAGGGGATTCACTCCAGAAATAAAGAGATTATTCTTCCACTCTACAAGACTCTGGTCCGGCCACATCTGGAGTATGCTGTCCAGTTCTGGGCACCGGTCCTCAGGAAGGATGTGCTGGAACTGGAGAAAGTCCAGAGAAGGGCAACAAAAATAATTAGGGGAATGGAGGACATCAGCTATGAGGAAAGACTACAAGCACTGAACCTTTTCTCTCTGGAGAAAAGACGATTGAGGGGGGATGTGATATCAATGTACAAATACTGTACTGGTGACCCGAGCATAAGGAACAAACTATTCAGAGAAAGGAGATACAATAAGACATGTGGCCACTCACTAAAACTAGAGGAAAGGCGGTTTAACCTTAAAGTGCGTAAGGGGTTCTTCACTGTAAGAGCGGTAAGGATGTGGAATTCTCTTCCACAAGCAGTCGTATCAGCAGGGAGCATTGATAGTTTCAAAAAACTATTGGATGGACACCTTAAAGACCACAACATACAGGGGTATACAATGTACAACATACAGGGGTATACAATGTACAACATACAGGAGTATACAATGTACAACATACAGGGGTATACAATGTACAACATACAGGGGTATACAATGTACAACATACAGGGGGTATACAATATACAACATACAGGGGGTATACAATGTACAACATACAGGGGTATACAATGTACAACATACAGGGGTATACAATGTACAACATACAGGAGTATACAATGTACAACATACAGGAGTATACAATGTACAACATACAGGGGGTATACAATGTACAACATACAGGGGTATACAATGTACAACATACAGGGGTATACAATGTACGGTTAAAAGCAAACACACACACACATCATAGGTTGAACTGGATGGACTGGTGTCTTTTTTCAGCCTCACTAACTATGTAACTATGTAACTATGTGGTCGGAGTTTTATAAAGTGGAGGGATTATAGTTTTATCTCTGGAATACATCCCTTTCTTTATGCATGCTAATATTCTGCTGGCTTTGGCAGCTGCCGCTTGACATTGCATGCTATTGCCTAGTCTATCATCTACCAAGACTCCCAGATCTTTCTCCATTTTTGATTCCCCCAAAGTTTCCCCCCCTAAAATGTATTGTGCCTCATTCATTGTGTGTGCCTGTCAGTCTGTGTGGCTGATTTATGATAGTCTGGTATAGATCCTGGGCAAGGATTGGGGCCAGATATAGAGTTCCTGCTGCTACCTAGGTCGATTGTGTCTGTGTGACTTGGGGACCTTGGTAATAGATTAATCGTTCAGGAAGTCTCATCACTGTGTGAGATGGGGAATCGTACCACCGTGTACACCTCAAATGAGGATCTGTGTGATCTCCACTGCGAACCCTTCCTGGACCGCCAAAGATTTTGATAATTTTGGAGCAGGAACAGTCCATTCCCTGAAGAAATGGAACTAAGGCACACAGGGGTTTTGTACCCCTAGAACCCCAAAGAATGTAGAAAGTACTATAGTATCCAAGTGCTTTAAAAAGAAGAAAAAGCAGGCACTAGATAAATTGATAAATCCAAGTGAATACAGTGCGAAAACATGGTGAAGAGGAGACTGAGGGGAACCAATGAGAAATTTGTATGACTACAGATGAAAAGAACCTAATAATAATAATATTGATTAAATAACTGTAGGCTCATTGTACCCTGAACTACCACCTAGATGACTTATAATGATCTAAGTAGAGGCATAGATTAGACCCGACTGCAGTGCTGTATTTTGGCCTAGGCCAACAAGGCCCAGGCCTAGGGCAGCACTTTGCAGGGGGGCAGCAAAAAAGCCACCCCCCTCCACCTGAGACTCTATTGGCCACTGGTTGCTAGAACCGCCTCTCTCATCCCCCTCTCTCTCATCCCCCCTCTCTCTCTCTCACTTCCCTCTCTCTCTCTCTCTCTCACCTCCTCTCTCTTTCTCTATCATCCTCCTCTCTCTCTCTCTCTCACCCCCCTCTCTCATCCCCCTCTATCACCCCCCTCTATCACCCCCCTCTCTGTCTCATCCCCCCTCTCTCTCATCCCCCCCACTCTCTCATCCCCCCTCTCTCTCCCCCTCTCTCTCTCGCTCTCACCCCCCCTCTCTCTCCCTCATCCCCCCTCTCTCTCATCCCTCCTCTCTCTTTCTCACCCCCCTCTCTCTCTCTCTCATCCCCCCTCTCTCTCTCTCATCCCCCCTCTCTCTCTCATCCCCCTCTCTCTTTCATCCCTCCTCTCTCTCTCCCTCCCTCCCTCCCTCCCCCACAGCTCTCTCTCTCTCTCATACCCCCCTCTCTTTCCCTCCCTCATCCTCCCCTCTCTCTCTCTCTCTCTCTCTCTCGCCCCCTCTCACCCCCCCCCCCCCATGAGATCTCAGGGGTTCATGCTGGGACTTGTAGTCCTTCAGTTTTGGATGGATTTACAAGGAGTGGGGAAAATTTACATGGGGGGGCGCCCAATTTTAGTCTTGCCTAGGGCAGCACAAAACCAAAATACACCACTGCCCGACTGTACACCAGAGAGAGGAAAGATCAGACCTACTGAACTGGAGTAGGTACAGTCCAGAAGTAGAGAAAGTGCAGCTTTATTAGAGAAATTTAATAATATTTTTTGTCTACAGGTCTTAACTAGCTACCGTAATTGTAAGAGTATGTTATGCTGGCCATACATGTTAAATTTTTTGTTGTACAATGTTCTGTTAGATTTACCACAAACAACATAATATGAGGTCAAAGCTGAACACTTTCATTTGTATCCAATTAGGCAGCCCTTTGTACTTACATAGTTGAAGGTAAATTAAAAAAAAAAAAAATTGTACAGAAAATTGTAAGAAAATTGTATCCTGTATGGGCAGCCTTGTCGTGTAAGGTGTCATTTCTACACTGACCACCAATGTAAGGGGTCCCTTCTACACTCACCATCAATGTAAGGGGTCACTTCTACACTGACCACCAATGTAAGGGGTAATTTCTACACTGACCTCCAATATAAGGGGTCACTTCTACACTGACCTCCAATGTAAGGGGTCACTTCTACACTGACCTCCAATGTAAGGGGTCACTTCTACACTGACCTTCAATGTAAGGGGTCACATCTACACTGCCGATCAATGTAAGGTCTCATTTCTAAGCTGCCTACCAATGGAAGAGGTCACTTCTACACCGCCCACCAATGTAAGGGGTCACATCTACACTGACCTCCAATGTAAGGGGTCACTTCTACACTGACCTCCAATGTAAGAGGTCCCTTCTACACAGCCCACCAATGTAAGGGGTCACTTCTACACTGACCACCAATGTAAGGGAACACTTCTTTACTGACCTCCAATGTAAGGGGTCACTTCTACACTCACCATCAATGTAAGGGGTCACTTCTACATTGACCTCCAATGTAAGGGGTCACATCTACACTGGCCTCCAATGTAGGGGGTCACATCTACACTGACCACCAATGTAAGGGGTCACTTCTACACTGACCACCAATGTAAGGGATCACTTCTACACTGACCTCCAATGTAAGGGGTCACATCTACACTGCCGATCAATGTAAGGTCTCACTTCTAAGCTGTCTACCAATGTAAGGGGTCACATCTACACCGACCACCAATGTAAGGGGTCACATCTACACTGACCTCCAATGTAAGGGGTCACTTCTACACAGACCTCCAATATAAGAGGTCCCATCTACACCACCCACCAATGTAAGGGGTCACTTCTACACTGACCTCCAATGTAAGGGGTCACTTCTACACTGACCTCCAATGTAAGGGGTCACTTCTACACTGACCTCCAATGTAAGGGGTCACTTCTACACTCACCATCAATGTAAGGGGTCACATCTACACTGCCGATCAATGTAAGGTCTCATTTCTATGCTGCCTACCAATGGAAGAGGTCACTTCTACACCGCCCACCAATGTAAGGGGTCACTTCTACACTGACCACCAATGTAAGGGAACACTTCTTTACTGACCTCCAATGTAAGGGGTCACTTCTACACTCACCATCAATGTAAGGGGTCACTTCTACACTGACCTCCAATGTAAGGGGTCACATCTACACCGACCACCAATGTAAGGGGTCACTTCTACACTGACCACCAATGTAAGGGGTCACTTCTACACTGACCACCAATGTAAGGGATCACTTCTACACTGACCTCCAATGTAAGGGATCACTTCTACACTGACCTCCAATGTAAGGGGTCACATCTACACTGCCGATCAATGTAAGGTCTCACTTCTAAGCTGTCTACCAATGTAAGGGGTCACATCTACACCGACCACCAATGTAAGGGGTCACTTCTACACTGACCACCAATGTAAGGGGTCACTTCTACACTGACCACCAATGTAAGGGGTCACTTCTACACTGACCACCAATGTAAGGGATCACTTCTACACTGACCACCAATGTAAGGGATCACTTCTACACTGACCTCCAATGTAAGGGGTCACATCTACACTGCCGATCAATGTAAGGTCTCACTTCTAAGCTGTCTACCAATGTAAGGGGTCACATCTACACCGACCACCAATGTAAGGGGTGACGTCTACACCGACCATCAATAAAAGGGGTGACTGCAATGATCACCAATGTAAGGGGTCACATCTGCACTGACCACCAATGTAAGGGATCACTTCTACACTGACCTCCAATGTAAGGGGTCACATCTACACTGCCGATCAATGTAAGGTCTCACTTCTAAGCTGTCTACCAATGTAAGGGGTCACTTCTACACTGACCACCAATATAAGGGGTGACGTCTACACTGACCATCAATAAAAGGGGTGACTGCAATGATCACCAATGTAAGGGGTAATTTCTACCTTACCTTGACCACCAATGTTTGGGGTCATTTTTACAATGACCACCAATGCAGGAATCACTTCTACACTCACCATCAATGTAAGGGGTCAGTTCTTCACTGATCATCAGGGAAAGTGGTCACTTCTACAATGACCATCAATGTAAGGGGTGACTTCAATGACCATCAATGTAAGGGGTCACTTCTGCACCAACCATCATTTAAGAGGTTACTTCTACACTGACCACCAATATAAAGGGTCACTTCTATACTGACCATTAGTGTAAGGGGTAGTTTCTACCAATGTAGAGGGTCACTACAATTTTCACTGGCTATGTTTCTTTTCCGACCATTATAATAATTAATTTTATTTCATGATTATAAGTGAACCCCATTCATTATTCTTTTATATAAAAGTCTCTACAACTTCCCGATCATGCTAACGCGCCACGAGATGAAGGTCTAATAATTTTAGAATGGGGTCCTTGAAACCTGAAAACTATTTTAACTGCTCCTCCAAGGTAAGAGGGTTGTGAATGGCTGCTACAGATGTATATGAATGCTGACTCCAGCTATTCACCAAACAGATGTAGGAACGTATCTTCCTTTTTGGTTTTGCAATGTATGATCTCGTCACCAGGCATAGTAATAAAGTCCTCAGCAATGTTGCAGAAGATTACAACAAATGGAGTTTGTCACCAGCCAGGGCTCAAATGCTTCTAAACATTTTGTGAACTCATTGTAGAAGATATGTTTGTCCCTCTAATGTAGTTGTTTGAAGCACAGTTGGTGGGCAGGGTTGCCAATCGTCAGTAAATTCACGGCCAGTTTGTAAAACAAGTGATTTTTACACTTGTCTGTGAATGACCATTGACGGATTGCACCTAAATGGGGAGGGTGCAGCCGTACTGGGTGCGAGGATGGCCAAAAAGCTAGAGGGGCTTTTAAACTAGGGAATGGGGTGGGGGGTACAGATGTAGAATTAGCCAGTGGAAAGCAAGTTGCAGAGGGCAGAAATGGGGGCATTAGCGGTAGGGTGTACGGAGCTCCTATACCCAGGATGGGTATGGGGAAAAATCAGGAGGGCAACCTAAAAACATCAAATGAGGATATATGTAGCCGCTCAAAATTAAGAGGTTTGTATACCAATGCCAGAAGCCTGGCCAACAAGATGGGAGAGCTGGAGCTGCTGTTGTTGGAGGAGGACTTAGATTTTGTGGGGATAACTGAGACTTGGTTTGACAGCTCTCATGACTGGATGGCGACCATTCAGGGGTATTCCCTTTATCGCAGAGATAGAGAGGGTAAAAAAGGAGGAGGGGTATGTCTGTATATTAAGAACAGCATACAGGTAAATATGAGGGATGATATTAATAATGGAGCTAAGGACGAGGCAGAATCCCTATGGGTAGAGCTTCAAAGGGAAGGCACAGTGGGGAAGGTAATATTGGGCGTATGCTATAGGCCCCCCAACCTGAGGGAGGAGGGGGAGGCGGACCTCATGTTACAGATAGGATTGGCAGCAAGAATGGGAAATATCATTATAATGGGGGACTTTAATTATCCAGATATAGACTGGGCAGATGGAACCGCGCATTCGGCCAAGGCTAGGCAGTTCCTAAATATCTTGCAGGACAATTTCATGGGTCAGATGGTGAATGCACCGACAAGAAACAATGCGGTACTTGACCTACTGATTACCAACAATACAGACCTGCTCACGGATATAGAAATACGGGAGAACTTAGGAAACAGTGACCATAGGTCAATAAGTTTCAGTATTAATAATAGGAAGCAGAGGGGTAATTTAAGGACGCTGAATTTCAAAAGAGCCAATTTCCCAAAACTGCGCTCGCTGCTAGAAAATATCAATTGGGATAGAACCCTGGGAACAAAGAACACGGAGGAAAAATGGGAGTGCTTCAAGAGCATACTTAACAAGGGGATTGACCAGTGCATTCCAAAGGGAAATAAATTTGAAAGAGCAAAATTAAACCCTGGGTGGCTAAACTCCAACATAAAAATGCATATTAGTGCTAAAGGAAAGGCTTTAAAAAAATACAAGGCTGAGGGGTCATTGGCAGCATTTAAGCATTACAAAGAGTGTAATAAGAAATGTAAAGATGAAATCAGGGCGGCTAAAATAGAACACGAGAGACATATAGCGGAGGAGAGTAAAAAGAACCCCAAGAAGTTCTTTAAGTATATAAACAGTAAGAAAGCGAGGCCAGAACACATTGGCCCCATAAAAGATGACAAAGGAAATATGGCCACTGAGGACAGGGAAAAGGAGGAAGTGTTAAATAATTTCTTCTCTTCAGTCTTCACAAAAGAATCGGGGGGCTACACGAACCCAGCTTGTAAGGCCAATCTAAACAACACACCTCAGGAAGTGCCGCCATGGATAACAGAGGATAGACTTAGAACTAAACTTGAGAAACTTAACATAAATAAATCACCGGGACCGGATGGCTTGCACCCGAGGGTTCTTAAAGAGCTCAGCCAGGCGATTGCCAGACCATTATTCTTGATCTTTAAGGATAGTTTACAGACGGGTATGGTGCCAGCTGATTGGAAAAAGGCCAACGTAGTACCAATATTTAAAAAGGGGCCGAGGTGTATCCCGGGTAACTATAGACCTGTCAGCCTAACATCTGTAGTCTGCAAGATTTTGGAGGGGGTGTTAAGGGACCACATACAAGACTTTAGTAATGAAAACAATATAATTAGTAGTAATCAGCATGGATTTATGAAAAATCGTTCTTGCCAAACCAATCTATTAACCTTCTACGATGAAGTGAGCTCCCATCTAGATAAAGGTAAGCCTGTGGATGTGGTGTATCTGGACTTTGCAAAGGCCTTTGACACCGTTCCCCACAAACACTTACTGTACAAACTAAGGAAGGTAGGTATGGACCATAAGGTGAGTACCTGGATAGAGAACTGGCTCCAGGGGAGAGTCCAGAGGGTGGTGATTAATGGGGAGTACTCGGATTGGGCGGGGGTGGAAAGTGGGGTCCCCCAGGGTTCTGTCCTGGGGCCAATCCTGTTTAATTTATTCATAAATGATCTAGAGGAGGGGATATCCAGCACAATCTCAGTATTTGCAGATGATACTAAACTAAGCATGCCAATATCTTCTATACAGGATGTGGAAACCTTACAAGAGGACCTAAACAAAATAACGGGGTGGGAAACTACATGGCAGATGAGGTTTAATGTTGATAAATGTAAAGTAATGTACTTGGGGGCCAGAAACCAGAAAGCAAGCTACTCACTAGGGGGGGAACCTCTGGGGGAGTCTAGGATGGAAAAAGACTTGGGGGTACTGGTAGACAACAGGCTTGGGAGTGGCATGCAATGCCAAGCAGCTGCAAGCAAAGCCAACAGAATATTGGGATGTATAAAAAAGGGGATTCACTCCAGAAATAAAGAGATTATTCTCCCGCTCTACAAGACTCTGGTCCGGCCACATCTGGAGTATGCTGTCCAGTTCTGGGCACCGGTCCTCAGGAAGGATGTGCTGGAATTGGAAAGAGTCCAGAGAAGGGCAACAAAAATAATTAGGGGAATGGAGGACATCAGTTATGAGGAAAGACTACAAGCACTGAACCTATTCTCTCTGGAGAAAAGACGATTGAGGGGGGATATGATATCAATGTACAAATACTGTACTGGTGACCCGAGCATAAGGAACAAACTATTCAGAGAAAGGAAATACAATAAGACACGTGGCCACTCACTAAAACTAGAGGAAAGGCGGTTTAACCTTAAAGTACGTAAGGGGTTCTTCACTGTAAGGGCGGTAAGGATGTGGAATTCTCTTCCACAAGCAGTCGTATCAGCAGGGAGCATTGATAGTTTCAAAAAACTATTAGATGGACACCTTAAAGACCACAACATACAGGGGTATACAATGTACAACATACAGGGGTATACAATGTACAACATACAGGGGTATACAATGTACAACGTATAGGAGGTATACAATGTACAACATACAGGGGTATACAATGTACAACATACAGGGATATACAATGTACAACATACAGGGGGTATACAATGTACAACATACAGGAGGTATACAATGTACAACATACAGGGATATACAATGTACAACATACAGGAGGTATACAATGTACAACATACAGGGGGTATACAATGTACAACATACAGGGGTATACAATGTACGGTTAAAAGCAAACACACACACATCATAGGTTGAACTGGATGGACTGATGTCTTTTTTCAACCTCACTAACTATGTAACCATGTAACTATGTAACCATTACAGACAGACAATCACTGACAGATAAAAAAATTACAGATTACACTCTGTGAGTTTACTGATGGTTGGCAACCCTGTTGGTGGGTCAAAATCCACCTGAAGACACTCCATCGCCTTTTCCTGAACATACTAAGCATTAAATTGTCTTTTAGACCTTTGTATCTGAGATATAAAAGTCCCATAAAAAACATTTAATTTCTCCCTAATCCCTAACAGTTATAATCTTTTGTATCACTTGACTCTCCCTTTGAAGGTTCTAATGAGCGGGGCCCTCTGATTCCTCCTGTATTGTAACTCTACTATCTCCTTGCATTTTGTAAAGGGCTGGGTTAACTATTGGCACAATAAAAATTCAGTATAAATATAATATAATATAATATAAAACAATATACTATAATATAATATACTATAATATAATATAATATAATATAATATAAAACAATATACTATAATATAATATAATATAATATACTATAATATAATATAATATATTATAATATAATATAATATAATATAATATAATATAATATAATATGATATAATATAACATAATATAATATACTGTAATATAATATGATATGATATAACATAATATAATATATTGTAATATAATATAATATGATATGATATTGTATACTATAACATAAGATTATATAACATATTATAATATGATACCATATAATATAATATAATATAACAAAAAAATCCTTTTTTAGATTGATATGGTTGCAACCAATCTATGTTTTGTTTGTTTTTTCTTTTTTTTTTTTTTTTTTTTTTTTTACCAACAATTAAACCAGAATTCCACTGGAGGTCATTAGAGATTCAGTGGGAGATTGCGAATGAAAAAAAAAAAAAAACAGAAATATAAACGCAAGAAAACAATATACTATAATAAAATATAATATAATATAATATAAAACAATATACTATAATATAATATAATATTATATAATATAATATAATATAATATGATATAATATAACATAATATAATATAATATAACAAAAAAATCATTTTTTAGATTTATATGGTTGCAACCAATCTGTCTTTTGTTTGTTTTTTTCTTTTTTTTTTTTAGTTTTTTTTACCAACACTTTAAACCAGAATTCCACTGGAGGTCATTAGAGATTCAATGGGAGATTGCAAATGAAAAAAAAAAAAAAACAATAAAGTTTTTCAAACTTTATCACTACTTACACTGCCAACATGCATCAGAAAAAAATTGGCTAACTCTGTATTACGAATTACTTTTCGTCTTTATGTAGAGCTGTGAATATTTTTTTCAATAAACAGTTATTTGACATAAAAAAAAAAAAGGCTAAACGGTTAACAAAAAAGCCAGATCCAACCAAAAAAAGAATTGTCTGCTCAAAAAAACCCATTGACAAATATTATTGGATTATTATAGCTATTATTCATACTAATGTACTGCTAGCTGTAGGTGTAATCATTTTTATGTTGGGGTTCCCTGAGACCTGATAATGATTTTAAGGGTTCCTCTATGGTAGAAATGTTGGGAAAGGTTCAGCGACTGGTAAGGTAAGCCTGGAGACCACCCCTCCCGCCAATAAAAGGTTCAGCGACTGGTAAGGTAAGCCTGGGAACCACCCCTCCCGCCACTGAAAGGTTCAGCGACTGGTAAGGTAAGCCTGGAGACCACCCCTCCCACCAATAAAAGGTTCAGCGACTGGTAAGGTAAGCCTGGGAACCACCCCTCCCGCCACTGAAAGGTTCAACAACTGGTAAGCCTGGAAACCACCCCTCCCGCCAATAAAAGGTTCAGCGACTGGTAAGGTAAGCCTGGAAACCACCCCTCCCGCCAATAAAAGGTTCAGCGACTGGTAAGGTAAGCCTGGGAACCACCCCTCCCGCCACTGAAAGGTTCAACAACTGGTAAGGTAAGCCTAGAAACCACCCCTCCCGCCGCTGGACAGTTCAGCGACTGGTAAGGTAAGCCTGGGAACCACCCCTCCCGCCGCTGGACAGTTCAGCGACTGGTAAGGTAAGCCTGGGAACCACCCCTCCCGCCACTGGACAGTTCAGCGACTGGTAAGGTAAGCCTGGGAACCACCCCTCCCGCCGCTGGACAGTTCAGCGACTGGTAAGGTAAGCCTGGGAACCACCCCTCCCGCCACTGAAAGGTTCAGCGACTGGTAAGGTAAGCCTGGGAACCACCCCTCCCGCCAATAAAAGGTTCAGCGACTGGTAAGGTAAGCCTGGGAACCACCCCTCCCACCACTGAAAGGTTCAACAACTGGTAAGCCTGGAAACCACCCCTCCCGCCAATAAAAGGTTCAGCGACTGGTAAGGTAAGCCTGGGAACCACCCCTCCCGCCACTGAAAGGTTCAACAACTGGTAAGGTAAGCCTAGAAACCACCCCTCCCGCCGCTGGACAGTTCAGCGACTGGTAAGGTAAGCCTGGGAACCACCCCTCCCGCCGCTGGACAGTTCAGCAACTGGTAAGGTAAGCCTGGGAACCACCCCTCCCGCCGCTGGACAGTTCAGCGACTGGTAAGGTAAGCCTGGGAACCACCCCTCCCGCCACTGGACAGTTCAGCGACTGGTAAGGTAAGCCTGGGAACCACCCCTCCCGCCACTGAAAGGTTCAGCGACTGGTAAGGTAAGCCTGGGAACCACCCCTCCCGCCAATAAAAGGTTCAGCGACTGGTAAGGTAAGCCTGGGAACCACCCCTCCCACCACTGAAAGGTTCAACAACTGGTAAGCCTGGAAACCACCCCTCCCGCCAATAAAAGGTTCAGCGACTGGTAAGGTAAGCCTGGGAACCACCCCTCCCGCCACTGAAAGGTTCAACAACTGGTAAGCCTGGAAACCACCCCTCCCGCCAATAAAAGGTTCAGCGACTGGTAAGGTAAGCCTGGGAACCACCCCTCCGGCCACTGAAAGGTTCAACAACTGGTAAGGTAAGCCTAGAAACCACCCCTCCCGCCACTGAAAGGTTCACCGACTGGTAAGGTAAGCCTAGAAACCACCCCTCCCGCCAATAAAAGGTTCAGCGACTGGTAAGGTAAGCCTGGGAACCACCCCTCCCACCGCTGGACAGTTCAGCGACTGGTAAGGTAAGCCTGGGAACCACCCCTCCCGCTGCTGGACAGTTCAGCGACTGGTAAGGTAAGCCTGGGAACCACCCCTCCCGCCGCTGGACAGTTCAGCGACTGGTAAGGTAAGCCTGAGAACCACCCCTCCCGCCGCTGGACAGTTCAGCGACTGGTAAGGTAAGCCTGGGAACCACCCCTCCCGCTGCTGGACAGTTCAGCGACTGGTAAGGTAAGCCTGGGAACCACCCCTCCCGCCGCTGGACAGTTCAGCGACTGGTAAGGTAAGCCTGAGAACCACCCCTCCCGCCGCTGGACAGTTCAGTGACTGGTAAGGTAAGCCTGGGAACCACCCCTCCCGCCGCTGGACAGTTCAGCAACTGGTAAGGTAAGCCTGGGAACCACCCCTCCCGCCGCTGGACAGTTCAGCGACTGGTAAGGTAAGCCTGAGAACCACCCCTTCCGCCGCTGGACAGTTCAGCGACTGGTAAGGTAAGCCTGGGAACCACCCCTCCCGCCACTGGAAAGTTCAGCGACTGGTAAGGTAAGCCTGGGAACCACCCCTCCCGCCGCTGGACAGTTCAGCGACTGGTAAGGTAAGCCTGGGAACCACCCCTCCCGTCGCTGGACAGTTCAGCGACTGGTAAGGTAAGCCTGAGAACCACCCCTCCCGCCACTGATCCCGCTGCAAATCCACTATGGGGACCACTTTTATCTGAAAGTCTGGCGCTTGAGGGAAAATAAAATGCCGGGGTCATGCATCTAGCTGCTGCCATAACCTCGGTATTTAACGTCAAACAAAGGACGTATTTTCCCAGCTAGTCGGTCAGCAAGTGTTTAAGCAGGGTGATGAAAAGTCCCCCTTACAGCCCGACATCTTCATGTGGATTTGCACCCACCAACTGTCCTATATCTACCTTAGAGGGGCAACTATATCTTCTATGAGTGATAACTGCAGAATCTTTGAATCAGAAATACTCTTGGGGTTCCCATATCTATACTGCTGGTTGAGAACCTTTGAAGTAGCCGGGGATGAATACGGCAGAGTGGGGTGATTTACTAAAACTGGAGAATGCAAAATCTGGTGCAGATGTCCATGGCAGCCAATCAGCATGTTCAGTTAAGTTTTGACAAAAAAAAAAAAAACCTGGAAGCTGATTGGTTTCTATGCACAGCCACACCGGATTTTGCACTCTCCAGTTTTAGTAACTCAACCCACATTGACTACATTCCCAACTTTCGGTTTTTCCTCACCTGACCATCCTTGACGCTCTTCTTTCCTGTCCACCCGGGGCGAAGCGTCAATGTCACACGGACAACGAACTCTTCTGTCTTCTTCCTCTTTCTGTGTTTTTTCTGGTCTCACTCAAGCCAAAAATTTCCCAGGAGATCCTCAGTCCCGGGGCCGGGTGCTAACCTGGAGAGCTTTGCCCGTTTTTCCGCTGTCAATGACCTAACCTGTTGAAGGACCTTTCCGACGTTCTCATGTCACCAGAACGGTCTCATGGTGAGGACTGTTGCAGCTTTTCTCTCTCTCTCTGTCTTTAAACAGGAAGCCTCTGCTTTCACAGCTTCCACTTCTCTTTTTTCGCCTGTTCACCTCAGACACATTGTGTAATCACTCAGCAGCTTAAACAGCTGCACGAAGCACAACAAGCACCACAGTGTCAACCAGAAAAGCACGCTAGAGGCCGGCCGGGAGGGTGCAAAGGTGCACAGAGAGGTTCTAGAGAGAGTGCAAGGTGCAAGAGGAGAAAAACGACCAGGAAATACAAGGGAGAGAGAGACGGGATGGTATCTGGTATCCCAGGTAGAAGGCAATATAACACAGAGGTAGCTAAGGTATGAAATCCTTCTCCGCCCAACTGCGGTGTAGAAGGGGAGGAGGAGAGGACGCCAGGAGCAGAGAGAGGCTCGCCAGGAACATTTAGCAGGACAACAATTGGACTGGAAGAGACGGAAGAGGAAAAAAAAAGGTCACTGCTAAAACCTTTGTTACCATCAACGTTTGCAATAATATAAACCTGTAAAGAATTCTTCTAGTAGATGTAAAGCCCGTTACCAAAATCTCATACAATCTTTACAGCAATTTTTTTTTTTTTCACACATGTTGAAGTTTGCATTTTTTTGGCTGCAAAATTACTTAAAACCCTTAGGCTCCTTTCACACACTCCGTCCGTCAGATGGATTCAGTTTTTCTCAGCGGGGGGATCGATCCGCCGATCCCCCGCTGAGCAGGAGAATGACAGCTATTCTCTGCACTGTGTGCGGAGACACAGCTGTCACAGCCCCATAGATCTCTATGGGGGAAATCGGATGGGAACGGACCGTCGGTTCCGATCCGCTGGACAGATGGAAAATAGGGTTTCCATCCATCCAGATTTGATGGATCGGATCGGGTCGGATGTCAGCGGACATGTCTCCGCTGCCATCCAATGCCCCATAGGAATGCATGGGGGGACCGTTCAGATCCGCCAAAAAAACGGACAGTCGGATCTGAACGGTCCGCCTTAAGGCTCCTTTCACACTATCCGTCCGTCAAACAGACTCCGCTTTTCTAAGTGGGGGATCGAGCCGCCGATCCCCCGCTGAGCAGCAGGAGGACAGCTGTGTCTCCGCTCTGTGTGAGGAGACACAGCTGTCAGTTCCCCATGCATCTCTATGGGGGAAATCGGATGGGAATGGACCGTCGGTCCGTTCTTATCCGATCCCGTCCGATCCGATCCGCTGGACGGATAGAAAATAGGGTTTCCATCCGTCCAGATTTGACGGATCGGATCGGGTGTCAGCGGACATGTCTCTGCTGACATCCGATCCCCCATAGAGATGCATGGGGGGACCGTTCAGATCCGCCAAAAAAACGGACTCCGCTTTTCTCAGCGGGGGATCGAGCCGCCGATCCCCCGCCGAGCAGCAGGAGGACAGCTGTGTCTCCGCTCTGTGTGTGGAGACACAGCTTTCAGTTCCCCATGCATCTCTATGGGGGAAATCGGATGGGAACGGACCGTCGGTTCGGATCCGCTGGACGGATGGAAAATAGTGTTTCCATCCATCCAGATTTGATGGATCGGATCGGGTCGGATGTCAGCGGACATGTCTCCGCTGCCATCCAATGCCCCATAGGAATGCATGGGGGGACCGTTCAGATCCGCCAAAAAAAACGGACAGGCGGATCTGAACGGTCCGCCTGTGTGAAAGGGGCCTTAAGGCCCCTTTCACACATATGGTCCGTTCAGTTCTTCAGTTCAGTCACTTCAAAATGTATCAGTTTTCCATCAGTTTTTCATCCATTTTTCATCCTCTTTTCGTCAGTTGTCATCCGTTTTTCATCCGTTGTCATCCGTTTTTTCGTCCGATCCGTTTTTTTGACGGATGAAAAATAGGGCATTCATCCGTTCAAAAAAACGGACATTGATGGAAGCGGATGAAAACGGATGTTAGCGGATGATCATCCGTTGTCATCCGTTTTTACATAGAGATACATTGATGATCATTTTTCATCCGTCAACGGATGGATGAAAAGTGGACAAACGGACAGCATGTGTGAAAGGGGCCTTAAAGATGAAACATTTTCTGTACGCAGAGGCCCTGAAAAATAAAAAAAAGATGGCAGCTGTAATTTGTTACATCGCATGGCATGTGCGCAACTGGTCATCAAATCTATATTTTCAGTAAAAAATTAACAAAAATACACTAAAATTTATTTTAGTGCACACAAACACAATCGAATCTCCAACAAAAGACGAAGTTGTGTTGAGAAAATATCAAACATGTAAAGCTGCAGAATTCCTGATCTTTGCAGATAGTATTTTTTGATTCAATACATTTTTATTTGGTTTTTAAGCAAACAAAAGCATGAAAATTTCAATGTTGTGCAACATGCACTAATAAAACAAAGATACACAGGATATAATTATCAAATACAATACAGTAACTCCATACAGTCAGAAAATTTATCAGAATCTAATGTTAACCACTTTAGGACCGGAGGATTTTCCTGCTTTACATCCAGGCCACTTTTTGCGATTCGGCACTGTGCGACTTTAACTGACAATTGCGCAGTCATGCAACGCCGTGCCCAAACGAAATTTACGTCCTTTTTTTCCCCACAAACAGAGCTTTCTTTTGGTGGTATTTGATCACCTCTGCGCTTTTCATTTTTTGCGATATGATAAAAAAAGAGCGACAATTTTGAGAAAATAACAATATTTTTCTACTTTGACAGTTAAAAAATATCCAATATATTAAATTTTTGTCATATATTTAGGCCAAAATTTATTTAGCTACATGTCTTTGACAAAAAAATTCTCAATGAGCGTATTTTTAACCACTTTAAGACCGGAAGATTTTATCCCATTCCTAACCAGGCCATATTTTGCGATTCGGCACTGCGTTAATTTAACGAACAATTGCACGGTCGTGCGACGCTGTACCCAAATTAAATTTATGTCCTTTCTTTTCCCACAAATAGAGATTTCTTTTGGTGGTATTTGATCACCTGTGCAATTTTTACTTTTTGCGCTATAAACAAAACAAGAGCCACAATTTTGAAAAAATAATATTTTTCACGTTTTTTTATATGCAATTCCCCCCAAAAAAATGTAAAAATCAATTTTTTTTAACATTTTAGGCCAATTTGTTTTCTGCTACATATGTTTGGTAAAAAAAAGCGTATTTTGATTGGTTTGCGCAAAAGTTATCGCAGCTACTAACTACGGGAAAGATTTATGTCATTTATATCATTTTTATTGTTTTTTTTTTTTAACGAGTAATGGCGGCGATCTGCGATTTTTTTTGCGGGACTGCGACATTGCGGCGGACAGATCAGACCCTTGACTGACATTTTTGACACTTTTGGGGGGACCAGTGACATTTCTACAGTAATCAGTGCTATAGATATGCACTGTTACTGTAATAATGACACTGGCAGGGAAGGGGTTAACTTTATTGGTGATCAAGGGGTTAAATATATGCCTGGTGCCTACAGACGTGTGTGGGGGGAGGGGACTGTGTGACACAGACACAGATCGCAGGTTCAGCTATGCTGAATCCTGTAATCTGTCCCTGCCTGTCACATAGGAGATCGCGGGTTAGGGTTAGGGTCAGGGTTAGGGTTAGGGTTGCCTATTGCCGGTAAAGATGCAGGGGATGGTTTTGAAACAGGAAATGGATCATGGACCCACCCCAGGTCATGGACCCACCCCACTAGTGTTGGACACAGGGAGTGGCGTAGTCTGGAGATTGTGTAAACAAAGCGGGCGGATTTCCTCACTCGATCCCTGACGATCGGGGAAGAGCGGAGGTGATCATTGCCTCTCCTCCCCTGGCCCGACTCCCGCTGTGTCTGAATACAGCGAGAGTGAGCCTCCGGCGGCGCGCGCGTGTCGCCCACAAGGGGAGGAGTCCAGCGACGTAGGTCTACGTCGCTGGACGGAATCGAGCCACTTTGCTGCAGTACGCTCCATGTGAGCGGTCGGCAAGTGGTTAATATGAGGAACATGGTAGAAGAGCCTCTTAGACACAGAAGAAGATAATATTGAAGGGGAAGGCGGTGCACCGGTCATTCCTCTGACGTCCCCTCCTCTCCTGCACCCCCAACGGGTACTAACTGTACAAGAGGGGAGGGAACATCGGCTTCCCGACCAGGCCCCACTGTAACGAAATGCCAACCTCTAGTGGATAGTGAAGTAATCAGTCAGTTGTGTTACCCTCTAAAGTCAGTCCACGTCTTCCATCTGTTATCGAAGGCTACACATGAGCCCTGGTTATTTGCTAGTAGGCGTTCAAACAGGTGATTGCGATTTCCTGCTAATCTTACGTCTGATATCTTAAGTGGGTTTTGAGTGCCCCAATTGACTAGTACTGTGATGGCCAACCTTGGCACCCCAGATGTTTTGGAACTACATTTCCAATGATGCTCATGCACTCTGCAATGTAGTTGAGCATCATGGGAAATGTAGTTCCAAAACATCTGGGGTGCCAAGGTTCACCATCACTGGACTAGTATGTTGTGGCGTGCCGCTAATAATACGTGACATACAACTTGTCTCATAGATAATGGAAACTTATCGATCCCAAGATTGAGTAGGGCCAGACCCATGGAGGGTTTTTGTATAATCCCTGTTAAGGAGGAAATCATTTAGAAGATAAGATTCCAGTATCCCGTTAGACATGGGCATTCCCACATAATATTGGTTAAATTTCCCACCTGTCCGCACTGTCTCCAACATTGGTCAGAATGACGGGGCGAAAATTTGGAGAGTTTGTACAGCGTGTAATGCCATCTGTGAAGCAATTTAAGCATCGTTTCCCAATGTCCGACACATTTAGAAAAGCGATAGTTAGATTGAAACGCCCTCTGCCAGTCTGGCAATGAATATGACGAGTCCAGATCTTTATTCCATTTCTGAATAGCCACTGAAAGTTGGAATTCTGATTTGTATTGGAGAGCATTATAAATAAGAGAGATTCCACCTTTCCTGTGTGTTGGAGCCGTGAGGAAAGCCCAAACAGAAGGAAAGACATATAAAACAGGTAAGGGGTATTTTGACAGATATTGTGAAATGCGAAAGCAAATAAAATATAATTTTGGAGGGAGGGAAAAACGACCCTGCATATCTGACCACTTACGTGGATGGCCATCTGTGTAAAAATCTTGAACATATTTGATCCCGTAACTGAGTAAAGGTTTAGTATATAGAAAGGATATTCTGGGTTCCAAATTTTGTATTGGTATAGGTGGAATATCGATAGGGGGTTCCCTATTGGCACTGGTCATAACATGGCACCATGCCATTACAGAAGCTTCCATGGGTGGAGAAAGGGAGGAGTATTTCCAGGGATTAAATTATCCATATATAGGACTGATGCCAGATCCGGAGCGTTGCAGAGTGACGTCTCCATATCTACCCATCGCGGTCTGTCCGATAACTTGAACCAGTAGCCCAGTTGTTCTAAAATGGCCACTAACCTGTAGTCATGTAGATCCGGGAGCCCCATACCTCCTGTTTTTTTGTGAGCAATAAGATGTTTCCTTGCGCACCTTGGTTTTTTGTGTAACCAAATGAACTGGGTTAACAATTTTGTGAGGGTTGTTATGTACTTTTTTGGAATGGGAATGGAAAGGACTCTAACCACTTAAAGTGGAGTTCCGGGCAGAGAAACGTTTTTTTGTTGAACATACCCCCGGGACAGTCAGGGCTAGCACATTCCACAATGGCTAGCCTCTGATCTGTCCCGGTTCGCACTTACCTTTTAGAAGAAATACTTACTTAGAAATTTTCTTCCACAGCGTTTCCATCTCGGTTGTGGGCAGCTGAAGCCGGCGCGGTCCTCTTCTCTGTCTTCTTCCGCGTCTTCGTGTCCCAGAATGCACTGCACCGGCCCCTCTCGTCACTTCCGGCGCGGCGCATGCCCAGAAGCTGTTTAGCAGGGGAATGCGGCGTCGCCCGGAAATGACGAGTGGGGCCGGTGCGGCGCATTGATTCCTGGGAGCTATGACGTTTAGCTCCCAGGAATCATCGCAAAGCAGGAAGTGACGGGGTGAACAAAAAAAAAAAAAAAAAAATAACTATCCAATTCCTTTTCAGGTGCGGCATACCTAGCGGAGGGGCACAAAAAAAAAAAATCTTTTTTGTGCCCGGAACTCCGCTTTAAGCCCCAGCCCTATTTCGGACACTTTTTGTTCACGCGTTAAAACCAGTATTTTTTCCTAGAAAACTACTTAGAACCCCCAAACATTATATATATTTTTTTAGCAAAGACTCTGGAGAATAAAATGTCGGTCATTGCAATATTTTTTGTCACGCGGTATTTGCGCAGCGGTCTTTAAAGCGCCATTTTTTTGGAAAAATTTTGAAAAATCACATTTCACTGCATTTAAAAAATACTAAACAGTAAAGTTAGCCCATTTTTTTTGTATATTGTGAAAGATGATGTCACGCCGAGTATATAGATACCCAACATGTTACGGTTTAAAATTGCGCCCCCCCGTGGCAAACAACGGTCAATAGAGATCTCAATCTGCGACGCTTTAAATTTATTTAACGGTTACCAGTTTAAAGTTAGAGTGTAGCTCTTTTTTTTTAATTATTGCTCACGCTCTGGCGATCGCGGCGATACCTCACATGTGTGGTTTGAACAGCGATTTCATTTGCGGCTCAACTTCCGTATACGTTTTTTTTTGTGCGCGAGCTAACGGTGACGGGGGCGGCTAAATTTTTTTTCCCATTTATTTTATTTATTTTTTTAACTTTATTAAAGTTTTTTAAAAAAAAAAAATCTGCTCACTTTTATTGCTGTCACAAGCAATGTAAACATCCCTTGTGACACCAATATGTAGTGACAGGTACTCTTATGGAGGGATCGAGGGTCTAAAAGACCCCAAACCCCTCCACTACACTTCTCTGTATGCAAAACGCCGAAAAGTGCATTTTTGCATACAGCCGTTTTTCAAATTTGCCGCCTTTTGCAGCACAGTAACCCTGAAGTGACGTCATGGACGTCGCCTCCAGGTTACGTCATCGGAGACCCGATGGAAGCCGTTTCTGGCATTCATCGGGACTCCATCCAGTCGGCGGACGTGCCGGCTGGGTGCTCGGGGCTCCCGGTGGGACGGGAGCCCCGAGCAAAGCCACGGAAGGCGGCGGGAGGGGGGGACGTCCCCTCCCGCCCCCCGGGTACCGATCGAGCGGCTCCCGAGCCGCATCGGTCGGTACCGACGGAAAGCAGACCGTCGGCTTCAAACCACGGTACCGGGATGATGCCTCTAGCTAGAGGCATCACCCCGGTACACTACCGCAAAGTTTACCGACGTAGATCTACGTTAGTATGCGGTAAGTGGCTAAAGAAGTACAGGATCTGTGGGAGGAAAGTCATTTTATATGCCGCTATTCTACCTACCCATGATATAATAGAGCGTGTCATGTTATTCAGTTGTGAGTGAATATTAATTATCAAAGGTTTGTAGTTCGCGCGGGCCATTAGGTGTAGTTTGGGGGTTAATGTGATCCCCAAATAGGGGATCCTGTTCTGCACCCAAGTGAATGGGTAGAAAGATTGTAGCTTGAGTTTCACTTTGGGGGCCGTTCCCAAGTCAAGAATAAGAGATTTAGAATAATTAATTATATAATAGGCTATGGAACTGAAAACATTGAGTAAATCGGTCACTGCAGGTAGGAACTTTTCTGGTTCGGTCAAAAGGAGGATTACGTCATCAGTGAAAAGACTGACGGCATGATTCTCCTCTCCAATCTGGAAACCAGATATTGAGGGGTGTTGGCAAATGGACTCAATCATGAGATCGAAAATAATGGGTAAATGCGGACACCCTTGGCGGGTACCATTAGAAATTAGGAAGGATTTAGATAGGAGACCAGATGTGTACACTCTAGCTGATGGGCAAGAATACAGGGCTATTATAGCAGACTTAATTTCCCCACAAAACCCAAATCGGGATAACACCATGCCCATGTAATGCCATTCCACCCTATCGAACGCCTTCTCTGCGTCAAGGGATAACAGCAGAGAAGGCATTTGGGAGGTCTCTGCATAATGTATCACATTCAAAATTCTTCGGGTTGCGTCCGAGGGCTGCCTCCCCTTTACAAATCCTTGTTGGTCATTCTTGATTAAAAGTGGAATAATGTCTGATAATCTAAGGGCAAGAATTTTTGCATAGACTTTAACGTCTGAATTTAAGAGTGATATGGGCCTAAAATTAGCCGGCGTAGTTGGCTCTTTCCCTGGTTTGGGAATAGTTACCACGTAGGCTTGCAGCATTTCCTTGGGAAAGGCGGAAGAGGCAGCCGCTCGGGCGAACACAGATCACATATGAGGAGCAAGGATCGTAGAAAAATATTTATAATACTCATGGGGTAGTCCGTCAGGACCAGGGGATTTACCCTGTGGGAGAGAAGCTATAACTCTCCAGATTTCTTGCTCTATAATGGGGTCACTCAGTAGTTGCAATTGATGCGGGGTCAAAGAAGGAAGGTTAAGAGTATTCAAAAAATCAGATATTTGGGATTCATTAGGATGAGACATAGTATTATTGTCTCTTAAGTTGTATAGGGTACCGTAATATTCGGCAAAGTGGTTTGCTATATCTTGGGGATTATTAATTTTTTGTTTAGATCAGGCATGTCCAACCTGCGGCCCGGGGGCCACATGCGGCCCAGAACCCCAGGCAATGCGGCCCACTGCCCCCTGCCAATTTTATTTTTTGCTGGGGAGGAAGGAAGTCAGGTCAGGGAATGGTCACAGCGGCTTCCAACTAACGGTAGGCAGAGGCTGCCTTGGAGGGGAGGGGGGAGGAGGCGACCATGTGCAGTGTTTCTGACTCTTACCACCATGACCACTTCAAATCACTGAAGTGGTCATGATGGTTAGAGTGTTTCTTTAATATCTCTCAGAAGAAGTAAACCTCTGCATACTGATTCCATTTCATTTGATCATCTTCTAGTTGTGTTAAATTAGTGCGGGGGGTGCGGCAGCGTGGGAAGGGCATGGCCGCATTTTATTACTTATATACCTTAACTATAGTATATATTTTATATGCGGCCCGAGAAAATTTCTCTACACTTAATGTGGCCAAAGGTTGGACACCCATGGTTTAGATGAAGGATGTATAAGAAACGCAATCCTGTTTTTAGTCCTAGCGGCTTTCAAGCGATTAGCCAGGTATTTACCAGCTCTATTGGCATTCGCATATGTTGTGAGTTTCAATCGTCTAAGGTGCGTGTCATACTTCTGCGCAAGATGGAGGCGGAGTTCCTCCCTCAGTCGCAGAAGAGTTTGTTCTGTTTTTCTAGGGTAAGAATATCATCTAAAATCGAGTCAAGGCGAGAGTTATAGCATCTCCGTAATCTGGCCCCCTGTTGCAGCAACATGCCCCTAATATAAGCCTTATGGGCGTTCCATAATGTAAAAGCGTCAGAAGTGGAGGGGGCATTAAAACGGAAGTACTCAGTAAGATTAGCAGATCATTTCTTAATACATTCAGGGTTTTGCAATAGTTTGGTATTACATCACCAAACTAGGTTGGAATTACCGCCCTCCAGACCATCAGAAATGGAGATCAGAATGGGTGCATGGTCAGACCAAGTAATATCAAAGATATGTGATCTTGCAATCTTCTGGAGCAGCCATTTGTCCGTTAGGAACAGGTCTATTCGGGAGTACGAGTTGTGTCTGGGAGAAAAGAAGGTGTAGTCTCTCTCGTTGGAATGGTTGCATCTCCAGACGTCAAATAGGTCCTCTCTGTGGAGCAGACTACCAATTTCCTGGTGGCCTTTAGAGGGGCCTTTGGAAGCATCCAGAACTGAATCAGGTACAGCATTGAAATCTCCACAAACAATAATTCCACCGTATTTAAGACGTTGTATTTTTTTGAAAAGCTTATTGAGGAAACGAATCTGGTGGACATTAGGAGTGTGGAGGGCAGTGGCGGCTGGTGCTCAAAATTTTTGGGGGGGCGCAAAAAGAAAAATGTAATAGGTATTGCTTCGCGTCAAAAAACGCAGTAAAAAATTGCGTGACTTTGAAGTCATGGTACAGGCATGGCACAGGTAATGGTATAGGCATGGCACAGGTGATGGTACAGGCATGGCACAGGTGATGGTACAGGCATGGCACAGGTGATGGTACAGGCATGGCACAGGTGATGGTATAGGCATGGCACAGGTGATGGTATAGGCATGGCACAGGTGATGGTATAGGCATGGCATACGTGATGGTACAGGCATGGCACAGGTGATGGTACAGGCATGGCACAGGTGATGGTACAGGCATGGCATACGTGATGGTACAGGCATGGCACAGGTGATGGTACAGGCATGGCACAGGTGATGGTATAGGCATGGCACAGGTGATGGTACAGGCATGGCACAGGTGATGGTATAGGCATGGCACAGGTGATGGTATAGGCATGGCACAGATATGGTATAGGCATGTCACAGGTCATGGTACAGGAGATGGTATATGCCCCCTTTCAATGCAGTGACCAGCGTACATGCCCCCTTTCAATGCAGAGACCAGCGTGCGTGCCCCCTTCAATGCAATGAACATTGTGCTGTGCCCCCTTCAATGCAATAAACACTGTGCTATGCCCCCTTCAATGCAATAAACACTGTGCTGTGCCCCCACAATGCAGAGTTCAGCGTGCATGCCCCCTTCAATGCAACTGTGCTGTGCCCCCTTCAATGCAATGAACAATGTGCTGTGCCCCCTTCAATGCAATAAACACTGTGCTGTGCCCCCTTCAATGCAATAAACACTGTGCTGTGCCCCCACAATGCAGAGTTCAGCGTGCATGCCCCCTTCAATGCAACTGTGCTGTGCCCCCTTCAATGCAATGAACAATGTGCTGTGCCCCCTTCAATGCAATAAACACTGTGCTGTGCCCCCTTCAATGCAATAAACACTGTGCTATGCCCCCTTCAATTCAATGAACACTGTGCTGTGCCCCAACAATGCAGAGTTCAGCGTGCATGCCCCCTTCAATGCAACACTGTGCTGTGCCCCCTTCAATGCAATAAACACTGCGCTGTGCCCCCTTCAATGCAATAAACACTGCTCTGTGCCCCCACAATGCAATGAACACTGTGCTGTGCCCCCTTCAATGCAATAAACACTGTGCTGTGCCCCCTTCAATGCAATAAACACTGTGCCCCCTTCAATGCAATGAACTCTGTGCTGTGCCCCAACAATGCAGAGTTCAGCGTGCATGCCCCCTTCAATGCAACACTGTGCTGTGCCCCCTTCAATGCAATAAACACTGTGCTGTGCCCCCTTCAATGCAATAAACACTGTGCTGTGCCCCCACAATGCAATAAACACTGTGCTGTGCCCCCACAATGCAATGAACACTGTGCTGTGCCCCCTTCAATGCAATAAACACTGTGCTGTGCCCCCTTCAATGCAATAAACACTGTGCCCCCTTCAATGCAATGAACACTGTGCTGTGCCCCAACAATGCAGAGTTCAGCGTGCATGCCCCCTTCAATGCAACTGTGCTGTGCCCCCTTCAATGCAATGAACACTGTGCTGTGCCCCCTTCAATGCAACTGTTCCGTGCCCCCATCAATGCAGAGTTCAGCGTGCGAGCCCCTTTCAATGCAGAGCGCCACAGCATTGTCCCCAATCACTGCAGAGCGCCACAGCATTGTCCCCCAATGATTGCAGAGCGCCACAGCATTGTCCCCCAATGATTGCAGAGCGCCACAGCTTTGTCCCCCAATGATTGCAGAGCGCCACAGCATTGTCCCCCAATGATTGCAGAGCGCCACAGCATTGTCCCCCAATGATTGCAGAGCGCCACAGCATTGTCCCCCAATGATTGCAGAGTGCCAGCATTGTCCCCCAATGATTGCAGAGTGTCAGCGTGCGTGCTCCGTTCAAACTTACCTGGCGGCGGCGCGGCTTAGCTTCTTCCTCCTCTTCTGCGGCGGGTCCTTCTCCCTCGTCGTCTCGGCGGCGGGAACCGGCGGGCGGCCTCTCCTCTTCTCTGAGCGGCGGTGACGGTGAGTGATTGACGCACGCACCGGCACCGCCCCCATTGCGACGTCAGCGATATCCTGGATGATGATTGGTCCAGGCTGTAGACTGGACCAATCACAGCCAGGATATCAGAAAGTGGGGGTGTCCAACCGCAAAGACTTGCGCCCAGGATACCCCCCTACCTCCCCAGAAGGCAGCCAATCGGCGCCTCTTCTGGGAGGTAACCCCACCCCCCCCCAGCCACCAGTTCCTTGGGTTCAGGCCGGCGAACCCAATTTTTTTTTTTTGAACAACTTTATTTGTTCGTTTTGTTTTTTTTTTTTTCCGTTTTTTTTTTCTTTTTTTTTTAGGGGTAGGGGGGGCGGCGCCCTGGCGCCCCCTATGCACGGGCCGCCACTGGTGGAGGGATACAATCGTGTAAGGTTTGGAGTTGATATCACATGACAGTATGATGAATCTTCCATTGGAGTTATGAAGGTGGAAACTGACTGTATCTCGCACTGCAATCAAAACTCCTTTTGTTTTATTGCTCGCACAAGAGAGGAAGACATGGGGGAAGTTGTGATTAGAGCACATAGGACTTTTAGAGGCTTCAAAATGTGTTTCTTGAACACATAAGATGTCCACTTTATGTGTGAGGTATTCTTGCCACATGGAGTGGCGTTTGGCGGGATGGTTTAATCCCTTAGCGTTAAGTGATAGAAAAGATGGATTAAAAGATGTGCAGGAGAAAACGTGGTCTTATTTGGATCCGAGGCATGCAGTGGGAGATTCCTCATCGCTGCTGTCCGGTAGATGAGAAGTTGAACGGCAGGGCCTGGGTCACTTGAGATGGATGTTGAGTGTAAGGAATCCCATGTAGACTGGGTAAGGTATCCTGTGTTAAGACAACGAGCAAAAACAGAAAGAGCACTGAAAAAAGCAAAATCAAAAATAGGAACCAGGAACAGAACCGGGGATATAGTGACTGATATCCTTAAGAACATGGGGTATGGTGGAAGAACCACTAAGAGCCGCTGAGATTAGGTGGAACATTGAGGAGTGGGAGAGGACCCCGCTTCATGTCTCATCCTGTGTGGAGGGCGTCTTTGGGTTACAACTTGCCAGTCATATTGAGATGTACCTCTAGGTTGGATGAGAGTGAAGTTTGGAGAGGGAGACATTTCAGGTATTATGTCCCATTGCCGTAGGAAGGCGAGACCTTCATCCAATGTAGAAATAGGGACAGTAGTACCATTATGTGATCTAAGCAATGTTGCGGGGTATTTCCACTTGTGAGAAATTTGGTGATTTCTCAATGCCTTGGTTATACTAGCCAGTTGTCTCCTACGTTGAAGAGTGTGGCTGGATAAGTCCGGCAAAATCTGGACAGATGTGTACGCTGGGGGTCTCTGGTCTATTTTACGAAATTGCTCCATAATGGCTTCTTCTGTTTTATAATAGTGCACCCGCAGGAGGATGTCTCTGGGGATGTCATCAGCCAGGAAAGAAGGTTTGGGAATTCTGTGTACTCTATCCACAATAAGATCTTGTTCAGAAAGGGAAGGGGCAATCGCACGGAACATTTCCTGGACATACTGAGGAAGTTGGGACTGTAGAACTGTTTCTGGGACTCCCATGAGTTTTAAATTGTTCCTACGGGAACGGTCCTCCAGGTCCGCCAATTTATCCTTTATCCATAGTATGTCTTCCGTTTGGGCATTATGGGCATCAACCAGTGTATTGTACGAAGTGGAATATTCACCCATGGCCTGTTCCATTTGATCAACTCTGTCACCTAATTCATATACCTCCTTGCGACATCTTGCGACTGAAGCTGTAAGGTCATTATGAATTGAGTCCCTAAGGGACATTAACATGTCTTTCAGTACAATGTCTGAGACCGGCTGTCCCGTTGTAGGGAATCCAGCAATAGGGTCAATGATGGTGGTCGTTTGTTGTTGCTGAGGTAAACCACTGCCAACCTCCATGTCAGGGTCCCAAGTGTCACCTGCTGTGGGGTCTAATTTCTGGCAGGACATTGAAGGGCTCCTAGTAGATGGAGTATTGGTCCCTGAATGAGAACTTCCCTCACTGTGTGGGGTGGGAGGTGTATGAGCCCCTAAATTAGCAGTAGATATTTGAGTTACCTCAGGACCCTGTCTGTGCAGGCTGCCACCATTTTGAGGCCTGTGGAGCGGTCCTGTGCCCATGAATGGTGGCAGTTTGTGAGGCTGAGTTAGCCCTGCTTTCCTTCTCTGTGGCATTCTCGGGGTATGTGGGAGGCTCACTGTCTGTTTTTTGCCGGTTTGTAGGTAGGCGGGAGCCCTCTGTGCGGCGGGTATCTCAGCGGTTCGGTGGAGCTCTGTGATTAGGCAGCCATCACAGAGCTCGGAGCCACGTCCCCTCTTTGCAGATAGTATTTTGACAGGAACTGTACCTAGTGACTGGAGGAAAGCTAACGTGATACCAATATTCAAAAAAGGGCAGAGGCATATCCTGGGAAATTATAGGCCTGTCAGCCTGACATCGATAGTATGTAAACTTCTGGAGGGGATGATAAGGGACTATATCGTAGAGTTTGCTAAAGAGAACAACATCATCAGCAGTAATTAGCACGGGTTTACAAATGGGCGTTCTTGTCAAACCAATCTCTTAACATTCTACGAGGAGGTGAGCTGTGAGCTAGATAGGGGCAGACCAGTGGATGTGGTGTACCTGGATTTTACTAAGGCGTTTGATACTGTTCCCCACAAACGCTTAATTTATAAAATAAGGTCTGCAGGCATCGACCACAAGGTTCGCTCTTTGCTCTTGGATACAGAATTGGTTAAAGGGGCGTGTCCAAAGGGTTGTAATAAATAACGCGTACTCAGACTGAACTGGGGTGGTAAGTGGGGTCCTGCAAGGCTCAGTCCTGGGACCAATTTTGTTCAATTTATTCATAAATAGCATTGAGGACGGGATCAGTAGTTCGATATCAGTTTTTGCAGATGACACAAAATTAAGCAGGGCAATAACTTCACATCGTGAGGCAGAAATCTTACAGAATGACCTGAACAAAATAACCGAGTGGGCAACGACATGGCAAATGAGGTTTAATGTGGAGAAGTGTAAGGTTTTGCACTTGGGGACTAAAAACATGAATGCCCAATACACTTTGGGGGGGAACCCCTGGGGGAATCAAAAATGGAGAAAGATCTGGGAGTCTTGGTTGATGATAGACTAGGCAATAGCATGCAATGTCAAGCTGCAGCTGCCAAAGCCGGCAGAATATTAGCATGCATAAAGAAAGGGATGTATTCCAGAGATAAGACTATAATCCTTCCACTTTATAAAACTCTTGTCCGACCGCATCTGGAGTATTCTGTCCAGTTCTGGTCGCCGGTCCTCAGAAAGGATGTGTTGGAGCTGGAGAGAGTCCAGAGGAGAGCAACTAAACTGATTAGGGGATTGGAGGACCTTATTTATGAGGAGCGTTTACAGGCGCTTGATTTATTTTCCCTGGAGAAGAGACGCCTGAGAGGGGACATGATAGCGATTTACAAATACCTCAACGGTGATCAGAGCATAGAAAAAAAAAACGATTCAGTTTCAATGAATGCATGAGGATACGAGGGCATACAATGCGATTAGAGGAGAAGAGATTTAACCTCAGGCAACGCAGGGTTTTTTTTACAGTAAGGGCTACAAGATTGTGGAATTCTCTACCACAAGAGGTGGTTTCTGCGGGAAGTATGGCTACGTTTAAAAGACTCTTGGACGTACATCTCAAGGATCAAAACATTCAGGGGTATGAAAAATGAATACGTCCACACACACCTACACAGGTTGAACTGGATGGACTATTGTTCAACCTCAACTACTATGTAACTATGTAAGAACTGTGTGCACCAGTGAGACAGCTGAAAATTAAAGCATCCAAAATGATCAATTGTAGACATTTTATTTATTTATTTTATTTTTTCATTTTTAATGTAACCACTTGTCAACCGCACTATAGCGGAATGATGGCTACGGCGCGGACGGCTAGCTCTGGGAGGCCATCATATGACGGTCTCCTGTAATAGTGCCCACCCCGCCCATCCGGTGGACACTGCTGATCACAGATTAAGGTAAAGAGCCACTCAGCGGCTCTTTACCACTTGATCAACTGTCTCCAATCACAGCTGATCACGGGTGTAAATAGAAGCCGGTTATCGGTACTCCTCTCCTTTCCTCATGCTAACAGCGTGAGGGGAGAAGAGAGGAGAGCCGATAACTGGCTTCTCTAAAAGTGACATCTACATCTTATCAATGTAGTCCCAACAGTGCCCACCAGTGCTGCCAATCAGTGCCCACCAGTGCTGCCAATAAGTGCCCATTAGTGCCCACCAGTGCTTCCAATCAGTGCCCACCAGTGCTGCCAATCAGTGCCCACCAGTGCTGCCAATAAGTGTCCATCAGTGCTGCCAATCATTGCCCACCAGTGCTGCCCATAAGTGCCCACCAGTGCTGCCAATCAGTGCCCATCAGTGCTGCCAATCGAAGCCCACCAGTGCTGCCAATTAGTGCCTCCTCATCAGTGCCAATCAATCCTGCCTACCAGTTCCCATCAGTGCTGCCAATCAGTGCCCACCAGTGCTGCCGATATGTGCCCATTAGTGCTGCCAATCAGTGCCAACCAGTGCTGCCAATCAATGCCCTTTAGTGCTGCCAATCTGTGCCCACCAGTGCTGCCAATCAGTGCCTCCTCATCAGTGCCAATCAGTCCCGCCTACCATTGCCCATCAGTGCTGCCGAGAAGTGCCCACCGATGCTGTCAATAAGTGCCCATCAGTGCTGCCAATTAGTGCCCACCAGTGCTGCCAATCAGTGCCTCCTCATCAGTGTCACCTATCAGTGCTGCCTAATCAGTGCCCACCAGTGCCTCCTCATCAATTCCCATCATTGCAGCCTATCAGTGCCCATTAGAGTCCCCTCATCAGTGCAGCCTATCAGTACCCATCAATGCCCATCAGAGCCGCCTCATCAGTGCCCATCAGTGCAGCCTATCAATGCCCATCAGTTCCACCTCATCAGTGCCCATCAGTGAAGGAAAAAAATTACCGGTTTTCAAAACTTTATAGCAAACTAGGAAATCTTTTTTTTTTTTTTCAACATTTTTGGTCTTTCTTCGTTTATTTAGCAAAAAATACCCCCCCCCCCCCCAAGCGGTCATTAAATACCACCAATAGAAAGCTCTATTTGTGTGGGGAAAAATAAAAGATAAAAATGTCATATGGGTACAATGACTGCGCAATTGTCATTCAAAATGCGACAGTGCTGAAAGCTGAAAATTGGCCTGGGCAGGAAGGGGGTAAAAGTGCCCCATAGGCAAGTGGGTAAAGTGATACTAAACACACCCGGTGTAATTTATATTCTTCTTTCTATTTCTGTATGTGAATGACGGCACTTTAATTATTTTTAGGAAAAAAAAATCCCAAAAAAATAAAAACAAAACATCTAAGTCCCTTTCTTCTAATGGATATCTAGCTGTCACATGACCCAGCTCTCTACCAGCCTGTCTGCAGGGAAACATCAGCAGGAGGAGTTTCTAGTCCTCTGCTGCTGGTCACATGGTCAAAATAAAAAAAAAATAAAAAAAAAAAAACAGCCTTTGGAATGCAGAGTAAAAATAAATAAAATCAATAAACTGTTTTAAATTGTCATACAAATAAAAATGTAAAATCAAATCTTTATTATTTTTTTGGTGTGGGTGGATTTTTGCCAGTCACAGTCTGTGTCACGCCCCTCCAGCCCGTCTCTTAGTGAAACAGGGAGGTGAAGCCTCCATCAATTTACATGTAATATCCCACTCCCCATTGTGTTTAGCTGATTAGTGGGCATCGAGGGAGTAGCCTGTCATTGTGTATACGCCCACATGTGTGACTCTATATTCACATAGGCTGCTCAGAGGTGATAGGGAGGAAATCCGGAGCACAGAAACTCACTGAGAACTGAGCATGTGCAGAGCTGCCAACACTGCTCTTCAAAATCCTGAGCTGAATTGGGTACATGGACAGAAGGGGGAGATAGAGAGCAGCAGGATCAGCCAGGATTATTGCACAATACAGACAAGGGATTTTATAGTGATGAGTGAGTATGACCAGCATGGAATACATTTTTTTTTTTTTAACAGAAACGTTTTATTGATTTAAAACAAATAATAAAGTAACAGTGCCAACAAGGTATGGATACACAGGAAATGAAAAAGAAACATAATCAATCAAAAGAGAGCAAATGCACATCAGCGATAAATAAAGCAAGTAAACAGACATATGGAATGGCTTTCATCACAATATACAGAAGTAACATCAGGGCCACAATAGCCCACAGTCCCCCCAGACCCCTGGTCCCCTGGGAGGGGGAGGCGCCGAGGGGAGCTCCAGGAGGCCGAACCGCAGGGGAGCAGAGACACATAGGCGCCTCCACAGCACCCCACGGCCCATAACCACATAGCAGCAGCCTCGCCACCAGGGCCCTAAAAGCAATAAACAACATAACGTGGTCAGATCTGCAGAGGTCTAGCTGTGATCCAGGCATCCCACACCTTCCCAAATTTTTAAGGGCATTGACGCCCCATATAGGTCAGCTTGTAGAGGGGCAGAGCAGCATCCACCAACGCCCTCCATTGTGCAACCGTGGGGGGGTCAGCACCCTTCCATTTCATCAATAATGCCTTTCGGGCATAGAAGCAGAGAAAGAATAAGAGGAGCTTAGAGTATTTCGCCTGTGTCACCAGTTCCCCCATCCCCAAGAGGAGGACCCTAGGGTCCAAGGGCACCGGCACCTGCAGCACTGCGCTGAGCTCACATACAACGCCCCTCCAGTAGTCCTGGAGGAGCCGGCATTCCCAGGTAACATGGAGAAAAGTACCTACCGCCTGCTGGCATTTAGTGCATACGTCAGAGTGGGTGCTGTATATTCTAGCCAATCGTTGCGGGGTGTAGTATGCCCTATGCAAAAACTTCAATTGAATAAATCTCTGGCCGAGATTACCGTGGGGATATAATGAGGGATACAATGATCCCAATCATCCTCCACCAGCGCAGGGATATCTTGCCGCCACAGCTGGAGCAGATGAGGGTCTTGTGCCTGCCGACCACACGTAAGTCTAAGATAGATAGAGGACAGTAGTTTGTCAGCATTGCGTGTGGTCAAAAATCGCTCCACCCCATGGGGAGCAAGCGTAGGGGGTGTTGGAAACTGAGCCTGGGCTGCATGGCGAAGTTGCAAAAACCGAAACAACATACGCGACGGGAGGTGAAATTTATCCCGCAGGGCCTGGAAGGTCAGCAGAGAGCCCGAGGGCATTATATGTTGTATCATAGTCACTCCATGCCGCGCCCATACGGCTGGATCAGGAATGGAGCGAAAATGAGGCAACCGAGGCTTACCCCACAGAGGAGTATAAGGCGAGACCGTGCCAGCCTCCCCCGTGGCACCCAGCATCTGCTCCCACACCCGTACCACCGTCCGCATAGGAGTAGTCACCTGAGGGGCAGCCCCCGCCCCCCTGTACACTAGGTTAGTCAACGCCGCATAGGAGCCCAAAATCGCCGCTTCGAGATTGACCGCCGGATTGGACCTGGATTGAGCGAACCACCAGCGGACAGAGACCAACACCGCCGCCCAGTAGTACTTCCGAAAACAAGGCAGGGCCAGTCCCCCGGAGGAGAGGGGCATCTGCAATTTCCGCTGAGAAATACGCGGAGCCGACCCCGCCCAGATGAAGGAGGAGACAACACTGTCCAGGCGACGAAAAAAGGACGCCGGGATGGGTACAGGGGTATTTCTAAAAACATACAAAAATTTGGGGAGAAAGGTCATTTTCAATAAGTTGATACGTCCCACAGGGGTCAAGGGGAGCGACCGCCACACCTGACACTTAGCGACCAGCTGTCGAAACACCGGCTCCAGATTGTCCGCCAGGTAGCAAGAGAGGTCAAGCCTCACGACGACCCCCAAGTAACGGAAATGAGAGACCCATTCCAGCGGAGCCACAGGGGGGAAGGAGGAAGCGCCGCAGCATCAATAGGGAGCAGGCTCGACTTGGACCAGTTGATCCTCACTCCAGAGTAGCCGCCATGGCGATCAATTATACCCAATGCCGCCACCAGAGAATCAGCGGTGTCATTCAAGTATAACAGAGTGTCATCAGCATACAGAGAGATCCGCTCCACCACCGGGCCTACCTCCAAACCCCCCACCTCCTCCGACGTCCGCAGCAAAATTGCGAGCGGCTCAATAGCCAATGCAAAGAGGCCCGGGGAAAGCGGGCAACCCTGCCTGGTGCCCCTGTATAGCCGAAAAGATGGGGAGAGGAGGCCATTTGTGCGGACCCGGGCGACAGGGGCCTCATAGAGAAGGCGAACCCAGGCAATAAAGCGCGGCCCGACGCCAAAGCGGGACAGCACCTGCCACAGGTACTCCCACTCCACAGAATCAAAAGCCTTCTCGGCATCGAGAGAGGCCACTGCCCCCCGGGAACCGCCAGTCACCCCGTGCGCCAGGTTAGTATGTAGGCGGCGAATGTTTATGTCCGTGCCCTTACCCGGCATAAAGCCAGTTTGGTCGCCGTGCACCAAAGACAGTATCACCGAGTTGAGGCGATTGGCCAATATTTTAGTAAGGATTTTTGCATCTACATTCAAAAGTGAAATAGGCCGGTAAGAGGCGCACAACTCGGGATCCTTCCCGGGATTAGGCAGGACAACCACAACAGCCTCCGACATAGAGGGCGGCAGGGCGCCCGCCTCCAGTGTGCTGCGAAACGTCTCGTGAAGATGAGAGGCAACCACCTCCAGGTTAGTTTTGTAAAATTCTGTAGGGAGCCCATCGGGCCCTGGCGTCTTGCGCACTGGGAGAGACTTTATAGCCTTGCGAACCTCCTTCAAAGAGATGGGGGCGTCAAGAAGCTGGACTTTGGCGGGAGAGAGTGAGGGGAAATCTATGTTCTCCAAGTACCCCGACAGCTCAGAGGGGGAGTAGGTGACCCTGGACTCATATAGCTGAGCATAATATTCGGCAAACCGAGCATTGATTAGACCGGGGTCAGACAGCAGGGTTCCGTCCCCCGCTCTGATATTGGCGATACCCGTGGTACCGGAACGCTCCGACGCCAACCACGCCAGCAGCCTGCCCGACCGCTCCCCCTGCTCAAACACCTGCTGGGACTGGGAAAGAAGAAACCTGCGGCAGGACTCCGCGCGAATGAGCGCCACCTCCCTATAGGCCGCCTGCATGTCAGCATAGGTACCACTATCCCGCGAGGCCAGGTAACCCGCCTCGAGGGACGCCGCTGTGGACTCCGCCAAGGAGAGGCGGGCTCGTGAGTCCCTCCGAACCTTGGCAATTGTGTACTGGTAGCATCCCCTTGCATAAGCTTTAAATGCGTCCCACACCATGGCCGGAGCGGCCGTGCCCTCATTGTGACCCCAGTAGGCCAACAGCTCAGAGGCTACTGGCGGCACCACCCGCTCATCCGTGACCCAGAACCTAGACAATCTCCACAAGCCCTGGCCCGCAGCCGTATCCGTCATAAAACTCACCAGCACCGGGGCATGGTCAGATATGCCCCGGGGCAGGATGGTAGCCTCCTCCACCCGCGGCAACAGGGACGAGCCAACATAGACCACATCTATACGTGAAAAAGAGGCATGCGCGGCTGAGTGGCAGGTGTATTGTCGTAGAGTGGGATGCTTCCAGCGCCACGCATCCCCTAACCCCAGGGCCTCCGCCCAACGTGCCAGGGCCGAATCGGCCGCCGGATCACCACCCAGCCTGTCCATACCCGGCTCCGGGGCCATATTAAAGTCGCCCGCAAAGATCACATTTGGGGTAGGATAGCCAGCAACCACACTCTGAAGCCGATGCAGAACGGACATAGGCGGCGGCACATATAAACCAGCGATGACCAATTCAATGCGATCACACATAGCATGTAAAACCACGTACCTGCCCTCAGGGTCAAGATGCAGATCCAGCAGCGTGAAAGGTAGGGAACGATGTATGAGGATACTGACACCCCGGGAGTAGGAGGAGAAGGTGGAATGATAATAAGACCCAACCCACGATTTTTTTAAGGACAGCACCCGGGCCCCCGTAAGATGCGTCTCCTGCAGAATGCAGATGTGCGGGTGATGTTTTTGTAGAAAGGAGAACACAAGGGACCTTTTAAATTTAGAATTCAAGCCCCGCACATTCCAAGTTAGAATTCTTAACGGAGCCATAAGACAAGCAAAGGAAATAAAAACAGGGGGGCAGCTGCTGGATCAACACTCGAGCCCGAGAACACATACCGCCCCCACCATACAGCACCCCCACATGTAAGAAACAAGGCAGGAACAAAGCAAATAATGTGCATAATAGAGACCCAATACCCTGGTGGCAAACCTGGAAAAGAAAAAACGGTTAAACATAAAAATAGAACATTCCCAAATGAACTCCCCCCCCCCTCCCCCCACCCTGCTACACCCCAAAAACTCGGGTGAGCCTGAGACCCTAAAAAGAACACAACCATCGGTCAATGGGGGACCATGCACCAGGAAAGCGTCAACAGTGACTAGTCCTGAGTCCACGAGCCTCCGCAGTATTGCCCGGAAAATAAATAACAAAAACCAGGAGAAACGAAAAATAAGTTCTAGAAAAATAGACCATGACCATAGAAAAAACAGAAAAAAGGGGGGGAATCAAGGCCACTAGCCCCCAGCATAGTCCCCCCACCCCCCCACCCGCCAGGGCTGTAGGGCAAGCAAAAAGAAAAGGGGCAAAAGGGGGCATGGAGCAGTCAACGAATGACAACAGTCAGGGTAAAGAATTCAGGGATCCCTTGTCCATCCGTCTGTCCATCCGTCCGGGAATCGGCCAGCCAGAGGCCCCGCAGAGTCAACAAACCCCCAGGTAGGTAGGGAGGCATCGAGGGAAGACCGGAGCAATCGCTGAAACAAGGGGGAAGTGGCCACTAAGCGGTAGATACCGATCAGCAGAGAACCTCAAGATCGATCCATCCATCCCGCCCAGCCGGACAGCAGTCCTAACGTCTGGGCAACGACTCCAACCAGGAAGAGGCCTCCTCTGGCGAGGTAAAAAACTTGAGGGACTCACCGTCCTGAACCCTGAGGCGAGCCGGGAACAACATGCTGTATTTCATGCCCCGCTGGCGGAGAGCCGCCTTAACCTGGTCGAATGACTTGCGCAGCTTCTGTGTCTCGACCGAGAAGTCCGGGAAGATCATCAGCCTGGACCCTTCATACCGTAGAGACTCCAGCCGCCGGCTCTCCCGGAGCACCAAGTCCCGATCCCTAAAGTTAAGTAGGCGCAGGATAAAAGTACGGGGAGGGGAACCAGGGGGTCCCCGGCGCGCTGGCATCCGATGGGCGCGCTCCACCGCAAAGTAGGGGGAGAAGGCCGCCTGAGGGAGCAGGGTGCGGAGGAGCTTCTCCGTGAAATCTGCAGGATGCGGATCCTCAGCGCCTTCCGGGAGACCAAGGATCCGTAAGTTGTTGCGCCGGTTCCGGTTCTCCGAATCCTCGGCTCGGTACTCCAGGGCCTTAACTTTGACCCGCAGCGTGTGTAGGGAAGCAGAATGGTCTCGCAGCACATCCTCAGTATCGCTCACCCGGCGCTCCACCTCGGTCAGCTTGGTGCGGAATTTGTCCATATGCCGGCGAATCAGGCCGATGTCCATTTGGACCGAATCTATCTTCCCCGTCAGCGTCGTTTGACAGGAGGTGATGGCCTGCATGAGGGCATTAAAGTTGCTGGACTCCCTCAGCGCCGGGTCCTCTCCCTCGGTCTGTGTCGCCATATTGGAGGGAGCACGAGGCCCCGCTTTCACGCCAGCCGGGGTAGCCTGGTCCGTGGGCGGGTTACGGGACACCGAAGACTGTCGGCCTCTGGTCATATCAGTCGGGGGGGACACACTGGCCAACACAGGGCTAGCCAGGGGTCACAGGGCAGCAGAGAAGCAGGATAAATTCGGGCTAGGCAGCGGAGCTCTCCTCAACACGTCCTCTCAAGTCGCCATCTTAGCATGGAATACATTTATTCATTGCTTTTTTATGGTGGGGGTTTAGTGACATTTTAAATGTCTGCAACGGATACTATAAAGTGTAAAATTCACACAACATTCAGTCATATAAAACTTTATAGGCACAACCAATACACAGATATTTACTTTGTAAAATAAAAATAAAGACGATGCAATGCAGATGGCATAGAGATTGTACACACTGGAGGTTTAACCACTTCTGGACCCAAAGGATTTCTGCTGTTCTGTCTCCACGGGGGAGCAATTGCCAGACCCGCAGATCAGCTTCTCCTCTGGCGAATGGGCGCGCACATGCGTCCCCATAAGCGTCCCGCAAAGCGACATACGGGTACGTTGTTTCGCGGGAACCTGTCGCATTATATGTACGGCGGCTGGTTGGCTAGTGCTTAAAAAAGAACCCTCTGGCCAGACTGTGCAGGAACCAACCTTGCATTAGAGGAGAATCCCTCTAACTTCCAGGAGCTGACGTACCGGACACGTCCAAAGAGCTCAAGTAGCTACAGTGTATCTCTAGTGAAAACCTTTTTTTTATAGTTTTGGATGGATTGGGGAAGAGTCAGACTGCAGAACATACACACCACTCAATTTGTACTGTTTACTATTGTCACCAAGACAGAATGTGAGGGGAAATCCAAAATTTTAGAGCTGTCCCTAGAACCAAGCTCGGACGTACCGGACACGTCCAAAGAGTTCAAGTATTTAAAGTGTATCCCTAATCAAAATCTTTTAATAATCTTGGATAAATTGGTGAAGAGTTAGACAACAGAATTTACTCACCATGCTTTTTGCACTAGTGACTACCGTCACCAAAAGAGAACATGAGGAAATGCAGAATTTTGAGGCTGTCCCTAGAACCAAGCTGGGGACATACCCAACACGTCCAAAGAGCTTAAGTAGTTAAAGTGTAGTAAAACTTTTTAGTTTTGGATAGATTAGGGAAGAGTCAGACTGCAGAACATAAACACCACTCAATTTGTCCTGGTTACTATTGTCACCGAGACAAAATGTGAGGGGAAATCCAAAATTTTAAAGCTTTCTCTAGAACCAAGTTCAGGACATACCGGACACATCCAAAGAGCTCAAGTAGTTAAAGTGTATCTATAGTAAAACCATTTTTTCGTTTTGGATAGATTGGGGAAGAGTCAGACTGCAGAACATACACACCACTCAATTTGTACTGGTTACTATTGTCACTGAGACAGAATGTGAGGGAAAATCCAAAATTTTAGAGCTGTCTCTAGAACCAAGCTTGAGATGTACCCAACACATCCAAAGAGCTCAAGTAGTTAAAGTGTATCTCTAGCAAAAAACATTTTTTCATTTTGGATAGTTTGGGGAAGAGGTAGACAGCAAAAATACATACCACTCAATTTGTACTGGTGACTGTTGTCACCAACACCGAATGTGAGGGGAAATACAAAATTTTAGAGCTGACGTACCGGACACGTCCAAAGAGCTCAAGTAGCTAAAGTGTATCTCTAGTGAAAACCTTTTTATAGTTTTGGATGGATTGGGGAAGAGTCAGACTGCAGAACATAGACACCACTTAATTTGTACTGTTTGCTATTGTCACCGAGACAGAATGCGAGGGGAAATCCAAAATTTTAGAGCTGCCCCTTGAACCAAGCTCGGGACGTACCAGACACGTTCAAAGAGTTCAAGTATTTAAAGTGTATCCCTAGTCAAAATCTTTTAATAATCTTGGATAGATTGGTGAAGAGTTAGACAGCAGAACATACTCACCACGCTTTTTGTAATGGTGACTACCGTCACCAAAACAGAACATGGAGAAATCCAAAATTTTAGAGCTGTCCCTAGAACCAAGCTCGGGACATACCCAACACGTCCAAAGAGCTTAAGTAGTTAAAGTGTATCTATAGTAAAACATTTTAGTTTTGGATAGATTAGAAGAGTTAGATAGTGAGAATACACACCACTCAATTTGTACTGATGACTGTTGTCACTAAGACAGAACAGAAGTGTGCTTAAGTACCGGATACGTTCAAAGAGCTCAAGTAGTTTAAGCTTATCTCTAGTCAAAACCTTTTTATAGTTTTGGATAGATTGGGGAAGCATTAGACAGCAGAAACACACACCACTCAATTGGTACTGGTTTCTACTGTCACCAAGACAGAATGTGAGGGGAAATCAAAAATTTTAGAGCTGACGTACCGGACACGTCCAAAAAGCTCAAGTAGCTAAAGTGTATCTCTAGTGAAAACCTTTTTTATAGTTTTAGATAGATTGGGGGAAGAGTCAGACTGCAGAACTTACACACCACTCAATTGGTACTGCTTACTATTGTCACTGAGAGAATGTGAGGGGAAATCCAAAATTTTAGAGCTGTCCCAAGAATCAAGCTCGGGACGTACCGGACACGTCCAAAGAGTTCAATTAGTTAAAGTGTATCTCTAGTAAAACCATTTTTTTTTCATTTTGGATACATTGGGGAAGAGTCAGATAGCAAAAATTCACACCACTCAATTTGTACTGGTGACCGTTGTCACCAAGACAGAACATAGGGGGGAAATCAAAAATTTTAGAGCTGACGTACCGGAAAAGTCCAAAGAGCTCAAGTAGCTAAAGTTTATCTCTAGTGAAAACCTTTTTTATAGTTTTAGATAGATTGGGGGAAGAGTCAGACTGCAGAACTTACACACCACTCAATTTGTACTGGTTACTATTGTCACTGAGAAAATGTGAGGGGAAATCCAAAATTTTAGAGCTGTCCCAAGAACCAAGCTCGGGACGTACCCAACATGTCCAAAGAGCTCAAGTAGTTATAGTGTATCTCTAGTAAAACCATTTTTTTCATTTTGGATAGATTGGGGAAGAGTTAGACAGCAAAAATTCACACCACTCAATTTGTACTGGAGACTACTGTCGCTAAGACAGAACATAAGGGGAAATCCATAATTTTAGAGCTGACGTTCCGGACACGTCCATAGAGCTCAAGTAGTTAAAGTGTATCTATAGTAAAACTTTTTTAGTTTTGGATAGATTGGGGAAGAGTCAGACTGCAGAACATACACAGCATTTAATTTGTACTGGTTACTATTGTCACCGAGACAAAATGTGAAGGGAAATCCAAAATTTTAGAGCTGTCCCTAGAACCAAGCTTACGACGTACTGGACACATCCATATAGTTCAAGTATTCACAGCTAGGAGTTGGCCGTGGATCTCTACGCCTCTCCCAGGGGAGTTGCGGGATCATTCCACTTTGGGATATACGCTCTCTGCTGTCAGAGACACGTTTTTGCACACTACGGTCTCCCCGCTCCCCTCGTCGATGGTTCCTGTGGTTTCCCTCCCGGGCTGGATGGCGGTGGGTTCCGTGGCTTGACTGCCGCGGGCCATGTCCATCTGGTGGACTTTTTGGGCAGTGACGGTGGCCTCTCCGTGGGGGCATTTTTGGGAACCATGGACCCTCCACTAGACTTGGTGGTCTCCAGCTTCGGCATTTCCTCCGGGGAGACCCTCCGCCTCCCCGGTATCTCCTGTCCTCTGACCGCCCTGGAGCGGATCTGCCACAGTCGGGAACCGACACGACACACCCTTTCTGTCGCCTATGCGGCACTGAACAATCCCACCGCTGATTTTTTCCCCTCCTTCTCTTGCCCACTGGGAATCTGACCTCCGTACCACTTTCACAAAATCCCAAAGAGACAAGATCCTTCTCTTTGCACTTAAATCCTCTATCGCCAAAAAGATCCAGGAAACGGGATACAAGGTTCTCACGCGTTGGTATAGGGATGACGTCTTTCTTACACCGGTGTATCCACATCGGATAAATGCTGGTGCTGCAATGACGCCAAGGGGACGATGTTTCATATTTTTTGGGAATGCCTGCTGGTCAAACCGTTTTGGCAAGCGGTGGCCGGCGTTATTAAACAGCTTACTAACGTGGACGTGGCGGATGATCCCGGTTAAGAAATACAAGTCCTCTCTGACTATTCAGCTTTTCAATGCTGCCAAAGCCTGCATACCCCTCTGTTGGAGGTCATCTGATACACTCCTGAGGTCTCTGTGGTTTTCCAAGGTTAAGGAGCTCCGGGACATGGAAGACTTGTCGGCTACCTTGTACAATCAGGAAGAAGCTTTTCGGGAAAAATGGAGACCGTGGGACTACTTCACCTGTACAGACGCTTACCTGCGGGAGCTCTCTGTCTCCGACTAGGGCTCTGGGGATGCGGGGGGTACGGGCCTGGGGACCCAGGTATCGCCGGCCACTTCAGCTTCCCTCCTGTTCCCTTCCTTCTCCCTTTCTTTTAACCCCGCGTTTCCTGCTCCTTTTCTCTTTCTCTTCCATCTGTACCTACTCGCACTTTCTCCCCGAGACTGGGATCTTCTATAGCTTATCCCTGCTACCTGTTCATTCCCTGACTGACTCCATGGTTTGGAGTTACCGTTTCCTGCTCTGTACAGGTGCCCATCCGTTGGTACTACCCTGGTACCCGACACCCATAAGTTTGTTATAAATTGAGGTTGTTTCTTTGTTATCCAATCTGCCATCCTTTGTAACATTTGGCATGTCTGTTCTCTTGCACATCCAGGAGGGGACTGATCCCACCTTTCTGTTCCAGTGGACTATATTCTTTTTACAGCTATGGTAACCTTGGTGAAGAGCTGTTTATGATGCTGTTGTAGGATTGTACTGTTTCATCTTTACCTGCTGTGCCTTCACTCTGTTTGTATTGCAACCTCTTACTAAATAAAGGAATTTATAAAAAAAAAAAAGAGTTCAAGTAGTTCTCTGGTAAGCCTGAGTACAGTGTCCCTGTCCCTGAAGTTGAGGAGCTTTGCAATAAAGGTACGAGGGGGTGCCCCCTGGGGTGGTGGTCTGCCAGAGAGGCGGTGTGCCCTCTCCACCACAAAAGTGGGGGAGAAGGCGTCGTGGCCATAGGTGTCAATCAGCAACTGCTCCAAAAAGTCTGAAGGGTGGGATCCTTCAGCCCCCTCAGGCAGGCCTATCAGCCTAATGTTACATCTCAGCAGCTTATTCTCCATATCATCCTGTTTTTCGACAATAATTGGTTTACTTGTAGCTGGAGGTTGTCTGGGGCATGCTGCAAAGGGGGCAAAGAATCTTCAACCCCACTAATCCTCTGCTCCGCTTCCGTAACTCTCTCCCTCAGTTTTTGGAGGTCCTGGCGGACCAAAGAGATTTCGATCTTCACCTCTATTTTGGAGGCACTGCAATATGGCTTCTAGGACCTTTGCCATCTCAGCCCCCGCCGAGCTTACCTCCGCTCCCGCCACGGCGCCATCTTGGGCCTGGGACTCCTTGTCCAGGTGGCGAAATTTGTCCAGCTTGGTGGTGGTGTCCGCCGATTTCTTGGGCGGCGACATGCTGCAGGATGTCTACAGGGAGTCCGGAGGCAATCCAGGATGTTGAAGTGCAGGATATTAGGATGTAGGAGAATCTGCCGGCGGAGCTCCTCTCACTTGCGTCCTACCGCATGCCGCTCCAGGCCACGCCCCTAGAGTTCAAGTATTTAAAGTGTATCCCTAGTCAAAATCTTTTAATAATCTTGGATAGATTGGTGAAGAGTTAGACACCAGAACATACTCACCATGCTTTTTGTACTGGTGACTACCGTCACCAAAACAGAACATGGAGAAATCCAAAATTTTAGAGCTGTCCCTAGAACCAAGCACAAAATGTACCCAATACATCCAAAGAGCTCAAGTAGTTAAAGCGTATCCCCAGTCAAAACCTTTTTATAGTAAAACTATTTTTTCGCTTTGGATAGATTGGGGAAGAGTTAGACAGCATAACATACACACCACACTTTTTATACTGGTGACTACCGTCACCAAGGCAAAACATAAGGGTAAATCCAACATTTTTTTTTGTTCTTTTTGTTTTTTTTATGAAGGTTTTAACAGAAACGTTTTTATTAATTTTCTGCAGCATACACAAAATCAATCGTCAACAAACAACATTAACAAGCGGAGATGCAGGTTAGAAAAAAATCCAACAGTGTACAATGATAGAAGACAAGGCAATTATCGGTACAAAGTGCTTTAGAGGGAGTAATAGTTCACAAATAGGCACAGTAGATTAGCAGTTGGTGATACAAACCCAAAAAGGGGGCATATCTCCAATGAAAATAGTGCGTTCAGCACAAAGGCCAGGGGGGGCAGCGGGACAGAAAAGGAGGCCAGGAGGCAAATGGAAACAAGAGAGGAGAAGAAACGATAGACAGCAATAGGGGGGCAACAGAAGAGGGCCAGAGAGGAGTGGGGGGGGAGGTAGAAAGAGAGAGAGTGGAAACCCCAAAGCAAAGGGAAAAGAAGAGAGAGTCACAAAGTAAACATCCAGGCAGGTCACATGGTCTCTGAAGTGCCCATCCAGAGGCCCCATACCTTGTCAAACTTCTGAGGGAACCCCCTACTCATGTATGTGAGTCTGTACAGGGGAAGAATCAACCAGCGCCCTCCAAGAGGACACCAGAGGTGGATCGGGAAACTTCCATCCGAGTAGGATAACCTTTCTGGCATAGAAGAGGAGATAAAAACACAAACAGCTGCATATGAACCCTAGGGGAGATCAGCTCGCAGTGACCCAGCAGCAACACACGGGGATCCAGGACCATTGTGGAAACTCCCATGTCCCGTATTTTACCAACCACCTCCCCCCAGAATGTCTGGACCACAGGACAAGACCACACCATATGCATAAAGGTGCCGATCTGACCGCAGCCCCTGTGGCACACCTCCGAGCTACCCAGGTAAATCCTAGCTACCCTCTGGGGGGTATAGTATGCCCTATGAAGGAACTTTAGTTGGAAAAACCTATCCCTAGAGGAGATCATCCTGGATACATAATACCCCAACCCTCCTCCCAAGTATCAGCATCCAACAAGGGGATATCTTCCTTCCAAACAGCCAAGAGTCTGTCACAGCTACCCCCCACCTTAGCGGCTATCCTAAGTTAGACCGAGGATAAAATATGATCAGCATTTTTGGTGATAAGGAAGCGCTCTACTGTATTGGCCAGGAGACAACGGGCATCCCTGCCGAGTCCCACGATGGAAAATTAGGGGAGAGAGCACCATTAGTACAGACCCTAGCTGTCGGGGCCGCATATAGGAGTTGTAACCAGGACACAAATGTGGGACCGAACCCAAACCTAGCAAGGACCTCCCATAAATAGCCCCACTCAACCGAGTCAAAGGCCTTCTCTGCGTCCAGAGAGGCCACAACATCGGCCGAGCCTGTCGCCCCAGCATGAGCAAGGCGCGTGTAGAGCCGGTGGATATTGTTATCCGTGCCCTTGCCCGGCATAAACCCAGTCTGGTCCCCATGTATCAGAGACAGAATGACCAAGTTGAGCCGCCGAGCCAGGACTTTCGCAAATATTTTTGCGTCCACGTCTATCAGGGAAATCGGGCGGTAAGAAGAGCAAAGCTCCAGGTCCTTCCCGGGTTTCGGAAGTACCACTATCACCAACATTTTTAGAGCTGTCCCTAAAACCAAGCTTGGGACATAGCGGACACTTCGAAAGAGCTCAAGTAGTTAAAACATATCTTTAGTCAAAACCTTTATTAAAATTTTGGATAGATTGGGGAAGAGACAGACAGCAGAATATACACACCACGCTTTTTGTACTGGTGACTACTGTCACCAAAACAGAAAATAAAAGGAAATCCAAAATTTTAGAGCTGTCCCTAGAACCAAGCTTGAGACGTACTGGACATGTTCAAAGAGCTCAAGTAGATAAAGTGTATATCTAGTAAAACCGTTTTTTTGTTTTGGATAGATTGGGGAAGAATACACACAACTCAATGTATACTGGTGAATATTGTCAACAAGACAGAATGTAAGGGGAAATCCAAAATTTTGGGGCTGTCCAGAGAACAAAAAGGTGAGAGTAAATCTTCTACCTGTTCCAGTGACAACTATCTAAGAGTGGATTTCCCCTCAGCCTGGGAGATTTCCTCTAATTTCCTGTTGTGTCTCCGGGGCAGGAAGTGAAAGGAAATTTCCCCAATGGTACACAGACTGCCAAAAATAGACTGGCAGGGATTTGAACTAGAGATCGACCTATTACCGGCAACACCAATATATCGGTGGCCGATATGCACTTTCCCTGATATATCAGAATCTGCCTTTGGATTTACCGATATTTCGAGAAAGTGCGGTATCGGAGTGATCCCTGCAGCTAGAGGCATCACCCCGGTATCGGTGTCCATAGCCGACGGTCGGCTGACTTGTAATGACAACCGAAGCCGCTTGGCTGTCATTACAGGGAGCGGGAGGGGACTTACCCCCCCCCTCCCGCCGCCTTTCGAGGCTCGCCCCGGGTCTCCCGTTCCACTGGGAGTCCTGGGCATCCTACCTGCACCGCCGCCATCTGACCGGGTCTCCATTTTTTTTTAATTCGCCGCCGAGTACCCGGAAGCCATCACTTCCGGGTACTGGCGGCGCCAAATTCAAAAAGCTTACAGCATTCTAAACAGCCAAACTTGGCAGAGGAGGGGTTTGGGGTCTTTTAGACCCCCAGATCCCTCCACCACAGTACCAGTAGACATTAAAAAAAAAAAAAAAATGTTTTAATGTCCAAAAATACCGGCCAATATCGGCCCATACCGATATCCAATGACCAAAATATCGGTATCAGCGTTAAAAAAAACGATATCGGTCGATCACTAATTTGAACCTTCTCTACTCTGTACAAAATAAATAAATAAAAATCTTGTGGCTTTACATAGACTTTTACATGTTATTTTGGAATGCATCATTTGTCGGCAGTACACTGCAATGTACATTAGTGTGCAATGCTTGTCTACCAGCAAGGTGCGACGGGGTGCCACTCAGAATCCACCAATGCAAGTGTAGCCGTGTTTTGCAGTAACATGCGCTGTCAAGCCCCTACCAACATGCATGTTCCAGCAACGTCTTGGTGTAAATGGGCTCCAACTCTTCCAGGTCAGTGACGTCCTTCTAAGAAGTACATTCAGGATGTGGATGATGACGCACACTACAATGGCAGCTCTCATATCTCGTCCGTCAAGTTAACTTTAGAATAGAAATTCACACTAAACACACATTTTTGTACTAAAATATTTTAAGGAAGTCGCCAAGACCCTAAAATATCCTTTTTCAGTAAGTGAAAATGCAGTAACTGAAGAAAAAAAAAACAAAACTGTTTCACACCCTCACCACAAATGTTCTCACGTAGCCCCGTCACTAATCCAGGGGGGGGGGATGGAACGAGTGTGTTCCGGCTCCTGTGGAGAGGTGGCCGTGACCTCAGACGCTGCTGGGGGGTTTTGGTGAACTCCATGCCCAAGAGGGTTAAGGCAGTGCTGGAAAATAATGGCGGCCACACAAAATATTGACACTTTGGGTCCTATTTGGACATTGTCACTTAGGGGTGTACTGACTTTTGTTGCCAGCGGTTTAGACATTAATGGCTGTGTGTTGAGTTATTTTGAGAGGACAGTAAATTTACACTGTTATACAAGCTGTACACTCACTACTTTACATTGTAGCAAAGTCTCATTTCTTCAGTGTTGTCACATGAAAAGATAGAATAAAATATTTACAAAAATCTGAGGGGTGTACTTACTTTTATGAGATACTGTGTATGTCCCCATCTTCACAAATGGTAGACGGGACACTCTGTGTTTCCTCCACTCTAGCACACCCCCTCTAGCTACCCTGCTGATTTATAAAACAAACTTTTTGTAAGTATAAGAGCCGATTCACATTAGAGCGATCCGACTTGCCGGGGCGACCTCATAGGTCGCGGTGCGCTGCTCGCACCGCAACCTCGGAGCAGCCGGCACGGACTTCATAACATTGAATTCTATGCAGGTCGCTCCAGCTCGCCCCAAAGAAGCTCCGGACCCTTTTTCTAAGTTGGAGTGACTTGTGTCGCTCCTATTAGAACGGGTCCACAGCTTCTCTATGGCAGGCGACCAGGTCGCCTGACAGGTCGCCCCAGTGTGAACCGGCTCTTAGGGATAGACCGATATGTCTTTTTCAGGACATTTTGGTCACATTGTATCGGTATCGGCCGATATGGGCCGATATTTTGTACATTTAAAGTTTTGAAAAATAAACCCAATTTTTGACACAAATCTGGTACTGAACATGTTCATTTTTGTTTAATGCTTAATGGCTGGCTTGCTGGCACCCTGTGATGGCTGGCTCTCTGGCACCCTGTGATGGGTGGCTCTCTGGCACCCTGTGATGGCTGTCTCTCTGGCACCCTGTGATGGGTGGCTCTCTGGCACCCTGTGATGGGTGGCTCTCTGGCACCCTGTGATGGGTGGCTCTCTGGCACCCTGTGATGGCTGGCTCTCTGGCACCCTGTGATGGCTGGCTCTCTGGCACCCTGTGATGGGTGGCTCTCTGACACCCTGTGATGGCTGGCTCTCTGGCACCCTGTGATGGGTGGCTCTCTGACACCCTGTGATGGGTGGCTCTCTGGCACCCTGTGATGGGTGGCTGGCTTTCTGGCACCCTGTAGTGGGAGGGTGGGTGGCTGTCTGGCACCCTGTGGTGTGTGTCTGGCTGTCTGGCACCCTGTGGTGGATGGCTTGCTCCCTGCGGTGGGTGGCTGGCTGGCTGGCACCCTGTGGTAGGTGGATGGTACAGGGCTTGTGGGTGGCTGGCTGGTACAGGTCTTGTGGGTGGCTAGCTGTCTGGCACCCTGTCTGTGGGTGGCTGTCTGTCTGGCACCCTGTCTGTGGGTAGCTGTCTGTCTGGCACCCTGTGGTGGGTGGCTGGCTCTCTGGCACCCTGTCTGTGGGTAGCTGTCTGTCTGGCACCCTGTCTGTGGGTGGCTGGCTGTCTGCCACCCTGTGGTGGGTTCCTGGCTGGCACCCTGTGGTGGGCTGGCTGGTACAGGGCCTGTGGGTAGCAGGTACAGGGCCTGTGGGTGGCTGGCTGGTACAGTGCCTGTGGGTAGCAGGTACAGGGCCTGTGGGTGGGTGGCTGGCTGGCTGGTACAGGGTCTGTGGATGTGGGTGGCTGGCTGGCACCAGGCTGCTGTGGGTGGGTGTATGGCTGTGATACACTCCCATGAGACTAGTCCTGACTCCAGACGAATCTGTCCAAGGCGAGGGAGGCGGCCTAAGAAGGCAGAATGACGTCACAAAAATATCTGCAATATCGGCCAGTTCCGGGGCCGATACCGATATATCGGGGAAAGTGCATATCGGCCTTGCCAATAATCAAACTATCCCTAGTAAGTATAGCCAGATTTATGGTTGAAAAATACGTTAGTCTCAGTACAAATTTTTGATACATGTATATTGATTCTATCATACTCTTTTCTATGTAGAATTATCTGTATGTACGGTATTAAGCTCCTGAAGAAGCGCGGTCAGCTGAATGTACCCCAACTACTGGACACGGTACCCCATTGTTGGTCACCCACCTCTGTGGGTATTCAGGAATCCTCTGTTAGAGGACCTAGGTTCACAATAGTTTTTGGGCATATGCATCCAACATTGAGGACGTCGGTCCATATTGGAACAAATGTTTTGAGATTAATTTTGTTTTAGTGTAATTGTTTGTTTTTAATGAAATTGTAATAAAATGCATATTTTGGATAAATTCAGCCTTCTGTGAGGTTGTGTTGTGTCACTAAAGTCAATTTTCTATGCACTTTTGATACATAATGTTCTCACGTAGATTGTAGAGCTGAGGAGGAGAGGAGGCGTGCTTGACCAGGTCTGTTGGTCTGTGCTCTGGGCAGCACAGTCACGCTCTACTGCAGTGGCAGAACTACCAGGGTTGCAAAGGTCACACTTGAAACCAGGTCCTGGTATTTCATGGGGGGGGTTTGGGGGCAAGATGGCAGGAAGGGGTCCAGCTGCAGAACATGGGCTCAATTCACACTGCGGCAATGGCAAATTCTTGTGACATGGTAGCCAATCAGCTTCCAACTTCAGCTTCAGCAATTAAAGTGTTAAAGAGGATGGTGTGATGATCTGCCCCCCTAGGACAGGTCCATGAAAGCCTGGGCCCACTAGAAGTAGAATGATTAATGTTGGCAGTCATTTAACCTGGAAGATGAGGACATCTAGTGGTAAAAAGGAATACCTGCAGAGTACAGCTACAGACTTAAGGTTAGTTTTGCAGCAAAAGCTGTTTTTTATTTTTTTTTTTAAACTGCAGGTCAAAACAATTATTTTTTTTTAAATACGCTGGAATTCAACACTAAAATACTGTAACTTGTCATCAGTTCTTTGCTGTGGATGGATATACTCTACATTTCCTCTTGCTAAACAAGCGCAGTGGTGTAAAGAGGACTTCCAGATGTTTGAATCTCATCATTCAAAAATAACAAAAAACCTGACAGGATGTTCGGTGTACAGATGTGAATTTTGTAATAAAGTGAAAGCACACCGAAACAAGAAACCTTCGTCTCATTTCAATCTGGAGGAACAAACTTATTGCATAGTGTCCTTGTCACTTCTTCCACACCACCCTGGTGAGCGTCAGCAGTGTGCACCGCTCATGATTAACCTGATAAAAGTCAGAGCGATGCAGATCAAAATCTGGTAGAAAAATAAGAAACGGTTAAAGGCTTATGAGGATTTAACCACTTAAGCCCCGGAAGATTTTACCCCCTTCCTGACCAGGGTTTTTTTTGCGATTTTTTTACTGCGTGACTTTAACGGACAATTGCGCGGTCGTGCGACGCTGTACCTAAAAGAATTTGATGTCCTTTTTTCCCCACAAACAGAGCTTTCTTTTGGCGGTATTTGATCACCTGTGCGATTTTTTGATCATGCGCTATAAACAAAAAAAAGAGCGTCAATTTTGCAAAAATAACAATATTTTTCACATTTTTTTATATGAAATTCCCCAAAAAAAATGTAAAAATCAAAATTTTTTTACATTTTCGGCCAATTTGTTTTCTGCTACATATGTTCGGTAAAAAAAATCGCAAAAAGCGTATTTTGATTGGTTTGCGCAAAAGTTATCGCGTTTACTAACAAAGGGAAAGATTTTTGTCATTTTTGGTGTTTTTTTTTTTAACGAGTAATGGCGGCGATCTGCGATTTTTTTTTGCGGGACTGCGACATTGCAGCGGACAGATCAGACCCCTGACTGACATTTTTTACACTTTTGGGGTTACCAGTGACATTACTGCAGTAATCAGTGCTAAACATATGCACTGTTACTGCAAAAATGACACTGGCAGGGAAGTGGTTAACTTTATTGGAGAGGGAGGGGTTAAGTGTGTCCTAGGGGCGTGTTTCTAACTGTGATTGGACATGGCTACTACTGTAAAAACAGAGATCAACAGTCCTACATAGTAGAACCGTCTGATCTCCATTTTTACACAGGGGAGAATGACAGGCGGCTTGTTTACATTAGCTGCCTGCCTTTCTCCCTTCCCGGCGAACGATCGCGAGTGACCGGCGGACATCGGGTCCACCGGTCACACGCACTGACTTGTTAGGGAACGAGCCGGGGCGGGCGCGCGGTCGCCTGCTATTGGCTCACAAGCCAGTGACTGGCTAGTGACGTACCGGTACGTCACTTTGCCTGGCCGGGGCTGACCGCCACAGTATATGTACTTGCGGCGGTCGGCAAGTGGTTAAATGCGGGCTTCTACAAATGGGGAATGGTAGGGATGGTGGACCCTCTATGCACCCTGGAAGGTGGTGGGCAGAACACACCTTTGAAGGCTACAGCTGACCTGGTGCAGGGAAGCAGAGAAACAAGGATCTGGGATGGCACGGAATGGCAGCAGTATACTACAGCACTGGGGTACTGGTATTACATGCAGGCAGGGATACTAATAAGAGACACAGTAGACAGGAGGAGTACAGAAGTAACTTACAGCAGTGAGGTGCTGAGTTTACAGGAACACCAGGGTGACTATATGTTTGAGGAACACGGTGGTGCACAGGGATCCTAGGGAATTCCGATACACAGGATACTGTTGGGGTACAGAAGAAGTGTAGAACCTGAAGGATACAGATTGGCACTGTCTGGGGAGAACACAATGAGTCCACATGTACAATGAAGGTGAGGGCCTTTGGAAAGACCAAGATGCAGAGTCTAAGGAATTACTTGGTCCTCCCTAGAGCTTCTGAAGGTAGACAAGGGTTGTGGTTCTCTAATTCACCCAAATAAGCAGTTACTGGGAATCAAGGGCAGGTAAGAATCCCTTGCAGCACTGAGTTGTGGGGATCAGAGGTCAGTAAGGAGTATAGGTAGAAGTACACAGACCCTGGAAATGGGTAGTAGTAGTACAAAGAGGCACACAGATGCACTGGGCGTACACTAGGAATCTTCTCAGGAAGCCAGGGACACAAAGAGGCACTGGTAGTAGACTGGGAATATTCTTCACTAGGAAAAGCTAGGGGTACACTATGAATCTTCCCAGGAAGCCAGGGGCACAAAGAAGCACTGGGGGTACAGGAGAAATCTTCTCGGAAGGTCAGGGACACGAGGAAGCATGGAAAGTAAGCTAGGAATCTTCTTCACTAAGAAGCTCTGGGGGTAAACTAGGAATCTTCTCAGGAAGCCAAGAACACAAGAAAGCCCTGGGGGTACACTAGGAACCTTCTCAGGAAGCCAGGGACACAAGGAAGCCCTGGGGGTACACTAAGAATCTTCCCAGGAAGCCAAGAACACAAGAAAGCCCTGGGGGTACACTAAGAATCTTCTCAGGAAGCCAGGGACACAAGAAAGCCCTGGGGGTACACTAGGAACCTTCTCAGGAAGTTGGGACATGAGGAAGCACTGGGGGTACACTAGGAATCTTCTCGGGAAGCCAGGGACACAAGGAAGCACTGGGGGTACACTAGGAATCTTCTCAGGAAGCCAAGAACACAAGAAAGCCCTGGGGGTACACTAGGAATCTTCTCAGGAAGCCAGGGACACAAGGAAGCACTGGGAGTACACTAGGAATCTTCTCAGGAAGCCAAGAACACAAGAAAGCCCTGGGGGTACACTAGGAATCTTCTCAGGAAGCCAGGGACACAAGGAAGCACTGGGGGTACACTAGGAATCTTCTCAGGAAGTCGGGACATGAGGAAGCACTGGGGGTACACTAGGAATCTTCTCGGGAAGCCAGAGACACGATGAAGCACTGGGGGTACACTAGGAATCTTCTCAGGAAGCCAAGAACACAAGAAAGCCCTGGGGGTACACTAGGAATCTTCTCGGGAAGTCAGAGACACGATGAAGCACTGGGGGTACACTAGGAATCTTCTCAGGAAGCCAGAGACACGATGAAGCACTGGGCGTACACTAGGAATCTTCTCAGGAAGCCAGGGACACAAAGAGGCACTGGTAGTAGACTGGGAATATTCTTCACTAGGAAAAGCTAGGGGTACACTATGAATCTTCCCAGGAAGCCAGGGGCACAAAGAAGCACTGGGGGTACAGGAGAAATCTTCTCGGAAAGTCAGGGACACGAGGAAGCATGGAAAGTAAGCTAGGAATCTTCTTCACTAAGAAGCTCTGGGGGTAAACTAGGAATCTTCTCAGGAAGCCAAGAACACAAGAAAGCCCTGGGGGTACACTAGGAACCTTCTCAGGAAGCCAGGGACACAAGGAAGCCCTGGGGGTACACTAAGAATCTTCCCAGGAAGCCAAGAACACAAGAAAGCCCTGGGGGTACACTAAGAATCTTCTCAGGAAGCCAGGGACACAAGAAAGCCCTGGGGGTACACTAGGAACCTTCTCAGGAAGTTGGGACATGAGGAAGCACTGGGGGTACACTAGGAACCTTCTCAGGAAGCCAGGGACACAAGGAAGCCCTGGGGGTACACTAAGAATCTTCCCAGGAAGCCAAGAACACAAGAAAGCCCTGGGGGTACACTAAGAATCTTCTCAGGAAGCCAGGGACACAAGAAAGCCCTGGGGGTACACTAGGAACCTTCTCAGGAAGTTGGGACATGAGGAAGCACTGGGGGTACACTAGGAATCTTCTCGGGAAGCCAGGGACACAAGGAAGCACTGGGGGTACACTAGGAATCTTCTCAGGAAGCCAAGAACACAAGAAAGCCCTGGGGGTACACTAGGAATCTTCTCAGGAAGCCAGGGACACAAGGAAGCACTGGGAGTACACTAGGAATCTTCTCAGGAAGCCAAGAACACAAGAAAGCCCTGGGGGTACACTAGGAATCTTCTCAGGAAGCCAGGGACACAAGGAAGCACTGGGGGTACACTAGGAATCTTCTCAGGAAGTCGGGACATGAGGAAGCACTGGGGGTACACTAGGAATCTTCTCGGGAAGCCAGAGACACGATGAAGCACTGGGGGTACACTAGGAATCTTCTCAGGAAGCCAAGAACACAAGAAAGCCCTGGGGGTACACTAGGAATCTTCTCGGGAAGTCAGAGACACGATGAAGCACTGGGGGTACACTAGGAATCTTCTCAGGAAGCCAGAGACACGATGAAGCACTGGGCGTACACTAGGAATCTTCTCAGGAAGCCAGGGACACAAAGAGGCACTGGTAGTAGACTGGGAATATTCTTCACTAGGAAAAGCTAGGGGTACACTATGAATCTTCCCAGGAAGCCAGGGGCACAAAGAAGCACTGGGGGTACAGGAGAAATCTTCTCGGAAAGTCAGGGACACGAGGAAGCATGGAAAGTAAGCTAGGAATCTTCTTCACTAAGAAGCTCTGGGGGTAAACTAGGAATCTTCTCAGGAAGCCAAGAACACAAGAAAGCCCTGGGGGTACACTAGGAACCTTCTCAGGAAGCCAGGGACACAAGGAAGCCCTGGGGGTACACTAAGAATCTTCCCAGGAAGCCAAGAACACAAGAAAGCCCTGGGGGTACACTAAGAATCTTCTCAGGAAGCCAGGGACACAAGAAAGCCCTGGGGGTACACTAGGAACCTTCTCAGGAAGTTGGGACATGAGGAAGCACTGGGGGTACACTAGGAACCTTCTCAGGAAGCCAGGGACACAAGGAAGCCCTGGGGGTACACTAAGAATCTTCCCAGGAAGCCAAGAACACAAGAAAGCCCTGGGGGTACACTAAGAATCTTCTCAGGAAGCCAGGGACACAAGAAAGCCCTGGGGGTACACTAGGAACCTTCTCAGGAAGTTGGGACATGAGGAAGCACTGGGGGTACACTAGGAATCTTCTCGGGAAGCCAGGGACACAAGGAAGCACTGGGGGTACACTAGGAATCTTCTCAGGAAGCCAAGAACACAAGAAAGCCCTGGGGGTACACTAGGAATCTTCTCAGGAAGCCAGGGACACAAGGAAGCACTGGGAGTACACTAGGAATCTTCTCAGGAAGTCGGGACATGAGGAAGCACTGGGGGTACACTAGGAATCTTCTCGGGAAGCCAGAGACACGATGAAGCACTGGGGGTCCACTAGGAATCTTCTCAGGAAGCCAAGAACACAAGAAAGCCCTGGGGGTACACTAGGAATCTTCTCAGGAAGCCAGAGACACGATGAAGCACTGGGGGTACACTAGGAATCTTGTTAGTAAGCCAGGGACACAGACAAGCAATGGGAGTAGACTGGGAATCTTCTTCTGTAGGAAGCACTGGAGGTAAACTAGAACTCCTCTCAGGAAGCCAGGGACACATGGAAGCACTGGGGGTAAACTAGGAAGGTGGGCTAGGAATCTTCTTCACTAGGAAGCACTGGGAAGATTCTCAGTAAGCCAGAGACACAAGGAGGCACTGGGGGTACACTAGGAATCTTCTCAGGAAGTCAGTGACACAAGGAAGCACTGGGGGTACACTAGGAATCTTCTCAGGAAGCGGGGGACATGAGGAAGCTCTGGGGGTACACTAGGAATCTTCTCAGGAAGCGGGGGACATGAGGGAGCACTGGAGGTACACTAGGAATCTTCTCAGGAAGCCAGGGTCATATTACAGACAGGGTGTATTAAGAATCTTTTTTGCTAGGAAATACTGGGGGTACACTAGGAATCTTGTCTAAAAGCTAGGAACATGAGGACGCACTGGGGGTACACTAGGAATTTTCTCAGAAAGCCAAGGACACAAGGAAGCATGGAAGGTAGGCTAGGAATCTTCTTCACTAGGAAGCACTGGTGGTACACTAGGAATCTTCTCATAAGCCAATGACATGAGGAAGCACTGGGGGTACACTATGAATCTTCCCAGGAAGCGAAGGACACAAGGAAGCACGGGTACTAGCCTAAAGCCTCATACACACAATTAGAAAATGGGATGAAAAATACTGCTTTCGAATCGATCGTACGATAATCTGATCCTTAGTACAAAGCTTTCGAGAGCCGATCAAGACAATTCATGTATAAAATGATCCGAAGTGACAAAGAAAGCACTGGGGGGGGGGGGGGGGTATTAGGAATCTTTTTTGCTAGGAAGCACTGGGGTACACTAGAAACCTTCTCAGGAAGCCAGGGACACCAGGAGTCTTCTCAGGAAGCCAGGGACACCAGGAATCTTCTCAGGAAGCCAGGGACACCAGGAATCTTCTCAGGAAGCCAGGGACACTGCGGGTAGACTAGGAATCTTCTTTGCTAGGAAGTACTGGATACTCACCTCCCCTTATCAATTTTTGTTCTTTTGTAATTTTTACTTTAATATATATAATTATTATTTCATGTTTTTTTTTTTCCAGTGTGTTGATGAGGCTTTGTTTGGTGAAGTTATTTTTACAGGGTTTCTGTTTTCTGATGTAGAGGCTTTATTCTTTATCATATCAGTGTGAGGCTTGGATTAGTATTCCTTTCGCCTCTATTTCTGTTTTCCCCCTGTTGTTGTTATTCTCCGTTGACTGTGGATTACAGTGCAATGGAGGCTTGGTTTCCCATCATATCAGAGCAAAGCTTGGACTGCAATCCGTTCTGCCTCCAATTCCGTCTTTTTCTTGTTTATTTAGCATGATGACTGGGCTTGGCTTGCACACCCCCCAATGACGTCATTTGTGACAAAACACGTAGGTCAGAGCTACACACATAAATATCAACATTTTTATCCATGTGTGACAGGAGTCACTTTGGTTGGGGGCCCGTGGAACCCAGCTTCCCTTGGAGAGGTTGGGAAACCCTTGTTTCAGTTCCCCATGCCCCTCTCATGTGTAAGTCCCCCTGTGTCTATTAGGGGCACAGGGTGACCGAGAAAATTATGGACAACTACTTAATGGACACTTGGTTTGGATTACTTCAAATGGGACAGTATTATTTATCCACAATATCCCTCAAGAAATGTATGATACATTAATTTCACTGTATCAGAATGATGGAACATTGTGTGAGCTTTGCCTCATAGACTATTGTAGGTCGGAGCCGGACAGTTTGCTACTGGGGTCTCCTGCTATTGTCTGTATAAGAAGGTGTTCTATGGTTATACGTAGGATAATGTGTAATGTACTTTGTTTTAGCTTTGTTGCCGGCCATTCTGGTCACCCAGGCTGGTTTAAGTGTTGAGATAATTTGCATATTATTTTAATTAATGTCAGCTATTAGTTGCTGGTGGGGAAGTAGAATACTGTTTGTGTTGGTTGTTCCTTAGTAATGTTAATTATATTTCTGAATACAATTTCATCTGCATACGATAATGTAATCAGGCTCACCTGACCTGGTGGGGTATATATTCTGTTCAATAAATGTTCCAGTTTTTATACAAGCTATTGTCGGCTAGTCTTGTATATTGTGGCTATAATATCTGATATCTATGTTAAAGACTGGAGGAAGCGGTATACTGAGGGGAAGCACTTAAGCACTGTGTGGGTTGGTTCCATCACACCATGGTTGACCTCTATATCTTACATCCAAGAGCTGGAGACCGGTGCTCTGGCTGGGGCATTTAACTCTCAAAATTGCAAGTAATAATTATCCAAAAGCCGGCAACTCAAAGTGCTCTTGCAAGAAAATCCTTTATTGGCTACATATATAAAAGCACAATACAGTAGATGCTGACGTGTTTCAGCTAGGCAGCCTTCATCAGGAAACTGCCTAGCCAAAACACGTTAGCATCAATTGTATTGTGCTTTTATACATGTAGCCATTAAAGGGTTTCCTTGCAAGAGTACTCCAAGTTTCCGGCTTTCATCTAATTAGTATTTGATGTCATATTCATCGTTTGGGGACTATCGGATATTATAGCCACAATATAAAAGACTAGCTGACAATAGCTTGTATAAAACTGGAACGTTTATTGAACAGAATATATACCCCACCAAGTCAGGTGCCTGATTACATTATCGTATGCAGATGAAATTGTATACAGAAATATAATTAACATAACTAAGGAACAACCAACACAAACAATATTCTACTTCCCCACTAGCAACTAATAGCTGACAGTAATTTAATTAACTCGGCACTTAAACCAGCCTTGCTGACCAGACTGGCCGACAACAAGGCTAAAACAAAGTACATTATTACATTATCCTACAGATAACCCCAGAACGCCATATTGAACAGACAATAGCAGGAGACCCCAGTAGCAGACTGTCCGGCTCCGACCTACAATAGTCTATGAGGCAAAGCTCATACAATGTTCCATCATTCTGATACAGTGGAATTAACGGATCAGTGGATGTTCCTCAGGAAGGCTGCCTAGCCTATATCTTGCATCTAAGAGATGGAGACCGGTGCTCTGGCTGGGGCATTTAACTCCCAAAATGGCAAGTACTAATTATCTGAAAGCCGTCAACTCGAAGTGCTCTTGCAAGAAAATCCCTTATTAGCTACATGTATAAAAGCACAATACAGTAGATGCTAACGTGTTTCGGCTAGGCAGCCTTCATCAGGAAACTGCCTAGCCGAAACACGTTAGCATCTACTGTATTGTGCTTTTATACATGCGGCCAATAAAGGGTTTCCTTGCAAGAGTACTCCGAGTTTCTGGCTTTCATCTAATTAGTATTTGATGTCATATTCATTGTTTGGGGACTATCACTTCCACCTTTCAGACTATTTTTATTAATATTTGTGCACTTGTATAAGATTTATATTTATGTCACTTTAGTGTATTTTGCTTTTAATAGCGCGGCACTTTTTTAGTTACAGTTGTCACACAGTTTATATCGGTTTTTGTGCTTTAAAGCTTTTCAGCGCAATTTTATTTTTTCAGGTTTTAATTGCTGCCTGTGTCCCCGTTAGGGGGAGTCACCCTCTCTGTCACAGAGTAAAAGAAAATCACAAATTTTGGATTGTCATCAGAAAAGGAATAGAGGGGAATTATTCCTATAATATGTCCCTGCTGTTCCTGGGTGAAAGATGCCTCGGCTATATGTGGCTGGGACTGCGATCACATATCAGGTAACACTGCATACGATTGTCACATTTTATTTTTTTCCAGTAATCAGTCATTTGGCTCGGATTATCGTCTCCTCGTATGGAAATGAACGCAGCACAATGATCCATGCAAATACCGGAACACCTTTTTTCCAATATCATTGTGCCCATTAAAGCTGTATTTGTTAAATATGAAAATAGTACGCGATGACGTCACACTAACTATGTTTCTGTGCAGATTGCAAACTGGGGACAGAAAATAGGCTGAAGACCGGCTATAACCAAAAGACACATATTAACCACTTCCTGTTCTGTGTGTTAAAACGTTAAAAAGTGATTAAAGTGTTTGTAAAACTTTTTTTTGTTAAATAAAAATAACAAAGATGTCATACTCACCGGCTCTGTGCAATCGTTTTGCACAGAGCTGCCCTGATCCTCTTCCTCTGGGGTCAGATGTCGAGACTCCAGGCCCCTCCTTTTCATCGGGTGCCCCCCATGGAGAGCCGCTCATATAACGGGTGTGGGGTGATTGGGGTGTCACCAGTACAGTACAGTGACATCATATAACGGGTGTGGGGTGATCGGGATGTCACCAGTACAGTACAGTGACATCATATAACGGGTGTGGGGTGATCGCGGTGTCACCAGTACAGTACAGTGACATCATATAACGGGGGTGTGGGGTGATCAGGGTGTCACCAGTACAGTACAGTGACATCATATAACGGGGGTGGGGTGATCGGGGTGTAACCAGTACAGTACAGTGACATCATATAACGGGTGTAGGGTGATCGGGGTGTCACCAGTACAGTACAGTGACATCATATGATGGGTGTGGGGTGATAAGGGTGTCCCCAGTACAGTACAGTGACATCATATAACGGGTGTGGGGTGATCGGGGTGTCACCAGTACAGTACAGTGACATCATATAACGGGTGTGGGGTGATCGGGGTGTCACCAGTACAGTACAGTGACATCATATGATGAGTGTGGGGTGATCGGGGTGTCACCAGTACAGTACAGTGACATCATATAACGGGTGTGGGGTGATCAGGGTGTCACCAGTACAGTACAGTGTCATCATATAACGGGTGTGGGGTGATCAGGGTGTCACCAGTACAGTACAGTGACATCATATAACGGGTGTGGGGTGATCAGGGTGTCACCAGTACAGTACAGTGACATCATATAACGGGTGTGGGGTGATCGGGGTGTCACCCGTACAGTACAGTGACATCATATAACGGGTGTGGGGTGATCGGGGTGTCACCAGTACAGTACAGTGACATCATATAACGGGGGTGGGGTGATCAGGGTGTCACCAGTACAGTACAGTGTCATCATATAACGGGTGTGGGGTGATCAGGGTGTCACCAGTACAGTACAGTGACATCATATAACGGGTGTGGGGTGATCAGGGTGTCACCAGTACAGTACAGTGACATCATATAACGGGTGTGAGGTGATTGGGGTGTCACCCGTACAGTACAGTGACATCATATAACGGGGGTGGGGTGATCAGGGTGTCACCAGTACAGTACAGTGACATCATATAACGGGTGTGGGGTGATCGGGGTGTCACCAGTACAGTACAGTGACATCATATAACGGGTGTGTGGTGATCGGGGTGTCACCAGTACAGTACAGTGACATCATATAACGGGTGTGGGGTGATCGGGGTGTCACCCGTACAGTACAGTGACATCATATAACGGGTGTGGGGTGACCCCAGTACAGTACAGTGACATCATATAACGGGTGTGGGGTGATCAGGGTGTCACCAGTACAGTACAGTGACATCATATAACGGGTGTGGGGTGATCGCGGTGTCACCAGTACAGTACAGTGATATCATATAACGGGTGTGAGGTGATTGGGGTGTCACCAGTACAGTACAGTGACATCATATAACGGGTGTGGGGTGATCGGGGTGTCACCAGTACAGTACAGTGACATCATATAACGGGTGTGGGGTGATCGCGGTGTCACCAGTACAGTACAGTGACATCATATAACGGGTGTGAGGTGATTGGGGTGTCACCAGTACAGTACAGTGACATCATATAACGGGTGTGGGGTGATCGGTGTGTCACCAGTACAGTACAGTGACATCATATAACGGGTGTGGGGTGATCAGGGTGTCACCAGTACAGTACAGTGACATCATATAACGGGTGTGAGGTGATTGGGGTGTCACCAGTACAGTACAGTGACATCATATAACGGGTGTGGGGTGATCGGGGTGTCACCAGTACAGTACAGTGACATCATATAACGGGTGTGAGGTGATTGGGGTGTCACCAGTACAGTACAGTGACATCATATAACGGGTGTGGGGTGATCGGGGTGTCACCAGTACAGTACAGTGACATCATATAATGGGTGTAGGGTGATCGGGGTGTCACCAGTACAGTACAGTGACATCATATAACGGGTATGGGGTGATCGCGGTGTCACCAGTACAGTACAGTGACATCATATAACGGGTGTGAGGTGATTGGGGTGTCACCAGTACAGTACAGTGACATCATATAACGGGTGTGGGGTGATCGGGGTGTCACCAGTACAGTACAGTGACATCATATAACGGGTGTGGGGTGATCGGTGTGTCACCAGTACAGTACAGTGACATCATATAATGGATGTAGGGTGATCGGGGTGTCACCAGTACAGTACAGTGACATCATATAACAGATGTGGGGTGATCGGGGTGTCACCAGTACAGTACAGTGACATCATATATTGGGTGTGGGGTGATCAGGGTGTCACCAGTACAGTACAGTGACATCATATAACGGGTGTGAGGTGATCGGGGTGTCCCCAGTACAGTACAGTGACATCATATAACGGGTGTGAGGTGATCGGGGTGTCCCCAGTACAGTACAGTGACATCATATAACGGGTGTGGGGTGATCGGGGTGTCACCAGTACAGTACAGTGACATCATATAACGGGGGTGGGGTGATCGGGGTGTCACCAGTACAGTACAGTGACATCATATAACGGGTGTGGGGTGATCGGGGTGTCACCAGTACAGTGACATCATATAACGGGTGTGAGGTGATCGGGGTGTCACCAGTACAGTACAGTGACATCATATAACGGGTGTGGGGTGATCGGGGTGTCACCAGTATAGCACAGTGACATCATATAACGGGTGTGGGGTGATCAGGGTGTCACCAGTACAGTACAGTGACATCATATAATGGGTGTGAGGTGATTGGGGTGTCACCAGTACAGTACAGTGACATCATATAACGGGTGTGAGGTGATCGGGTGTCACCAGTACAGTACAGTGACATCATATAACGGGTGTGAGGTGATCGGGGTGTCACCAGTACAGTACAGTGACATCATATAATGGGTGTGGGGTGATCGGGGTGTCACCAGTACAGTACAGTGACATCATATAACGGGTGTGAGGTGATCGGGGTGTCACCAGTACAGTACAGTGACATCATATAACGGGTGTGGGGTGATCAGGGTGTCACCAGTACAGTACAGTGACATCATATAACGGGTGTGGGGTGATCGGGGTGTCACCAGTACAGTACAGTGACTTCATATAACGGGTGTGGGGTGATCGGGGTGTCACCAGTACAGTACAGTGACGTCATATAACGGGTGTGGGGTGATGGGGGGGGGCACCAGTACAGTGACATCATATAACGGGTGTGGGGTGACCCCAGTACAGTACAGTGACATCATATAACGGGTGTGGGGTGATCAGGGTGTCACCAGTACAGTACAGTGACATCATATAACGGGTGTGGGGTGATCGCGGTGTCACCAGTACAGTACAGTGACATCATATAACGGGTGTGGGGTGATCGCGGTGTCACCAGTACAGTACAGTGACATCATATAACGGGTGTGAGGTGATTGGGGTGTCACCAGTACAGTACAGTGACATCATATAACGGGTGTGGGGTGATCGGTGTGTCACCAGTACAGTACAGTGACATCATATAACGGGTGTGGGGTGATCGCGGTGTCACCAGTACAGTACAGTGACATCATATAACGGGTGTGGGGTGATCGCGGTGTCACCAGTACAGTACAGTGACATCATATAACGGGTGTGAGGTGATTGGGGTGTCACCAGTACAGTACAGTGACATCATATAACGGGTGTGGGGTGATCGGGGTGTCACCAGTACAGTACAGTGACATCATATAACGGGTGTGAGGTGATCGGGGTGTCACCAGTACAGTACAGTGACATCATATAATGGGTGTAGGGTGATCGGGGTGTCACCAGTACAGTACAGTGACATCATATAACGGGTATGGGGTGATCGCGGTGTCACCAGTACAGTACAGTGACATCATATAACGGGTGTGAGGTGATTGGGGTGTCACCAGTACAGTACAGTGACATCATATAACGGGTGTGGGGTGATCGGGGTGTCACCAGTACAGTACAGTGACATCATATAACGGGTGTGGGGTGATCGGTGTGTCACCAGTACAGTACAGTGACATCATATAATGGATGTAGGGTGATCGGGGTGTCACCAGTACAGTACAGTGACATCATATAACAGATGTGGGGTGATCGGGGTGTCACCAGTACAGTACAGTGACATCATATATTGGGTGTGGGGTGATCAGGGTGTCACCAGTACAGTACAGTGACATCATATAACGGGTGTGAGGTGATCGGGGTGTCCCCAGTACAGTACAGTGACATCATATAACGGGTGTGGGGTGATCGGGGTGTCACCAGTACAGTACAGTGACATCATATAACGGGGGTGGGGTGATCGGGGTGTCACCAGTACAGTACAGTGACATCATATAACGGGTGTGGGGTGATCGGGGTGTCACCAGTACAGTGACATCATATAACGGGTGTGAGGTGATCGGGGTGTCACCAGTACAGTACAGTGACATCATATAACGGGTGTGGGGTGATCGTGGTGTCACCAGTATAGCACAGTGACATCATATAACGGGTGTGGGGTGATCAGGGTGTCACCAGTACAGTACAGTGACATCATATAATGGGTGTGAGGTGATTGGGGTGTCACCAGTACAGTACAGTGACATCATATAACGGGTGTGAGGTGATCGGGTGTCACCAGTACAGTACAGTGACATCATATAATGGGTGTGGGGTGATCGGGGTGTCACCAGTACAGTACAGTGACATCATATAACGGGTGTGAGGTGATCGGGGTGTCACCAGTACAGTACAGTGACATCATATAACGGGTGTGGGGTGATCAGGGTGTCACCAGTACAGTACAGTGACATCATATAACGGGTGTGGGGTGATCGGGGTGTCACCAGTACAGTACAGTGACTTCATATAACGGGTGTGGGGTGATCGGGGTGTCACCAGTACAGTACAGTGACGTCATATAACGGGTGTGGGGTGATGGGGGGGGGCACCAGTACAGTGACATCATATAACGGGTGTGGGGTGATTGGGGTGTCACCAGTACAGTACAGTGACATCATATAATGGGTGTGGGGTGATCGGGGTGTCACCAGTACAGTACAGTGACATCATATAAGGGGGGTGGGGTGATCGGGGTGTCACCAGTACAGTACAGTGACATCATATAACGGGTATGGGGTGATCGCGGTGTCACCAGTACAGTACAGTGACATCATATAACGGGTGTGAGGTGATTGGGGTGTCACCAGTACAGTACAGTGACATCATATAACGGGTGTGGGGTGATCGGGGTGTCACCAGTACAGTACAGTGACATCATATAACGGGTGTGGGGTGATCGGTGTGTCACCAGTACAGTACAGTGACATCATATAATGGATGTAGGGTGATCGGGGTGTCACCAGTACAGTACAGTGACATCATATAACAGATGTGGGGTGATCGGGGTGTCACCAGTACAGTACAGTGACATCATATATTGGGTGTGGGGTGATCAGGGTGTCACCAGTACAGTACAGTGACATCATATAACGGGTGTGAGGTGATCGGGGTGTCCCCAGTACAGTACAGTGACATCATATAACGGGTGTGAGGTGATCGGGGTGTCCCCAGTACAGTACAGTGACATCATATAACGGGTGTGGGGTGATCGGGGTGTCACCAGTACAGTACAGTGACATCATATAACGGGGGTGGGGTGATCGGGGTGTCACCAGTACAGTACAGTGACATCATATAACGGGTGTGGGGTGATCGGGGTGTCACCAGTACAGTGACATCATATAACGGGTGTGAGGTGATCGGGGTGTCACCAGTACAGTACAGTGACATCATATAACGGGTGTGGGGTGATCGGGGTGTCACCAGTATAGCACAGTGACATCATATAACGGGTGTGGGGTGATCAGGGTGTCACCAGTACAGTACAGTGACATCATATAATGGGTGTGAGGTGATTGGGGTGTCACCAGTACAGTACAGTGACATCATATAACGGGTGTGAGGTGATCGGGTGTCACCAGTACAGTACAGTGACATCATATAACGGGTGTGAGGTGATCGGGGTGTCACCAGTACAGTACAGTGACATCATATAATGGGTGTGGGGTGATCGGGGTGTCACCAGTACAGTACAGTGACATCATATAACGGGTGTGAGGTGATCGGGGTGTCACCAGTACAGTACAGTGACATCATATAACGGGTGTGGGGTGATCAGGGTGTCACCAGTACAGTACAGTGACATCATATAACGGGTGTGGGGTGATCGGGGTGTCACCAGTACAGTACAGTGACTTCATATAACGGGTGTGGGGTGATCGGGGTGTCACCAGTACAGTACAGTGACATCATATAACGGGTGTGGGGTGATCGGTGTGTCACCAGTACAGTACAGTGACATCATATAACGGGTGTGGGGTGATCAGGGTGTCACCAGTACAGTACAGTGACGTCATATAACGGGTGTGGGGTGATGGGGGGGGGCACCAGTACAGTGACATCATATAACGGGTGTGGGGTGATTGGGGTGTCACCAGTACAGTACAGTGACATCATATAATGGGTGTGGGATGATCGGGGTGTCACCAGTACAGTACAGTGACATCATATAAGGGGGGTGGGGTGATCGGGGTGTCACCAGTACAGTACAGTGACATCATATAACGGGTGTGGGGTGATCGGGGTGTCACCAGTACAGTACAGTGACATCATATAACGGGTGTGAGGTGATCGGGGTGTCACCAGTACAGTACAGTGACATCATATAACGGGTGTGGGGTGATCGGGGTGTCACCAGTACAGTACAGTGACATCATATAACGGGTGTGAGGTGATCGGGGTGTCACCAGTACAGTACAATGACATCATATAACGGGGGTGGGGTGATCGGGGTGTCACCAGTACAGTACAGTGACATCATATAATGGGTGTGGGGTGATCGGGGTGTCACCAGTACAGTACAGTGACATCATATAAGGGGGGTGGGGTGATCGGGGTGTCACCAGTACAGTACAGTGACATCATATAACGGGTATGGGGTGATCGGGTGTCACCAGTACAGTACAGTGACATCATATAACGGGTGTGAGGTGATCGCGGTGTCACCAGTACAGTACAGTGACATCATATAACGGGTGTGAGGTGATTGGGGTGTCACCAGTACAGTACAGTGACATCATATAACGGGTATGGGGTGATCGGGTGTCACCAGTACAGTACAGTGACATCATATAACGGGTGTGAGGTGATCGGGTGTCACCAGTACAGTACAGTGACATCATATAACGGGTGTGAGGTGATCGCGGTGTCACCAGTACAGTACAGTGACATCATATAACGGGTGTGAGGTGATTGGGGTGTCACCAGTACAGTACAGTGACATCATATAACGGGTGTGGGGTGATCGGGGTGTCACCAGTACAGTACAGTGACATCATATAACGGGTGTGGGGTGATCGGTGTGTCACCAGTACAGTACAGTGACATCATATAATGGATGTAGGGTGATCGGGGTGTCACCAGTACAGTACAGTGACATCATATAACAGATGTGGGGTGATCGGGGTGTCACCAGTACAGTACAGTGACATCATATATTGGGTGTGGGGTGATCAGGGTGTCACCAGTACAGTACAGTGACATCATATAACGGGTGTGAGGTGATCGGGGTGTCCCCAGTACAGTACAGTGACATCATATAACGGGTGTGAGGTGATCGGGGTGTCCCCAGTACAGTACAGTGACATCATATAACGGGTGTGGGGTGATCGGGGTGTCACCAGTACAGTACAGTGACATCATATAACGGGGGTGGGGTGATCGGGGTGTCACCAGTACAGTACAGTGACATCATATAACGGGTGTGGGGTGATCGGGGTGTCACCAGTACAGTGACATCATATAACGGGTGTGAGGTGATCGGGGTGTCACCAGTACAGTACAGTGACATCATATAACGGGTGTGGGGTGATCGGGGTGTCACCAGTATAGCACAGTGACATCATATAACGGGTGTGGGGTGATCAGGGTGTCACCAGTACAGTACAGTGACATCATATAATGGGTGTGAGGTGATTGGGGTGTCACCAGTACAGTACAGTGACATCATATAACGGGTGTGAGGTGATCGGGTGTCACCAGTACAGTACAGTGACATCATATAACGGGTGTGAGGTGATCGGGGTGTCACCAGTACAGTACAGTGACATCATATAATGGGTGTGGGGTGATCGGGGTGTCACCAGTACAGTACAGTGACATCATATAACGGGTGTGAGGTGATCGGGGTGTCACCAGTACAGTACAGTGACATCATATAACGGGTGTGGGGTGATCAGGGTGTCACCAGTACAGTACAGTGACATCATATAACGGGTGTGGGGTGATCGGGGTGTCACCAGTACAGTACAGTGACTTCATATAACGGGTGTGGGGTGATCGGGGTGTCACCAGTACAGTACAGTGACATCATATAACGGGTGTGGGGTGATCGGTGTGTCACCAGTACAGTACAGTGACATCATATAACGGGTGTGGGGTGATCAGGGTGTCACCAGTACAGTACAGTGACGTCATATAACGGGTGTGGGGTGATGGGGGGGGGCACCAGTACAGTGACATCATATAACGGGTGTGGGGTGATTGGGGTGTCACCAGTACAGTACAGTGACATCATATAATGGGTGTGGGGTGATCGGGGTGTCACCAGTACAGTACAGTGACATCATATAAGGGGGGTGGGGTGATCGGGGTGTCACCAGTACAGTACAGTGACATCATATAACGGGTGTGGGGTGATCGGGGTGTCACCAGTACAGTACAGTGACATCATATAACGGGTGTGAGGTGATCGGGGTGTCACCAGTACAGTACAGTGACATCATATAACGGGTGTGGGGTGATCGGGGTGTCACCAGTACAGTACAGTGACATCATATAACGGGTGTGAGGTGATCGGGGTGTCACCAGTACAGTACAGTGACATCATATAACGGGGGTGGGGTGATCGGGGTGTCACCAGTACAGTACAGTGACATCATATAATGGGTGTGGGGTGATCGGGGTGTCACCAGTACAGTACAGTGACATCATATAAGGGGGGTGGGGTGATCGGGGTGTCACCAGTACAGTACAGTGACATCATATAACGGGTATGGGGTGATCGCGGTGTCACCAGTACAGTACAGTGACATCATATAACGGGTGTGAGGTGATTGGGGTGTCACCAGTACAGTACAGTGACATCATATAACGGGTGTGGGGTGATCGGGGTGTCACCAGTACAGTACAGTGACATCATATAACGGGTGTGGGGTGATCGGTGTGTCACCAGTACAGTACAGTGACATCATATAATGGATGTAGGGTGATCGGGGTGTCACCAGTACAGTACAGTGACATCATATAACAGATGTGGGGTGATCGGGGTGTCACCAGTACAGTACAGTGACATCATATATTGGGTGTGGGGTGATCAGGGTGTCACCAGTACAGTACAGTGACATCATATAACGGGTGTGAGGTGATCGGGGTGTCCCCAGTACAGTACAGTGACATCATATAACGGGTGTGAGGTGATCGGGGTGTCCCCAGTACAGTACAGTGACATCATATAACGGGTGTGGGGTGATCGGGGTGTCACCAGTACAGTACAGTGACATCATATAACGGGGGTGGGGTGATCGGGGTGTCACCAGTACAGTACAGTGACATCATATAACGGGTGTGGGGTGATCGGGGTGTCACCAGTACAGTGACATCATATAACGGGTGTGAGGTGATCGGGGTGTCACCAGTACAGTACAGTGACATCATATAACGGGTGTGGGGTGATCGGGGTGTCACCAGTATAGCACAGTGACATCATATAACGGGTGTGGGGTGATCAGGGTGTCACCAGTACAGTACAGTGACATCATATAATGGGTGTGAGGTGATTGGGGTGTCACCAGTACAGTACAGTGACATCATATAACGGGTGTGAGGTGATTGGGGTGTCACCCGTACAGTACAGTGACATCATATAACGGGTGTGAGGTGATCGGGTGTCACCAGTACAGTACAGTGACATCATATAACGGGTGTGAGGTGATCGGGGTGTCACCAGTACAGTACAGTGACATCATATAATGGGTGTGGGGTGATTGGGGTGTCACCCGTACAGTACAGTGACATCATATAACGGGTGTGAGGTGATCGGGTGTCACCAGTACAGTACAGTGACATCATATAACGGGTGTGAGGTGATTGGGGTGTCACCCGTACAGTACAGTGACATCATATAACGGGTGTGAGGTGATCGGGTGTCACCAGTACAGTACAGTGACATCATATAACGGGTGTGAGGTGATTGGGGTGTCACCAGTACAGTACAGTGACATCATATAACGGGTGTGAGGTGATCGGGGTGTCACCAGTACAGTACAGTGACATCATATAACGGGTGTGGGGTGATCAGGGTGTCACCAGTACAGTACAGTGACATCATATAACGGGTGTGGGGTGATCGGGGTGTCACCAGTACAGTACAGTGACATAATATAACGGGTGTGAGGTGATCGGGGTGTCACCAGTACAGTACAGTGACATCATATAACGGGTGTGGGGTGATCGGGGTGTCACCAGTACAGTACAGTGACATCATATAACGGGTGTGGGGTGATCGGTGTGTCACCAGTACAGTACAGTGACATCATATAACGGGTGTGGGGTGATCAGGGTGTCACCAGTACAGTACAGTGACGTCATATAACGGGTGTGGGGTGATGGGGGGGGGCACCAGTACAGTGACATCATATAACGGGTGTGGGGTGATTGGGGTGTCACCAGTACAGTACAGTGACATCATATAATGGGTGTGGGGTGATCGGGGTGTCACCAGTACAGTACAGTGACATCATATAAGGGGGGTGGGGTGATCGGGGTGTCACCAGTACAGTACAGTGACATCATATAACGGGTGTGGGGTGATCGGGGTGTCACCAGTACAGTACAGTGACATCATATAACGGGTGTGAGGTGATCGGGGTGTCACCAGTACAGTACAGTGACATCATATAACGGGTGTGGGGTGATCGGGGTGTCACCAGTACAGTACAGTGACATCATATAACGGGTGTGAGGTGATCGGGGTGTCACCAGTACAGTACAGTGACATCATATAACGGGTGTGGGGTGATTGGGGTGTCACCAGTACAGTACAGTGACATCATATAACGGGTGTGGGGTGATCGGGGTGTCACCAGTACAGTACAGTGACATCATAACACGGGTGTGGGGTGATCGGGGTGTCACCAGTACAGTACAGTGACATCATATAACGGGTGTGGGGTGATCGCGGTGTCACCAGTACAGTAACATCATATAACGGGTGTGGGGTGATCGGGGTGTCACCAGTACAGTACAGTGACATCATATAACGGGTGTGGGGTGATCGGGATGTCACCAGTACAGTACAGTGACATCATATAACGGGTGTGGGGTGATCGGGGACACTGACTGAAAAAAAATATGTGATTGCTTTAAAAAAATCCTGGAGTACGGCTTTAATCAGTACACAATGCAAATATTGCCAAAACTGTAGCTGTCCTGCTTATAGGTCACACTGTATGAAAGGCATCCAATAGGAGTGCTTACTGTAATGCTGGGAGCAATGCTGCCACCTGCTGGATACACGGCACAGAAGAGAATAACACTCCAGGTTTTGTAGAACTTCCCGTTGTTTTGTTATTAATATTTTTAGTGATTGGGTTTGCCTTGTTTTTTTTTACTGGCCACTTGCTTATATTATTGGCAAAATAGTATATACAGTATCTCACAAAAGTAAGTACACCCCTCCCATTCTATCTTTTCATGTGACAACACTGAAGAAATGAGACTTTGCTACAATGTAAAGTAGTGAGTGTACAGCTTGTATAACAGTGTAAATTTACTGTCCCCTCAAAATAACTCAACACACAGCCATTAATGTCTAAACCGCTGGCAACAAAAGTCAGTACACCCCTAAGTGACAATCTCCAAATTGGGCCCAAAGGGTCAATATTTTGTGTGGCCGCCATTATTTTCCAGCACTGCCTTAACCCTCTTGGGCATGGAGTTCACCAGAGCTTCACTGGTTGCCACTGGAGTCCTCTTCCCCTCCTCCATGATGACATCACAGAGCTGGTGGATGTTAGAGACCTTCCCCTCCTCCACCTTCTGTTTGAGGATCCCCACAGATGCTCAATAGGGTTTAGGTCTGGAGACATGCTTGGCCAGTCCATCACCTTTACCCTCAGCTTCTTTAGCAAGGCAGTGGTCATCTTGGAGGTTTTTGGGGTCGTTATGTTGGAATACTGCCCTGCCCCCCAGTCTCTGAAGGGAGGGGATCATGCTCTGCTTCAGTATGTCACAGTACATGTTGCCATTCATGGTTCCCTCAATGATCTGTAGCTCCCCAGTGCCGGCAGCACTCATGCAGCCCCAGACCATGACACTCCCACCACCATGGATGACTGTAGGAAGACACACTTGTCTTTGTACTCCTCACCTGGTTGCCCCCACACACGCCTGACACCATCTGACACCAAATAAGTTTATCTTGGTCTCATCAGAGCACAGGAGATGGTTCCAGTAATCCATTTCCTTAGTCTGCTTGTCTTCAGCAAACTGTGGGCTTTCCTGTCCATCATCTTTAGAAGAGGCTTCCTTCTGGGATGACAGCCATGCAGACCAATTTGATGCAGTGTGCGGCGTATGGTCTGAGCACTGACAGGCTGACCCCTCCCCCACCCCTTCAACCTCTGCAGCAATGCTGGCAGCACTCATACGGCTATTTCCCAAAGACAACCTCTGGATATGACGCTGAGCACGGCACTCAACTTCTTTGGTGGACCATGGTGAGGCCTGTTCTAAATGGAACCTGTCCTGTTAAACCGCTGTATGGTCTTGGCCACCGTGCTGCAGCTCAGTTTAAGGGTCTTGGCAATCTTCTTATAGTCTAGGCCATCTTTATGTAGAGCAACAATTCTTTTTTCCAGATCCTCAGAGAGTTCTTTGCCATGAGGTGCCATGTTGAACTTCCAGTGACCAGTATGAGCGAGTGAGAGCGATAACACCAAATTTACCACACCTGCTCCCCATTCACACCTGAGACCTTGTAACACTAACGAGTCACATGACACCGGGGAGGGAAAATGGCTAATTGGGTCCAATTTGGACATTGTCACTTAGGGGTGTACTCACTTTTGTTGCCAGTGGTTTAGACATTAATGGCTGTGTGTTGAGTTATTTTGAGGGGACAGTAAATTTACACTGTTATACAAGCTGTACACTCACTACTTTACATTGTAGCAAAGTCTCATTTCTTCAGTGTTGTCACATGAAAAGATAGAATAAAATATTTACAAAAATGAGAGGGGTGTACTTACTTTTGTGAGATACTGTATATATATATATATATATATATATATATATATATATATATACACACACACAAACCAAACAAAATTATAAATGCAACACTTTTGTTTTTGCTCCCATTTTTCATGAGCTGAACTCAAAGATCAAAGACTTTTTCTCTCCAATATTGATCACAAATCTGTGTTAGTGATCACTTCTCCTTTGCCGAGATAATCCATCCACCTCACAGGTGTGGCAGATCAAGATGCTGATTGGACAGCATGATTATTGCACAGGTGTGCCTTAGGCTGCCCATAATAAAAGGCCGCTCTAAAATGTGCAGTTTTATCGCACAGCACAATGCCACAGATGTGGGAAGTTTTGAGGGAGGGTGCAATTGGCTGACTGCAGGAATGTCCACCAGAGCTGTTGCCCGTGAATTGAATGTTCATTTCTCTACTATAAGCCGTCTCCAAAGGCTTTTCAGAGAATTTGGCAGTGCATCCAACCGGCCTCACAACTGCAGACCACATGTGACCTCACCAGCCCAGGACCCCCACATCCAGCATCTTCACCTCCAAGATGGTCTGAGACCAGCCCAGGACCTCCACATCCAGCATCTTCACCTCCAAGATGGTCTGAGACCAGCCCAGGACTTCCACATCCAGCATCTTCACCTCCAAGATGGTCTGAGACCAGCCCGGGACCTCCACATCCAGCATCTTCACCTCCAAGATGGTCTGAGACCAGCCCAGGACCTCCACATCCAGCATCTTCACCTCCAAGATGGCCTGAGACCAGCCCAGGACCTCCACATCCAGCATCTGCACCTCCAAGATGGTCTGAGACCAGCCCAGGACCTCCACATCCAGCATCTTCACCTCCAAGATGGTCTGAGACCAGCCCAGGACCTCCAAATCCCGGCATCTTCACCTCCAAGATGGTCTGAGACCAGCCCAGGACCTCCAAATCCCGGCATCTTCACCTCCAAGATGGTCTGAGACCAGCCCAGGACCTCCGCATCCAGCATCTTCACCTCCAAGATGGTCTGAGACCAGCCCAGGACCTCCACATCCAGCATCTTCACCTCCAAGATGGTCTGAGATCAGCCCCCCGGACAGCTGCTGCAACAATCGGTTTGCATAACCAAAGAATTTCTGCACAAACTGTCAGAAACCGTCTCAGGGAAGCTCATCTGCATGCTCTTCGTCCTCATCGGGGTCTCCACCTGACTGCAGTTCCTCGTCGTAACCATCTTGAGTGGGCAAATGCTCACATTCAATGGCGTCTGGCACTTTGGAGAGGTGTTCTCTTCATGGATGAATACTGGTTTTCACTGTACAGGGCAGATGGCAGACAGTGTGTATGGTGTCGTGTGGGTGAGCGGTTTGGTGATGTCAACATTGTGGATGGAGTGGCCCATGGTGGCGCTGGGGTTATGGTATGGGTAGGCGTACGTTGTGGATGGAGAGGCCCATGGTGGCGGTGGGGTTATGGTATGGGCAGGCGTACGTTGTGGATGAAGTGGCCCATGGTGGCGGTGGGGTTATGGTATGGGCAGGCGTTCGTTGTGGATGGAGTGGCCCATGGTGGCGGTAGGGTTATGGTATGGGCAGGCGTACGTTGTGGATGGAGTGGCCCATGGTGGCGGTAGGGTTATGGTATGGGCAGGCGTACGTTGTGGATGGAGTGGCCCATGGTGGCGGTGGGGTTATGGAATGGGCAGGCGTACGTTGTGGATGGAGTGGCCCATGGTGGCGGTGGGGTTATGGTATAGGCAGGCGTACGTTGTGGATGGAGTGGGCCATGGTGGCGGTGGGGTTATGGTATAGGCAGGCGTACATTGTGGATGGAGGGGCCCGTGGTGGCGGTGGGGTTATGGTATAGGCAGGCGTACATTGTGGATGGAGTGGGCCATGGTGGTGGTGGGGTTATGGTATGGGCAGGCGTACGTTGTGGATGGAGTGGGCCATGGTGGCGGTGGGGTTATGGTATAGGCAGGCGTACGTTGTGGAGGGAGTGGCCCATGGTGGCGGTGGGGTTATGGTATGGGCAGGCGTACGTTGTGGATGGAGTGGCCCATGGTGGCGGTGGGGTTATGGTATGGGCAGGCGTACGTTGTGGATGGAGTGGCCCATGGTGGCGGTGGGGTTATGGTATGGGCAGGCGTACGTTGTGGATGGAGTGGCCCATGGTGGCGGTGGGGTTATGGTATGGGCAGGCGTATTTTGTGGATGGAGTGGCCCATGGTGGCGGTGGGGTTATGGTATGGGCAGGCGTACGTTGTGGATGGAGTGGCCCATGGTGGCGGTGGGGTTATGGTATGGGCAGGCGTACGTTGTGGATGGAGTGGCCCATGGTGGCGGTGGGGTTATGGTATGGGCAGGCGTATTTTGTGGATGGAGTGGCCCATGGTGGCGGTGGGGTTATGGTATGGGCAGGCATACATTGTGGATGGAGTGGCCCATGGTGGCGGTGGGGTTATGGTATGGGCAGGCGTACGTTGTGGATGGAGTGGCCTATGGTGGCGGTGGGGTTATGGTATGGGCAGGCGTACGTTGTGGATGGAGTGGCCTATGGTGGCGGTGGGGTTATGGTATGGGCAGGCGTACGTTGTGGATGGAGTGGCCCATGGTGGCGGTGGGGTTATGGTATGGGCAGGCGTACGTTGTGGATGGAGTGGCCCATGGTGGCGGTGGGTTATGGTATGGGCAGGCGTATGTTATGGACAATGTTATGGACAGGTGCATTTTATTGATGGCATTTTGAATGCACAGAGATACGGTGAGGAGATCCTGAGGCCCATTGTTGTGCCTTTTTTACATATAGTGAAAATAAGGATTGTGCACTACCGTGGGGTGGTATCACAAGTGCGTATGACATGGTAATCTGTGCCACGTCCCATCACTGAATATTTTTTTCTTCCTTCACTCCTCTTTCTGGAGGATTATTTGTTATAGACTGGTGACTATTATCAGATGTCCCTTCACCTTTTGGCATGCTGGTTTTTATCACCACCAGTAACACAGCGAGTTGTACTCTGTGGGATTTTCACTATGACCTCATACCTTGATATTGTATACCATGTATTTACTATGATTCTGTCCATTTATATAGAATGTTCTGATGAGCTCACGAGGAAGCGACACGACGCGAAACATGTCGAGCCAGAACTTCCTTCCTATTCCCTGACCAACCTTACCCGCAGTGTCAACCATTGGGGGGGGGAACCTTCTTTATTGTAATTTAATTTTTTATTTATTTTTTACACCCTATGGTTGCTTTTTTTACTCATTCGGTGTTTACTATTGTGATTGGCCCTGTCAGTACCATGTGATCCTTATGACCAATCAAAGAGCTCTTCATATACAGCACACAATGAAAAGCGAGTAAAAAAGCTCCTCATTGTGTACAACTCATGTGATCTGCTGTGATTGGCCACAGCGGTCACATGGTACCAGCAGTGGACCAGAACAGTGATCTGTCATCGGCTGTGGCAGGTGGGAATTGCACCTGAGCGTGGCGCGCACGAGGTGTGATCCTCGGAGGACGTCATATGAAGTCCTCTCAGAACAATAGCGTTCCCGTCTGGCTGTCATTTTACAATGGGCCGGGTGGGAAGAGGTTAAACACAACTGTGAACCTGCCAGGAGTCTATATGTAGGGAATGCACATCACCCAATGACCACTAGAGGGAGCATATAGAGATCCAGGAGTCTAACTGCAGGGAATGCACATCCCCCAATGACCACTAGAGGGAGCATATAGAGCTCCAGGAGTCTATATGCAGGGAATGCCAATCCCTCCAATGACCACTAGAGGGAGCATATAGAGATCCAGGAGTCTATATGTAGGGAATGCACATCCCCCAATGACCACTAGAGGGAGCATATAGAGATCCAGGAGTCTATATGTAGGGAATGCACATCCCCCAATGACCACTAGAGGGAGCATATAGAGATCCAGGAGTCTATATGTAGGGAATGCACATCCCCCAATGACGACTAGAGGGAGCATATAGAGATCCAGGAGTCTATATGTAGGGAATGCACATCCCCCAATGACCACTAGAGGGAGCATATAGAGATCCAGGAGTCTAACTTCAGGGAATGCACATCCCCCAATGACCACTAGAGGGAGCATAACTACAAAGTTTTGTTTCGCTTTTAGCTAGAATCAAAAGCTGAAGTTTATTCTGTCTGTTTTTTTGCCTTCTCTCTCCCCACAGCCTCCAGCGGTTCTCTCCCCACAGCCTCCAGCGGCTCTCTCCCCACAGCGGCTCTCTCCACAGCCTCCAGCGGTTCTCTCCCCACAGCCTCCAGCGACTTTCTCCCCACAGCGGCTCTCCCCCCACAGCCTCCAGCAGCTCTCTCTCTCCCCACAGCCTCCAGCAGCTCTCTCTCTCCCCACAGCCTCCAGCAGCTCTCTCTCCCCACAGCCTCCAGCAGCTCTCTCCCCCCACAGCCTCCAGCGGTTCTCTCCTCAAAGCCTCTAGCAGCTCTCTCTCCCCCCATCAGCGGCTCTCTCTCTCCCCCCATCAGCGGCTCTCTCTCTCCCACAGCCTCCAGTGGCTCTCTCTCTCCCACAGTCTCCATCGGCTCTCTCTCTCCCACAGCCTCCAGTGGCTCTCTCCCCACAGCCTCCATCAGCTCTCTCCCACAGCAGCTCTCTCTCCACAGCCTCCAGCGGCTCTCCCCCCACAGCCTCCAGCGGTTCTCTCCTCAAAGCCTCTAGCAGCTCTCTCTCCCCCCATCAGCGGCTCTCTCTCTCCCCCCATCAGCGGCTCTCTCTCTCCCACAGCCTCCAGTGGCTCTCTCTCTCCCACAGTCTCCATCGGCTCTCTCTCTCCCACAGCCTCCAGTGGCTCTCTCCCCACAGCCTCCATCAGCTCTCTCCCACAGCAGCTCTCTCTCCACAGCCTCCAGCGGCTCTCCCCCCACAGCCTCCAGCGGTTCTCTCCTCAAAGCCTCTAGCAGCTCTCTCTCCCCCCATCAGCGGCTCTCTCTCTCCCCCCATCAGCGGCTCTCTCTCTCCCCCCATCAGCGGCTCTCTCTCTCCCACAGCCTCCAGTGGCTCTCTCTCTCCCACAGCCTCCATCGGCTCTCTCTCTCCCACAGCCTCCAGTGGCTCTCTCCCCACAGCCTCCATCAGCTCTCTCCCACAGCAGCTCTCTCTCCACAGCCTCCAGCGGCTCTCTCCCCACAGCCTCCAGCGGTTCTCTCCCCACAGTCTCCATCAGATCTCTGCCCACAGCCTTCAGCGACTTTCTCCTCACAGCCTCCAGCGGCTCTCTCCCCTCTTTTCGCATTGGTTGGAACGCCCCCTCCAGATTTTAATGCCGCTTACCAGAGACAAGTACACTCCACCAGCGATGAGTAGAAAATGAGAAGATGTTTATTATGAATGTAAGAGGCGTCTCCAGAACACACAGTCCTGCGTGTGACGAGGAGATCCCGAGCCGTGGCGGGGTGAGGACGTCTGCCGGCGGGGGTGGGGGGATGTTTTAGGAGGAGGGCATGGGGAGTCCGCCATGTGGGGGGAGAGGTAAGGGGGGTAGGAAGAAGGATTTCAGTTTGTTGGACATGGCTGCGATCTCGGGGTCCTGCGCCTCAAACGATTTTACCAGACGAGCGAATCGGAGGACACCTAGGAGAGGAGAGACAGAAAAAACCTTCAGTACAGCCAGACCGCCATGACGGTTAACCCTCTCACTGCCAGAGACGGTTTTTACATCTTTTTTTTTATACAGATTACTACAAAAAACTAAAACCCCAAATCATATATTTTCTGAAAGCAGAGACCCTGGAGAATAAAATAGCGGCAGTTCCAATTTTTTTGTTACGCAATATTAGCGCAACGGTTTATAAAAACGCCAAACTTCAGGAGAAATAAACTAAAATGTATTTTATGGCACACAAATGTAAAAATGTATCAAATTTTTTGGTAAAATATTAAAGACGAGGATGCACCAAGTAAATAGACACCCGACAGGTCACACCCAAAAAAGGCGCACACCTGCGAAACAGCGACAGACTTCGCTACCCCATATTCTCCATAGGTGACGCTTTAAACCCTTCCTTACCGTTGGATGTCATATGACGTCCTGGGCTTTAAGTGTATATACAGTCAGGTCCATAAATATTGGGACATGGACACAATTCTAATCTTTGTGTATGTTATTCCCTCATTATCCCATTTACAAGGAGCAGATAAAAGGTCCAGCGTTCATTTCAAGTGTGCTATTTGCATTTGGAATCTGTTGCTGTCAACTCTCAATATGAGATAAAAAGAGCGGTCACTATCAGTGAAGCAAGCCATCATTAGGCTGAAAAAACAAAACAAACCCATCAGAGAGATAGCAAAAACATTAGGTGTGGCCAAATTAACTGTTTGGAACATCCTTAAAAAGAAAGAACGCATCGGTGAGCTCAGCAACACCAAAAGACCCGGAAGACTACGGAAAACAATTGTGGGGGATGACCAAAGAATTCTTTTCCTGGTGAAGAAAACACCCTTCACAACAGTTGGCCAGATCAAGATCACTCTCCAGGAGGTAGGTGTATGTGTGTCAGATCAAGATCACTCTCCAGGAGGTAGGTGTATGTGTGTCAGATCAAGAACACTCTCCAGGAGGTAGGTGTATGTGTGTCAGATCAGGAACACTCTCCAGGAGGTAGGTGTATGTGTGTCAGATCAGGAACACTCTCCAGGAGGTAGGTGTATGTGTGTCAGATCAAGAACACTCTCCAGGAGGTAGGTGTATGTGTGTCACCTTCACAACAGTTGGCCAGATCAAGATCACTCTCCAGGAGGTCGGTGTATGTGTGTCTGATCAAGAACACTCTCCAGGAGGTAGGTGTATGTGTGTCAGATCAGGAACACTCTCCAGGAGGTAGGTGTATGTGTGTCAGATCAAGAACACTCTCCAGGAGGTAGGTGTATGTGTGTCTGATCAAGAACACTCCCCAGGAGGTAGGTGTATGTGTGTCAGATCAAGAACACTCTCCAGGAGGTAGGTGTATGTGTGTCAGATCAAGAACACTCTCCAGGAGGTAGGTGTATGTGTGTCACCTTCACAACAGTTGGCCAGATCAAGATCACTCTCCAGGAGGTAGGTGTATGTGTGTCAGATCAAGATCACTCTCCAGGAGGTAGGTGTATGTGTGTCAGATCAGGAACACTCTCCAGGAGGTAGGTGTATGTGTGTCAGATCAAGAACACTCTCCAGGAGGTAGGTGTATGTGTGTCAGATCAAGATCACTCTCCAGGAGGTAGGTGTATGTGTGTCAGGTCAGGAACACTCTCCAGGAGGTAGGTGTATGTGTGTCAGATCAGGAATACTCTCCAGGAGGTAGGTGTATGTGTGTCAGATCAAGAACACTCTCCAGGAGGTAGGTGTATGTGTGTCAGGTCAGGAACACTCTCCAGGAGGTAGGTGTATGTGTGTCAGATCAGGAACACTCTCCAGGAGGTAGGTGTATGTGTGTCAGATCAGGAACACTCTCCAGGAGGTAGGTGTATGTGTGTCAGATCAGGAACACTCTCCAGGAGGTAGGTGTATGTGTGTCAGGTCAGGAACACTCTCCAGGAGGTAGGTGTATGTGTGTCAAAGTCAACAATCAAGAGAAGACTTCACCAGAGTGAATACAGAGTGTTCACCACAAGATGTAAACCATTGGTGAGCCTCAAATACAGGAAGGCCAGATTAGAGTTTGCCAAACAACATCTTAAAAAGCCTTCACAGTTCTGGAACATCATCCTATGGACAGATGAGACCAAGATCAACTTGTAGCAGAGTGATGGGAAGAGAAGAGTATGGAGAAGGAAAGGAACTGCTCATGATACAAAGCATACCACCTCATCAGTGAAGCATGGTGGTGGTAGTGTCATGGCGTGGGCATGTATGGCTGCCAATGGAACTGGTTCTCTTGTATTTATTGATGATGTGACTGCTGACAAAAGCAGCAGGATGAATTCTGAAGTGTTTCGGGGAATATTATCGGCTCATATTCAGCCAAATGCTTCAGAACTCATTGGACGGCGCTTCACAGTGCAGATGGACAATGACCCGAAGCATACTGCGAAAGCAACCAAAGAGTTTTTTAAGGGAAAGAAGTGGAATGTTATGCAATGGCCAAGTCAATCACCTGACCTGAATCTGATTGAGCATGCATTTCACTTGCTGAAGACAAAACTGAAGGGAAAATGCCCCAAGAACAAGCAGAAACTGAAGACAGTTGCAGTAGAGGCCTGGCAGAGCATCACCAGGGATGAAACCCAGCGTCTGGTGATGTCTATGCATTCCACACTTCAGGCTGTAATTGACTGCAAAGGATTTGCAACCAAGTATTAAAAAGTGAAAGTTTGATTTATGATTGTTAATCTGTCCCATTACTTTTGGTCCCTTAAAAAGTGGGAGGCACATATACAAACTGTTGTAATTCCTACACCGTTCACCTGATTTGGATGTAAATACCCTCAAATTAAAGCTGGAAGTCTGCAGTTAAAGCACATCTTGTTTGTTTCATTTCAAATCCATTGTGGTGGTGTATAGAGCCAAAAAGATTAGAATTGTGTCCATGTCCCAATATTTATGGACATGACGGTATCTGGATGATGGGTGCAGCTGCCGGCATCATTCAGATTTTTTTTAGCTGGCGATTTCCTTCACAGTAGGAACAATCGTAGCGGCCATTCATCCGCTTGATCATTCTTACAGGCGGCGGGAGGGGACGCCCCAATCGGCGAGCCAAAGAAATCCGCTGGCGGTGGAAGTACACCATAGAGACTACTTTGGACCAGATGGTCCCCGGCAGTCTCTATAACCCTCAGAGTCCCGAGCGCGACGTTATGACGTCACGCCCAGCCTGGCAGTTGCCGATACTGCAGTGATCTCGGCTGGATAGCCGAGATTGTTTTTTTATTTTTATATTTCAGGCTTTCCAGCCTGTAGGAGAGATGTGAGGTCTTATTGACCCCCGATCTCCCCATAAAGAGGACCTGTCATTCACAGTCAGCAAACGGGTTAAACACAGGACAAAATGTCTTCTATGTGGTGATTTTTTAGTGGCAGGTTCTTTTTGACCCCTTCAATACCGAACACTTTCACCCCCTTCCTGCCCAGGCCAATTTTCAGCTTTCAGTGCTGTCACACTTTGAATGACAATTGCGCGGTAATGCAACGCTGTACCCAAATGAAAGTTTTATCATTCCATATAGGAATTGGTTAATGACACATCAGGGGTCTAAAAGACTCCTAATGTCCCACCTGTCCTCCAATGAAACGAATGGAGTGCAGATCATGGACTAGGAACGCAACCCATAGCAGGGGCCATCCTGCCTCCTAGCAACACAGAGCAGGGGCTGTCCTGCATCCAAGCAACCTAGAATAGGGGACACCTGCATCTTAGCAAAATAGAATAGGGGACACCTGCATCCTAGAATAGGGGACACCTGCATTCTGGCAACCTAAAATAGGGGCCACTTGCATCCTAGCAACTCAGGGCAAGGACACCTGCCTCCTAAAAAGCTAAAGCAGGGGCCCACCTGCATTCTAGCAACCTAGAATAGCGACCACCTGCATCTTAGCAACCTAGAATAGGGGCCACCTGCATCTTAGCAACCTAGAATAGGGGCCACCTGCATCTTAGCAACCTAGAATAGGGGCCACCTGCATTCTAGCAACCTAGAATAGGGGCCATCTGCATTCTAGCAACCTAGAATAGAGACCACCTGCATCCTAGCAACCTAAAATAGGGGCCAACTGCATCCTAGCAACCTAAAATAGGGGCCACCTGCATCCTAGCAACCTAAAATAGGGGGCACTTGCATCCTAGCAACCTAAAATAGGGGCCACCTGTATCCTAGCAACCTAAAATAGGGGCCACCTGTATCCTAGCAACCTAAAATAGGGGCCACCTGCATCCTAGCAACCTAGAACACTACCTGCATGTTAGTAACCCAGAGCAGGAGCTGCCTGCATCCTAGCAACCCAGAAGCAACCTAAAATAGGGGCCACCTGCACAGTTGCATCCTAGTGGAAACCCAGAACAAGAGCTACCTGCACCCTAGGGCAGGAGCACCTGCATTCTAGCAACTTACAGCCGGGGCCGCCTGCGTCATAGCAATCTAGAGCAGTGGTCGCTTGCATCCTAGCAACCCAGAGCTCCTCCTCCAGATTGATACCCACCCATCAAGGCATCGATATTTGCATGACTCCTCCCAAGAACCAGCCCACAGCTTGCATGAAAAATGAGGGCTCTTGAGAGGAGTACTGAGGCAGGAAGCCATTTACAGCACCCTGTCAGCCCCTCCCACTAACCATGATCTAGCTGCCCCTCCCACTAGCCATGATCTATCTGCACTGCATAGAGAAGCAAAGAGACCGTGCAATGATGTCACTGAGACATAAAGAGAAAAGTGACAAGGAAATGTAATTCATGACCTCACCATGTGACACCATAGAAGGTTTAGGCTTGTAGTCCCTCCCCCAAACCCTCTCCCCTTCCATAGCCCCTCCATCACTCACCCTCTCCATCCGGGCTGAAGCCATAGTTCTGGAGGACTTCTTGCTGGATCTGGACGGCGGCCGGGAGCAGGAGCTGCAGCACTTTCCCTAAGTCATTCCCAGAGTTCTCTCTGGCCTCCTCCAGTCGTGCGCTGCCCGTCGGGGACTGCAGAGCATCGAGCACCTCCCCCAACGCCTCTGAAAGAGAAGAAGTGTCAGCCGGCTGCTGTATACGGACAGTCTGTGATAAATGGAAGAGAACAAGCAATGCTATGGAGAATCTCCGGGGGGCCCGGGGTAACTGACATTCTCTACATCCTGATGTGTGACCACCAGGAAAGCCTGCCCAGGGGTCATCTGAGTCCGTGGTCACGTGACCCCAATGATGTGTAAACCTAACTAGGCAGGTTTATTCAATGCCAGCACATTCTCATCCTCTGATCAGTATAACTGCACACCTGGAGTCCTTGGTTGCTAGGATGCAGGCGTCTCCTGCTCTAATTGGCTAGGATGCAGCCATTCTGCACTGCGCTACTTTACCCAATTCTGTATCGGGCCCATTTCTGACACTTGTTCTTTACAAGTTAAAAATCTGTATCTTTAGCTAGAAAAACTAAAGAGTAAAGTGAACCAGGTTTTTTTTTTGTATATTGTGAAAGATGAAGTCACACCGAGTAAATAGATACCCAACATGTTACCGTTTAAAAATGCGCCCCCCCGTGGGATGACGACAAACTACGGTACATAAAAATCTCCATAGGCGATGCTTTAAAATGTTTAAGACTCTATGATATACTCTACGATAGACTCTCTATGATAGACTCTATAATTCTATGATAGACTCTCTATGATATACTCTACGATAGACTCCACGATACTCTATGATATACTCTCTATGATAGACTCCATGACAGACTCCACAATAGACTCTATGATAGACTCTCTATGATAGCCTCTAAGATGGACTCTTCGATGGACTCTACACGATGGACTCTACGATAGACTCTATGATGGACTCTATACGATGGACTCTCTAAGATAGACTCTATGATAGACTCCATGACAGACTCCACAATAGACTCTACGATATACTCTCTAGGATAGACTCTATGATATACTCTCTATGATAGATTCCATGATAGACTCTACATGATAGACTCTATGATATACTTTCTATGATAGACTCTACGATAGACTCTCTAAGATAGACTCCATGACAGACTCCACGATAGACTCTATGATAGACTCTCTACGATACACTCTACGATAGACTCTATGATATACTATCTATGATAGACTCCACGATAGACTCTACGATACACTCTCTATGATAGACTCCACGATATACTCTACGATAGACTCTATGATATACTCTCTACAATAGACTCTACGATAGACTCTACGATACACTCTATGATATACTCTCTATGATAGACTCCACAATACACTCCACGATACACTCTATGATATACTCTCTATGATAGACTCAACGATACACTCCACGATAGACTCTATGATATACTATCTATGATAGACTCCACAATACACTCCACGATATACTATCTATGATAGACTCCACGATAGACTCTCTATGATGGACTCAACGATGGACTCTCTATGATGGACTCAACGATGGACTCTCTATGATGGACTCTCTATGATAGACTCTACGATGGACTCCACGATAGACTCTCAGATAGACCCTACGATAGACTCTATGATATACTCTCTACAATATACTCTCTACGATAGACTCCACAATAGACTCTCTATGATAGACTCCACGATAGACTCTCTACGATAGACTCCACAATAGACTCTCTATGATAGACTCCACGATAGACTCTCTACGATAGACTCCACGATAGACTCTCTACGATAGACTCTACGATATACCCTATGATATACTCTCTACAATAGACTCTACAATAGACTCTACGATAGACTCTCTACGATAGACTCTCTACGATAGACTCCACGATAGACTCCACGATAGACTCCACGATAGACTGCACGATAGACTCCACGATAGACTCTACGATAGACTCTCTATGATAGACTCTATGATAGACTCTACGATAGACTCTATGATTCTATGATAGACTCTCTACGATAGACTCTACGATAGACTCTCTACGATAGACTCTACGATAGACTCTATGATTCTATGATAGACTCTACAATAGTCGCCACGATAGACTCCCAGGGGCGACCAACCCCCGAACAGCTCAGGCAAGTACAACTATTCGGCTCCGATTGGTATTTGTATTGAAAGCAAGGAGGAGAATTCGCATAACACTTTAATGAAGAGAGAAGATGTTTTGCACTTACAGACTAAAGTAAAATCATAGACATGTAAAACATCCACAGTGCGAAGCCGCGACTCCGCTGGTTCGGCTCGAGCGCGTTGACATCACCAGTAGCTCCATCCGACGCGTTTCCCCTAAAGAGGCGTCATCTGGAATTGGAGGCTTGCTCTAGGTTTCTCCAACACCTAGTGTCCTTGCTTGCAATCTAACAAGTCAGAGCAAGGGCTATCCTGCATTCTAGAAGCCCAGAGCAGGGGCCGGCCTGTGTCCTAGCAACCCAAAGCAGGGACCATCCTGCGCCCTAGCAAACCAAGGACTGTCCTGTGTCCTAGCAACCAAAAGCAGGGGCCACCCGCGTCCTAGCAACCCAAAGTAGGAGCCACCTGCATCCTAGCAAACCAGGGGCTGTCCTGTGTGCAAGCAAACCAGAGCAGGGTCCACCCGTGCCCTAGAAAGCCTGAGCATGGGCCTCCAGAATCCCAGCAAACCTGCATCAAAGAAACCCAAAGCAGGGGCTGCCTGCGTCCTAGCAAGTCAGAAGTAATCTAAAATAGGGACCACCTGCATACCTACAACCTATGGGCAACCTAGTGCAAGGACTCTGCATCCTGGAAAATCTAGTGCTGGAGAACCTGCTTTGTAGTAACTTAGAGCAGGGGCCGCCTGCGTCCTAGAAACCTACAGCAGGGGCTGCCTACGCCATAGCAAACCAGGGGCTGTCCTGTGTGCTAGCAAACCAGATCAGGGGCCACCCGTGTCCTAGCAACCAAAAGCAGGGGCCACCAGCATCCAGCAACCCAAAGCAGAGGCCACTTGCATTCTAGCAACCCAGAGCACGGGCTGTCTGCGTCCTAGCAACCCAGAGCAGGGGCTGTCTGCGTCCTAGCAACCCAGAGCAGGGGCTGTCTGCGTCCTAGCAACCCAAAGCAGGGGCTGTCTGCGTCCTAGCAACCCAGAGCAGGGGCTGTCTGCGTCCTAGCAACCCAGAGCAGGGGCTGTCTGCGTCCTAGCAACCCAGAGCAGGGGCTGTCTGCGTCCTAGCAACCCAAAGCAGGGGCTGTCTGCGTCCCAGCAACCCAGAGCAGGGGCTGTCTGCGTCCTAGCAACCCAAAGCAGGGGCTGTCTGCGTCCTAGCAACCCAGAGCAGGGGCTGTCTGCGTCCTAGCAACCCAGAGCAGGGGCTGCCTGCATCCTAGCAAGTCAGAAGAAAATAGGGACCACCTGCATAACTACAACCTATGGGCAACCTAGTGCAAGGACTCTGCATCCTGGAAAATCTAGCGTGGGGGCACCTGCTTTGTAGTAACTTAGAGCAGGGACCGCCTGCATCCTAGAAGTAACCTATAGCAGGGCTAAACTGCGTCCTAGCAACATAGATGGGAAGGGGGGGGGTAATACATATATATATATATATATATAGATGGGGGTAGTACATGTATACATAGATGGGGGGGGGGGGGGTAATACATATATACATGGATTGGAAGGGGGTATATATCATAGAGAGGGAGCACTGTACATGTATACATTGGGGGGGGGGGGGGGACACCAGCACCGGAAATAGTCCTATAGATGTACACATAGGGGGTCACTGACCTTTCACCTGCTCCAGGCTGAGGGTGACGGTCTGGGCGGGGGGGGCGGGTCTCTGCAGGCTGGACATGGCGGCCCCCCTCCTGCTCTCTATGGATTCCCCCGAGTACAGACAGCGGCTCCCCTCACATCACCGACCGCTGAATGATCACACAGCGCCTCCTCTCTATGGCTTCCGGAGCCGGGAGAGGCACAGCGGAGAGCGACCTCTAGTGGCCGGAGAGCACAACTACAGGATAAAGGGTAAAGACTTCCGGTGAAAAGCGGAAGCAGCGTGTCCGTACAACAAAATCTCTCTTCTCTGTAAACGGTACCTCTACCATCGTCCGTACAGTTATATGTCCCCCTCCTCGTCACATCTCTAGATCATTCTCTATTATTAACACACAGTAGGCGGCTCCTGACAGGCAGGAACCTTCTAGACAAATAGCAAAAGAGCTATAATACGAAGAGCTCGACACTTCCGGTCCACCGACCAACCTTCCCTGCACTGCCACGAAGTCATGGCGACACGAATTGTATCACTACTAAAATAAATGTAATGTGTAATTCCGTATTACAGAACCCACAGTCATTACATAGAAATAACAAAATACATTTATAGTTTATAAATAAATGTTTATTTATCGACATAATGTAAAGGATGTCACAGATTCTTCATCTCCACATCATATGCAGATTAGCCTTCTCCCATTGGTTTTAAAAGAGGTGGGCGTGAAGGGTGGGCGTGAAGTATGGTGGGTAGAGCTGGAAGGGGAGGTGACGTCACCTTCTCTTCTGCGTTGCTAGGAAACAGGAGGACTTGGTCTCCCTATATAAGGAGGGGCCTGGAGTGTTATAAACAAAGCGAGGAGTCCTGAGTTTCCCTCAGTGATGGAATATAATATGAAATATCCCAGCAATGTGCGACCAAATACATGAGGGGCCCAATGTTTAATAACCACCTCAGCCCCCGGAATATTTACCCCCCCTTCATGACCAAGCCATTTTTTGCCTTACGGCACTGCGTTACGATACGCACTTGCCGACCACCAGCAGTACATATAATGCGACAGGCCGGTCCTGTCCTGCAAAGCCACGTAACTGTACGTCGTTTTGCGGGACCGCTAGTGGTGGCGCGTGCCGACTGGCTTCAGGGGGAGCCAATCAGAGGGTCCGACAGACGCGATGTCCCCCGGGCACCCGCGATCGCTCCCCATGGAGACAGAACGGCGGTGTGCCATTGTAAACACAGCAGATCGCTGTTCGGTCAGTAATGAACGCTGGGATCCTCTAATTGAGGAACACGGATCTCTGTGTTCATGCAGCAAGCCCATCCCCCCACACAGTTAGAAAGCACCCCCTAGAACTTTGTTCTTAGACGATCACTCAGTCGGTTGTAGAGCAGTCATTGAAGAAGTTTGGAGGAGAAGGGGAGTAAGGAAGTGGGGTGTAGGTTGTGAAGGTTGGTGGGGTTCAGTGAGGGCTTTTTAGGGATGGGGGTGACTAGCGCGTGTTTTAGGGAGTTTGCCAGGGCTGTAACGGTCTGGTCTGACTCTGCGTGTAGTGAGGGGAGCGATTCTGTGTCTAGGGAGGGTGACAGCGAGCTGTTATCGATGGAAGTGGCTAGGTTGGGGGGTGACAGTGGTGAGATTTTGTCATAGAGATGGACAGTAGCAGAGTAGAGAAGAGAAGGGTTGAGGTGGCGAAGGTGTCAAGGTCTTACCTTGCCCTCCTGTTGGCAGCCATCTTGGACATGTGCAGACTGCTGCCTCTTATAAACTCTGATTGCATCATCACTTGCCTGCTGCCTGGGTGTCGCACAGTGATGATGCTGCACACCTGACTATATCTATCACCTGATGGGTTGCAGTCCTTGCCCTTGTGTTTGTGCTCCAAGGGGCATCACTGCTAGCAGTCTTCTGTTCTCCGTGTTCCTCCTTGTTTGACCAGGCTTGGCGGACGACTCTCTTGGTTCTCTATCCTGCATCGGCAGACAAACATGGCATCAGCAGACTACCCGCTTCTGGCTTCTGGCTTCGACCCCGGCTTGGGTGACTACCCACATATGGACTTGACCCCGGCTTAAATAACCACCCGCTTCTGGACTTGACCCCGGATTGGATGACTACCTGCTTATGGACTCAAACCCGGCTTGAATGACCACCCGCTTCTGGACTCGACCCCGGCTTGAATGACCACCCACTTCTGGACTTGACCCCCACTTGGATGACTACCTGCTTATGGACTGGAACCCAGCTTGGATGACTACCCGTTTCTAGACTCGATTCCAGCTTGCATGACTACCTGCTTATGGACTCGACCCCGGCTTGAATGACCACCCGCTTCTGGACTTGACCTCCGCTTGGATGACTACCTGCTTATGGACTCGACCCCAGCTTGGATGACTACCCGCTTCTGGACTCGACCCTGGCTTGGATGACTACCCGCTTCTGGACTAGACCCCAGCTTGGATGACTACCTGCTTATGGACTCAACCCCGGCTTGGATGACTACCCACATATGGACTCAACCCCAGCTTGGATGACTACCCGCTTCTGGACTCGACCCTGGCTTGGATGACTACCCGCTTCTGGACTAGACCCCAGCTTGGATGACTACCTGCTTATGGACTCAACCCCGGCTTGGATGACTACCCACTTATGGACTTGACCCTGGCTTGAATGACCACCCGCTTCCGGACTCGACCCCCTGCTTGGATGACTACCTGCTTATGGACTCAACCCCAGCTTGGATGACTACCCGCTTCTGGACTCGACCCTGGCTTTGTTGGCCACCGCTTCTGGACTAGACCCCAGCTTGGATGACCACCCGCTTCTGGACTTGACCCTGGCTGTTCCTGATCTTGCTCCTTTCTCTTGCTGTATGTTTATTGTTGTTTACTCCAATAAACTGCTTTATTTTACCTGCATCTCCGTGTAGTCTGGTTTCCTGGCACCATGACAGAAGGTTTCTACGGGTTAGGGGGAAAGGAGGTGGAAGACAGGGAGAGAGCGAAACTAAATGGGTGGTGATGAGAGAGTGGGAGAGGATTGTTGGAGAGGTTGCTAGATAGGAGAAGATAAGGTCATGGGTTTTGCCATTGGAATGTGTAGGAGCCGCTATCCATTGCTTCAAGTCAAGAGATGAGGCTAGACCAAGAAGTTTAGAAGCAGTATTAGTATTAGCATTAACCGAGAATGATTGTTGGGATTTCAGAAGAGAGAAAGTATGGTAGCCAGGCAGAGATGTCATCAAGGAAGGTTGATACTGGTCCAGGGGGCCGATAGATGAGAGCAATTCTTAGAGAAACAGGAGAAAATAGACAAATCCATCGTGCCTCCAAAGAGGAAAGTGTCAGGCAGGGAGGTGGGTGAAGTACCTCATAGGTGTTGCATGGGTCTAAAAGGATTCCCACTCCGCCTCCGTTCCGTTCCCTTGGTCTGGGGGAGTGATTTGTAGTCCACCATGGGAGAGGGAAGCAGGAGAAGTATGGGAATCATGAAGCCAGGTTTCGGTAATGGTAGGTTGAAGGAATTTGTGATAAAGAGGTCGTGGAGGGAGGTGAGTTTGTTACAGACAGAGCGGGCGTTCCAGAAGGCACAGGAGAAGGTGAGCCTGGTTTTGGGAAAAAGAGGTAAGGAGATTAAGTTCTGTGGGTTGCCGCTGCTGCCAGAGGGTGTAGGGTGATGGGAGCGCCGGGCAATGAAAATAGAGGTCCAGGGTTTGGAGATATGTCACCAGAGGTTAGGAGAAGCAGGAGGGCGAGGGAGGTAATGGAGGAGTGTGACTTATATGAAGGGACATGCCCTAGAGTCCTGGAAGTTTTCTCAGTATATTGATGTAAAATTAGCAAGAGTTGGTAGGAGCAGTAATAGGGGGAGGGGGAGGACAGAATCTCACAAAAGTAAGTACACCCTCACATTTTTGTAAATATTTTATTATATCTTTTTATGTGACAACACTGAAGAAATGACACTTTGCTAGTGGAAGTTAGAGACCTTGGGCTCCTCCACCTTCCGTTTGAGGATGCCCCACTCCCACAGATGCTCAATCAGTGGCGGCTGGTGCTCAAAATTTTTTGGGGGGCGCAAGCAGAAAAATAGGCATTGCTTTGATGCAAAAAAACGCTGTAAAAATTGCGTGACTTTGAGGTCACAAAAGTGTGAAAGGGGCCTTCAGTAATTAAGGTACATAGTGTGCCCCTTTCAATGCAGAGAGACCACAGTGTGCCCCCTTTTAATGCAGAGAGACCAGTGTGCCCCCTTTCAATGCAGAGAGACCAGTGTGCCCCTTTCAATGCAGAGAGACCACAGCGTGCCCCCTTTCCATGCAGAGAGACCAGTGTGCCCCCTTTCAATGCACAGTGACCAGCGTGCCCCCTTTTAATACCCCAACGCACCGGCCGCCACTGTGCTCAATAGGGTTTAGGTCTGGAGACATGCTTGGCCAGTCCATCGCCTTTACCCTCAGCTTCTTTAGAAAGCCAATGGTCATCTTGGAGGTGTGTTTGGGGTCGTTATGTTGGAATTCTGCCCTGCCCCCCAGTCTCTGAAGGGAGGGGATCATGCTCTGCTTCAGTATGTCACAGTACATGTTGGCATTCATGGTTCCCTCAATGAACTGTAGCCCTCCAGTGCCGGCAGCACTCATGCAGCCCCAGACCATGACACTCCCACCACCATGCCTGACTGTAGGGAAGACACACTTGTCTTTGTACTCCTCACCTGGTTGCCCCCACACACGCCTGACACCATCTGACACCAAATAAGTTTATCTTGGTCTCATCAGAGCACAGGAGATGGTTCCAGTAATCCATGTCCTTAGTCTGCTTGTCTTCAGCAAACTGTTTTCGGGCTTCCTTGTCCATCATCTTTAGAAGAGGCTTCCTTCTGGGATGACAGCCATGCAGACCAATTTGATGCAGTGTGCGGCGTATGGTCTGAGCACTGAAAGGCTGACCCCACCCCCCCCCCACCCCTTTAACCTCTGCAGCAATGCTGGCAGCACTCATACGTCTATTTCCCAAAGACAACCTCTGGATATGACGCTGAGCACGGCACTCAACTTCTTTGGTGGACCATGGCGAGGCCTGTTCTGAGTGAAACCTGTCCTGTTAAACTGCTGTATGGTGTTGGCCACCGTGCTGCAGCTCAGTTTCAGGGTCTTGGCAATCTTCTTATAGCCTAGGCCATCTTTATGTAGAGCAACAATTCTTTTTTTCAGACCCTCAGAGAGTTCTTTGCCATGAGGTGCCATGTTGAACTTCCAGTGACCAGTATGAGAGAGTGAGAGCGATAACACCAAATGTAACACAGCTGCTCCCCATTCACACCTGAGACCTTGTAACACTAACGAGTCACATGACACCGGGGAGGGAAAATGGCTAATTTGGTCCAATTTGGACATTGTCACTTAGGGGTGTACTCACTTTTGCTGCCAGCGGTTAAGGCCCCTTTCACACTTGTGCGACTTGTCCTGGGACTGCAAAGCCGCATGACAAGTCGTTCTCCATGATTTCCAATGAGCACCGTTCATATCCGTAGGACTTCCAGTCGCAACGACTTCAAAGTAATCCCTGCACTACTTTCGGACAATTTAAATGCGTTTTGAGGTCCAAAGACATAGGCATTGGTTCAAGTCCAGTCAAAATCGTGGCAAAATTGACGGCAAAATCACTGTAAAATTGCGCGACTATTAGGTTGCACAAGTGTGAAAGGGGCCTTAGACATTAATGGCTGTGTGTTGAGTTATTTTGAGGGGACAGTAAATTTACACTGTTATACAAGCTGTACACTCACTACTTTACATTGTAGCAAAGTCTCATTTCTTCAGTGTTGTCACATGAAAAGATAGAATAAAATATTTACAAAAATGGGAGGGGTGTACTTACTTTTGTCAGATAATGTATATAAGCTGTGGGGTGGGGAAGAGGGGTGAAGGTGAGAGAGTTTGAGAAGAGAGGACACAACTGCCACCAGGGGTGGTAGAGAGCGCATGTTACAGAGTGGGAATAGAGCTGAATAGAGAGACGGGATCACCTGCAGCTGGTTTGCTGCTTTCCGGTGTAGTTTGCTGTGGGATATATTTATGGAATTTTTATTTTTTTTAATTTTAGTAGTTATGGCAGTGATCAGTAGCGGGACTGCGACATTGCGGCGGACAAATCTGACGGTAAGTGACACTTTTTGGGGACCGGTGACACCAATACAGTGATCAGTGCCTTAAAATGCACTGTCACCGTACTAATGACACTGGCTGGAAAGGGGTTAACATCAGGGGCGATCGAAGGGTCAAATGTGTTCCCTGGGAGTGATTACTCACTGTGGGGGAGGTGCTTTGATTGGGGGAAGACAGAGATCCGTGTTCCTGCTTAGCAGGAACACAGGATCTCTATCTTCCCCTCTCACAGACCGCCGTTCTTCCTCTCCTGAGAACACCGCTGGATCCGCTGATTGGCTCCCGATGTGTCCAATCACAACTGGAGCCGGTCACTGGCGGTACGCGGGCGCCCCCAGACACGTGCAGGTACGTCATTTCGCGCAGGAGGGCCGCCCTGCTGCAGTATATCTGCGTGGGGCGGTCCAGAAGGTGTTATAGGGCCCCGTGCCATTGCTGTGCCATTGCTGTGCCATGGTTGCAAAAAAACTGCTTAAGGTCTGCGCTGTAGTTCTTTTACTGCTACAGGGCGGCACCTCTGCACTGGGTAGCGGGGCGCGAATTCACGCCCCTGGTGGCTCGCTCCTGCTGTGATTACACGCAGCGGAAGCTGAGCGGTGGGCGGCACCGTCAATCCTTCAGTACAGAGGCGGAACGGCGATCTGTCAGTAGGGAAGGCATGGATCCTGTGTTCCTGCAAAGCAGAGACACCAATCCAAGCCTTCCCCTAGTAAAAGCACCTCCCACACAGTACACAAACACTGGCTAGGCACACACAGTTACCTCTTGGATCCCCCCTGATATTAAACACCCCCTAGGCTTACACCTAACCCTTCGATCGCCCCAGGGTCAACCCCATCCCAGCCAGGGTCATTAGTACAGTGACAGTGCATATTTTTTATCATTGATCACTGTATTGGTGTCACTGGTTCCCCACAAAGTGTCACCCCGTGTCCACTGCAATATTGCAGTCCTGCTAAAAGTCGCTGATCACCGCCATTACTAGTAAAAAAATAAATAAAAAATAAATAAATCTTTCCCATAGTTTGTACGTGCTTTTGCGCAACTTATACGCTTATGGGTATAAAAATCCAAAAATAATAAAATATGCTGTGCAATATAAAGTGCTTAGTGAATATATAAATCAATAAATATGTGTATATGATCAAATCATGATTAAATAAACAGATATTATGTAAATAAATAATAAAGTGCCTTATACACATATTTAATCATTTATTTAATTATTTATTTACATAATATATATTTATTTAATCATGATTTGATCATATACACATATTTAATCATTTATTTATTTATTTAATTATTTATTTACATAATATCTGTTTATTTAATCAGGATTTGATCATATACACATATTTAATCATTTATTTATTTAATTATTTATTTACAGAATATCTGTTTATTTAATCATGATTTGATCATATACACATATTTAATCATTTATTTATTTATTTATTTATTTACATAATATCTGTTTATTTAATCAAGATTTGATCATATACACATATTTAATCATTTATTTATTTTATTATTTATTTACATAATATCTGTTTATTTAATCATGATTTGATTATATACACATATTTAATCATTTATTTATTTAATTATTTATTTACATAAAATCTGTTTATTTATTCATGATTTGATCATATACACATATTTAATCATTTATTTATTTATTTATTTATTCATTTATTTAATTATTTACATAATATCTGTTTATTTAATCATGATTTGATCATATACACATATTTAATCATTTATTTATTTATTTAATTATTTATTTACATAATATCTGTTTATTTATTCATGATTTGATCATATACACATATTTAAACATTTATTTATTTATTTATTTACATAATATCTGTTTATTTATTCATGATTTGATCATATACACATATTTAATCATTTATTTATTTATTTAATTATTTATTTACATAATATCTGTTTATTTATTCATGATTTGATCATATACACATATTTAAACATTTATTTATTTATTTATTTACATAATATCTGTTTATTTATTCATGATTTGATCATATACACATATTTAATCATGTATTTATTTATTTAATTATTTATTTACATAATATCTGTTTATTTAATCATGATTTGCTCATATACACATACAAAAATGGCCTGGGGGGGGTAAAACCTTTCGGAGGTGAAGTCTTAAAGAAATAAAATGACAATTTTAGGCTGGGCACACACGGGTGATTTGAGAAAGAGGGATTATTGCCTGAATGCCCCCTCAGTTTGAATGCTGGGGGGGTGGCTACACATAAGGGACAATGGAGCCATTAATTGGTCCACATTTGTGTGAGCGATTGCTGCTACATAGGACTGTATGTGTGATCATTGCTGGGCGATCATGAGGAGTGATTGCTCTACCTAATAATTGCCCATGTGTACTCAAGTCTGTATAGAGTGTTATGTCAGCACCAAGCTGGTAAGGAGGCTTCATATTAGTAGGGCCCCTTTATATCAGAGGTCCAGGAGCAATCATGGCGGGGCACCCTGATATTAGAGGTCCAGGAGCAATCATGGCGGGGCCCCCTGACATCAGAGGTCCAGGAACAGTCATGGCAGGGCACCCTGATATCAGAGGTCCAGGAGCAGTCATGGCGGGTCCCCCAGATATCAGAGGTCCAGGAGCAGTCATGGCGGGGCCCCCTGACATCAGAGGTCCAGGAACAGTCATGGCGGGGCACCCTGATATTAGAGGTCCAGGAGCAATCATGACGGGGCACCCTGATATCAGAGGTCCAGGAGCAGTCATGGCGGGTCCCCCAGATATCAGAGGTCCAGGAGCAGTCATGGCGGGGCCCCCTGACATCAGAGGTCCAGGAACAGTCATGGCAGGGCCCCCTGATATCAGAGGTCCAGGAGCAGTAATGGCGGGTCCCCCTGATATCAGAGGTCCAGGAACAGTCATGGCGGGGCACCCTGATATCCGAGGTCAAGGAACAGTCATGGCGGGTCCCCCTGATATCAGAGGTCCAGGAACAGTCATGGCGGGGCACCCTGATATCAAAGGTACAGGAGCAGTCATGGTGGGGCCCCTTTATATCAGATGTCCAATAGCAGTCATGATGGGGCCCCCTGATATCAGAGGTCCAGGAGCAGTCATGGCGGGGCACCCTGATATCAGAGGTCCAGGAGCATTCATGGCGGGCGTACCCTGATATCAGAGGTCCAGGAACAGAACATGGCAGGGCCCCCTGATATCAGAGGTCCAGGAGCATTCATGGCGGGGCACCCTGATATCAGAGGTCCAGGAGCAGTCATGGCGGGGCACCCTGATATCAGAGGTCCAGGAGCAGTCATGGGGGGCACCCTGATATCAGAGGTCAAGGAACAGTAATGGCGGGTCCCCCTGATATCAGAGGTCCAGGAACAGTCATGGCGGGGCACCCTGATATCCGAGGTCAAGGAACAGTCATGGCGGGGCACCCTGATATCAGAGGTCAAGGAACAGTCATGGCGGGTCCCCCTGATATCAGAGGTCCAGGAACAGTCATGGCGGGGCACCCTGATATCAAAGGTACAGGAGTAGTCATGGCTGGGCACCCTGATATCAGAGGTCCAGGAGCAGTCATGGCGGGTCCCCCAGATATCAGAGGTCCAGGAGCAGTCATGGCGGGTCCCCCTGATATCAGAGGTCCAGGAACAGTCATGGCGGGGCCCCCTGATATCAGAGATCCAGGAACAGTCATGGCGGGGCACCGTGATATTAGAGATCCAGGAGCAGTCATGATGGGGCACCCTGATATCAGAGGTCCAGGAGCATTCATGGCAGGGCACCCTGATATCAGAGGTCCAGGAGTAGTCATGGCTGGGCACCCTGATATCAGAGGTCCAGGAGTAGTCATGGCGGGTCCCCCAGATATCAGAGGTCCAGGAGCAGTCATGGCGGGGCCCCCTGATATCAGAGGTCCAGGAGCAGTCATGGCGGGTCCCCCAGATATCAGAGGTCCAGGAGCAGTCATGGCGGGTCCCCCTGATATCAGAGGTCCAGGAACAGTCATGGCGGGGCCCCCTGATATCAGAGATCCAGGAACAGTCATGGCGGGGCACCGTGATATTAGAGATCCAGGAGCAGTCATGATGGGGCACCCTGATATCAGAGGTCCAAGAGCAGTCATGGCAGGGCACCCTGATATCAGAGGTCCAGGAGCAGTCATGGGGGGCACCCTGATATCAGAGGTCAAGGAGCAGTCATGGGGGGCACCCTGATATCAGAGGTCAAGGAACAGTCATGGCGGGGCACCCTGATATCAGAGGTCCAGGAGTAGTCATGGCTGGGAACCCTGATATCAGAGGTCCAGGAGTAGTCATGGCGGGTCCCCCAGATATCAGAGGTCCAGGAGCAGTCATGGCGGGGCCCCCTGATATCAGAGGTCCAGGAGCAGTCATGGCGGGTCCCCCAGATATCAGAGGTCCAGGAGCAGTCATGGCGGGTCCCCCTGATATCAGAGGTCCAGGAACAGTCATGGCGGGGCCCCCTGATATCAGAGATCCAGGAACAGTCATGGCGGGGCACCGTGATATTAGAGATCCAGGAGCAGTCATGGCGGAGCCCCCTGATATCAGAGGTCAAGGAGCAGTCATGGGGGGCACCCTGATATCAGAGGTCAAGGAACAGTCATGGCGGGGCACCCTGATATCAGAGGTCCAGGAGTAGTCATGGCTGGGCACCCTGATATCAGAGGTCCAGGAGTAGTCATGGCGGGTCCCCCAGATATCAGAGGTCCAGGAGCAGTCATGGCGGGGCCCCCTGATATCAGAGGTCCAGGACTAAGGAGCAGTCATGGTGGGGCACCCTTATATTAGAAATTTAGGAGCAATCATGGCAGGGCCCACTGACCTCAGAGGACCTCTTGGTTTCAATCATCACTTATATTTGAAGTTTATATACAGCTGGTAGGGGGGCAGAGCAGCCATATCAGGCCACTATATCAGAGGCCCAAGAGCAGTCATGTCAGGGCTCCCTGACCTCATTGGCCCAGGAGTTCAATCGAGTTGAGCTCTAGGGATGATACTGGTGGTATGTCAGTTGGAATGAATGGGGTCCTGGGGTATGTGCCTTCTGTGATTACGCTGCTTGGGTGTTTGTACCTTTGGGTGTCTGGGCAATGATATTTCCTTCAAATTTGTATTATATATTTTTTCATTAAAGAACAGCATTCTTTTTCATTTTTACACCATTGTTGGTCCTCCTTTACAACTACCCCCCCCCCTTTTTCTTGGGGTTCGTCCGCTGCTTCTTTTTCCATGAGAAGTCATGGAGGGGCCCACTGACTTCAGAGGCCCAGGAGCAATCATGGCAAGGCCGCCTGATTTCAGAGGACCAGAAGCAAACATAGCAGAGCATTCTGACCCTCAGGGATTCAGTAGCAATCATGGCGAGGTTCCCTGATATCAGAGGTCCAGTAGCAGTCATGGTAGGGCCCATCTCAGACCTCTTGGTTTCAATCATCACTTACCTTTGATGTCTATACACACCTGGTAAGGAGGCAGAGCACCCACAAAGGACCTCTAACATCAGAGGCCCAGGAGCAGTCATGTCAGGGTTTCCTTACCTCATTGGTCCAGGAGCAGTCATGGAGGGACCCACTGACCTCAGAGACCCAGGAGCAATCATGACGGGGCACCCTGACATCAGAGGTCCAGGGGCAGACATAGCAGAGCCCCCTGATATCAGAGGTCCAGGAGCAGTCACAACGGGGCCCCCTGATATCAGAGGTCCAGGAGCAGTTATGGCAGGGTGCCCTGATATCAGAGACATAAGAGCAGTCATGGCAGGGCTCCCAGATATCAGAGGTCCAGGGGTAGTCATAGCAGGGCCCCCTGATATCGGAGGTTCAGAAGCAGTCACAATGGGGAATCCTGATATCAGATGACCAGAAGCAGTCACAATGGGGAATCCTGATATCAGATGACCAGAAGCAGTCAAAGCAGAGCACACTGACCTCAGGGACTCAGTGGCAATCATGGCGGGGCCCACTGACTTCAGAGGACCTCTTGGTTTCAATCATCACATATCTTTGATGTCTACACACAGCTGGTAAGAGGGCAGAGCATCCAAAGGGGGCCTCTAACATCAGATGCCCAGGAGCAGTCATGTCAGGACTCCCTGTCCTCATTGGTCCAGGAGCAGTCATGGGAGGGGACCCACTGACCGACCTCAGAGTCCCAGGAGCAATCATGGCAGGGCCCCCTGATATCAGAGGACCAGAAGCAGTCATAGCAGAGCACCCTGACCTCAGGGATTCAGTAGTAATCATGGCCAGGCTCCCTGATACCAGAGGTCCAGTAGCAGTCATGGCAGGGCCCACCGCAGACCTCTTGGCTTCAATCATCACTTACCTTTGTCTATACACAGTTGGTAAGGAGTCAGAGCAGCCATAGGGGGCCCCTAACATCAGTGGCCCAGGAGCAGTCAGGGTAGAGCCTCCTGATCTCAGAGGACCAGAAGCAGTCATGGCAAGGCCCTTAGATCTCAGAGGCTCAGGAGCAGACGTATTGGGTCCTCCCTAATCTCAGAGCCCCAGGAGTAGTTATGGCAGGGCCCACTGACCTCAGTGGTCCAAGAGTAGTCAGGGCAGGGCCCCCTGACCTCAGAGGCCTAGGAGCAGTCATGGCAGGGCCCCCTGATCTCAGAGGCCTAGGAGCAGTCATGGCAGGGCCCCCCTGATCTCAGAGGCCCAGTAGCAGTCATGGCAGGGCCCCCCTGATCTCAGAGGCCCAGTAGCAGGCATGGCGGGGCCCCTGACTTCAGAGGTCAAGTAGCAGACATGGGAGGGCCCCCCTGATCTCAGAGGCCTAGGAGCAGTTATGGCAGGGCCCACTGACCTCAGAGGCCTAGGAGCAGTCATGGCAGGGCCCCCCTGATCTCAGAGGCCTAGGAGCAGTCATGGCAGGGCCCCCTGATCTCAGAGGCCTAGGAGCAGTCATGGCAGGGCCCCCCCTGATCTCAGAGGCCTAGGAGCAGTCATGGCAGGGCCCCCTGATCTCAGAGGCCTAGGAGCAGTCATGGCAGGGCCCCCCTGATCTCAGAGGCCTAGGAGCAGGCATGGCGGGGCCCCTGACTTCAGAGGTCAGGTGACAGTCATGGGAGGGCCCCCTGACCTCATAGGCCCTTGAGCAATTATGGCAGGGCAACCTGACCTCAGAAGACCAATCATCATTTACCCTTGATGTTTATAGTGCTTTGAAAGTCTTACTTACCAAAACCTTGACATAAGAGTATACGTGGTTGGACTGCCACTGTCCCGTATTCTGTACTTAGGGTGTGTCAATCTTTTAAACATAAAAGAAATCATAAGGCCAATATTTTATTTTCCAAGAAAATGTGTCACCCTAGTAAGTAGTAAATTTGCTTTTCTCACTGACTGAAAATTGACCATCGTATCCCCTTAGCACCTTTTCTGTTGCACAACAGCCTTCATAATGATCATCCCCCAGGAGGCTGCTGTTAGGCATGACATACTACTAGTGATCCTGTTGCTCCCAGTAGCTTACTAGCAATGTAATCATTTAAAACAGGGGTGGGGAACCTTTTTTCTGCCGAGGGCCATTTGGGTATTTATAAAATCATTCGGGGGCTGTACAAAATTATCAACTTAAAAATTAGCCTGTTATATTTGGTTTAAACATTTAATTAACTCACCCCTAATGTGATGGCTGCAACTGCTTCTCTTTGGTGAGGTGTGTGATGTTAGCTGGTATTGGTGATGTTGCTACTCTCAACTGGTTTTCCAGGTTTGCGTCGGTCAGTCTGGAGCGCAGTCGACTCTTTGTGATGGTAAGTTTTGAAAAGAACTGCTGGTGGGTACTGCTGGTGGGTATAGCTGGCTGGTACTGCTGGTAGGTCCAGCTGGCTGATACTGCTGGTGGGTCCAGCTGGCTGGTACTCCTGGTGGGTCCAGCTGGCTGGTACTGCTGGTGGGTACAGCTGGCTGGTACTGCTGTGGGTACTGCTGGCTTAGGCTTGTACTGTGCTGTGGGTACTGCTGGCTGGTACTGCTGTGGGTACTGCTGGCTCAGGCTGGTACTGTTGTGGGTACTGCTGACTCAGGCTGGTGCTGTGCTGTAGGTATTGCTGGCTGGTACTGCTGGCTCAGGCTGGTACTACTGACTCAGGCTGGTACTGTGCTGTAGGTACTGCTGTGGGTACTGCTGGCTCAGGCTGGTACTGCTGGCTGGTACTGTGCTGTGGGTACTGCTGGCTGGTACTTCTGGTTCTGGCTGGTACTGCTATGAGTACTGCTGGCTCTGGCTGGTACTGCTGTGTGTGCTACTGGCGCGAAATGCTGGTTAGCAGCAGCGCCACGCTGGAGGAACAGACGATGTTTCCTGTATTGGTCTCAGGCGGAGTGCATTTAATATCACTCCGCCTGTGACTCACTCAGACTGTCAGAACGGAGCCGGAACTATACAGGAAGCATCAGCTCCATTCTGACAGATCAGCTGAGAGACACAGACTCAGCTGCACGGGGGGCCGGACCAAATGACTTCGAGGGCCGCATACGGCCCCCGGGGTATAGGTTCCCCACCCCTGATTTAAAAGGACACCCAAACAGCTTACCTTTTTCTAGAGTGTTGCTTCTTTACTGGCCGGACCGATGAGGCGTTGATGCCCCCCAGCTCCTTGTTTGTAATGTATTGGGTCTGACCAGACTTACAGTATATATAGTCCTTATATACTGTACTTATTATAGTCCCTTATAGTACAGTTGCACATCTCTCCCAGTAAGGAGTAAGCATCTTCAATGGTTCAGAGAGGCTGGATTCATCCTTCTTTTTATGGATAGTGTAGGACCCACTGACAATGGGGTACTTTGACGTAGTGGTGGGCTTGAGCATGATATGGCCATATGGTGGGACCAAATCCCCATTTTATTTATTGATTGCCTTTATATTTGATAGTAATTTCTTTTGCATGTGTGCGCTATTCTCTGTAAATATGCATGTTGCTTGGTTCATAGCTGCACCAGCTTTAGAAATGCATGTTCAGGGTGTGCCCCCCCAGCTCCTTGTTTGTTATGTTTTTGGTCTGACCAGACTTCTGGGGTTTAGCACCCCACCCTCCCACACCTGTACTCTATCAGTGTCCACTAGCAAGCAGATATAGGAGGAGTCCCTTATAGTACAGTTGCACATCTCTCCCAGTAAGGAGTAAGTATCTCCAATGGTTCAGAGAGGCTGGATTCATCCTTCTTTTTATGGATAGTGTAGGACCCACTGACAATGGGGTACTTTGACGTAGTGGTGGGCTTGAGCATGATATGGCCATATGGTGGGACCAAATCCCCATTTTATTTATTGATTGCCTTTATATTTGATAGTAATTTCTTTTGCATGTGTGCGCTATTCTCTGTAAATATGCATGTTGCTTGGTTCATAGCTGCACCAGCTTTAGAAATGCATGTTCAGGGTGTGCCCCCCCAGCTCCTTGTTTGTTATGTTTTTGGTCTGACCAGACTTCTGGGGTTTAGCACCCCACCCTCCCACACCTGTACTCTATCAGTGTCCACTAGCAAGCAGATATAGGAGGAGTCCCTTATAGTACAGTTGCACATCTCTCCCAGTAAGGAGTAAGTATCTCCAATGGTTCAGAGAGGTTGGATTCATCCTTCTTTTTATGGATAGTGTAGGACCCACTGACAATGGGGTACTTTGACGTAGTGGTGGGCTTGAGCACGATATGGCCATATGGTGGGACCAAATCACTACTTTTATTTATTGATTGCCTTTATATTTGATAATCCATTTCTTTTGCATGTGCTATTCTTTGTAAATATGCAAGCTGGGGATTGGTGCTTTAGGATTTGAGCCAAGGTGAGTCCTCCTTCAAAGGGGCCGACAAACAGTGAAAGTGCAATGTATAAAATACCTTGTTTTGGTCTCAGTCTGCAACCTCTCTGATAGCCTCCAAGGGGACATACAGTGGATAACAACTTTCGGGAGGTTCTCCTCAACACCCATCCCAAAGTTTGTTACCAATCCAAGAAGGAAAAAATTGAAGTTAAAGCCAATAGTGTTGTTAGGTATTCATCAATATCTACTGGCTCCATGAATCCTAATGATTGCCCCAGATCTACTGTTACTAAATCTGGGACCCCTAGGAAACTGGCAGGGTCAACTAATGTCTTGAGGGGGCCAGCCATTGCGACTTCAAATTTGGCTTACAATGTTTTAGTGGCATCACTATGGTCTGCATACTGCGGCCCCTTGCTTGCTTTTATCTTGCCCTTGGGGCACTGTTTCATCCACTGATCCCAACAATGGGGCATCATTTCCATCCACTGACACCAATGAAGGGGCACATTTCTTCCAAATGACACCAACGATGGGACAAAATTCCTCCAACTGACACTGTACTCACCGTCACTGGGAGTGAAAGACAGATACTTAATGGTTTGGATTGCTTCAAGTGGGACAGTAATATTTGTCAGCCATGTATCTTGAGAAATATGTGAGGACTTTTCCTGTTTGATTCTGAATCATTGAAAGAGCTAATCACATTGGCTTCTGTTCCATGTCCTTCAATGTCAGAGACAGGCTTTCCCTATTGTTTGTGTATTGAGATAATGTGCATTGTATTGCAGGAGCTTGAGGACAGAAAGTCTGCTAGTTAATTTGCTCAGGTTGATTGAATCATTGTCTTCTGTTAGTTGCTGAGTGGAAATAGTATACTGTTTGTGTTGGTTGTTCTTTAGATATGTTAATTCTATTTCTATATACAATTTCATCTGCTATCTTCTATGATAATGTAATCAGGCAACCCCTGACCTGTGTGTGGTAATCTCATCAGGAGGGGGGGGGGGTCCATGCTGTATATTAATTCTGTGTGACTGTTCGATAAAGAGAGATTCCAGTACAAGCTAAGTTGTTGGCTAGCTTTGTATGGGGGCAGCTAGGATTTGATATCTATGTCCATGACTGCAAGGAAGCCGTATACTGATGGAAGACCACAAGTACAGTGTGGGTCTGAGGTTCCGTTACAGACACCAACAATGGGATACATTTCCTCCCAATGATACCAACAATGGGGCCCAATGACATTAACGATGGGGCACAATTCCTCTCAATGATACCAAGGACGGGGCCCAATGATATCAACGTTGGGGCACAATTCCTGCCACTTACACCAATACTGGGGAGCAATTACTCTCACTGAAACAACGGGGCATTATTTTTTCCCTCTGACGACCTTTTCTACTCCCACTGCCCACAGTCCTGCCCTCCTAAATTTTGAAGAACATAAACTGGCCCTTTGTTTACAAAAAGTTTGGAGACTCCTAAATTTTAAAGAAAAGTTCACTTATAATAATCCGGTCCTACATCAGTAAATGCTACTACTTCCATCATGCAAACATTTTTATTTCCTGTTCCTATTTGCTGCCCGGCCTGCAATGATGAGTCTATAAATTGCATAAATCTGGAACATACAAAGGTGAAGACAGATCTGGCCACACAGAATAATGAAGCGCGCTCAACACATGCAAGGCAAAGATGGGAACTGGGCTGAATGGCCATTATTCTCTATAGCCAAACATGTCCACAGCGTGCTGCATGCACCAAGAGGTAGGAGCACTGGAGATGATGACTACTCTATAGGCCCCGGTAGTGAATAAGAGGATTTCTTGATCTTCTAATTTGTGAGAATTATTTTATTGTAAAGTGCCCTTACCCCGTGAGGACTGAAGTCAAACTGATTTTTCAGTTCTGGTTTCTTTTTGTCCTTGGAGGCTTTAATGGAAAGGTATTCATGTTGTTGACCTGGCCTTCCAACCATGGCCATTATGAAACCACGAGAGGTCCTCTTGCTTTTCCCAGGTAAGTTTTTAGTGGTTTAACTAACTTAAGCATACGATTCATTCATTGTAAATATCTGAAACGTGCTACATACGATCAAGCACCGCAAGAAGCCGACTATCAACCAGAGGAGCCTCTTCAATTAGAGTTTGGCTTTCAAATTGTTGAAGCTTTGACTCCCTTGACTTTTGGCCAGGGGTCTTTAAACTTTATAAACAAAGGGCCAATTTAATATTGTTTAGACTTTTGGAAGGGAGCGGACTGCGGCCATTGGGAGTAGAAAATGCCCCAGCATTAGCGGGAGCAAACAGTGGGGTTGATTTACTAAAGCTGGAGGACTCAGAATCTGGTGCAGCCAATCATCTTCCAATTTCAGCTTGTTCATTTAAGCTTTGACGATAAAACCTGGAAGCTGATTGGTTTCCATGCAGAGCTGCACCAGATTTTGCACTCTCCAGTTTTAGTAAATCCCCCCCCAATGTCTCAGGCTTGGTGGTCAGTGGGAATAAATTACATAGCGTCTGTGGTCCCATCATTGGTGTCAATCGTTGTGTCCCATCATTGGTGTCATTTGGAGGAATAGCACCCCATCTTTGGTGTTGGTGGGGGGAATAGCGCCCCATTGTTGGTGTTGGTGGGAGGAATAGCGCCCCATTGTTGGTGTTAGTGGGAGGATAAATACCCCATCACTGGTGTTAGTGGGAGGAATAGTGACCCATCATTGGTGTTAGTGGGAGGATAAATACCCCATCACTGGTGTTAGTGGGAGGAATAGTGCCCCATCGTTGGTGTGTTAGTGGGAGGAATAGTGCCCCATCGTTGGTGTGTTAGTGGGAGGAATAGTTCCCCATTGTTGGTGTTGGTGGGAGGAATAGCGCCCCATCGCTGGGGTTAGTGGAAGGAATACTGCCCCATCATTGGTGTTAATGGGAGGATAAATACCCCATCACTGGTGTTAGTGGTAGGAATAGGGCCCCATTGTTGGTGTGTTAATGGGAGGAATAGTGCCCCATCGTTGGGGTTAGTGGAAGGAATAGTGACCCATCATTGGTGTTAGTGGGAGGATAAATACCCCATCACTGGTGTTAGTGGGAGGAATAGTGCCCCATCGTTGGTGTGTTAGTGGGAGGAATAGTGCCCCATCGTTGGTGTGTTAGTGGGAGGAATAGTGCCCCATCGTTGGTATGTTAGTGGGAGGAATAGTTCCCCATTGTTGGTGTTGGTGGGAGGAATAGCGCCCCATCGCTGGGGTTAGTGGAAGGAATAGTGACCCATCATTGGTGTTAGTGGGAGGATAAATACCCCATCACTGGTGTTAGTGGGAGGAATAGTGCCCCATCGTTGGTATGTTAGTGGGAGGAATAGTTCCCCATTGTTGGTGTTGGTGGGAGGAATAGCGCCCCATCGCTGGGGTTAGTGGAAGAAATAGTGACCCATCATTGGTGTTAATGGGAGGATAAATACCCCATCACAGGTGTTAGTGGGAGGAATAGTGCCCCATCGTTGGTGTTAATGGGAGGATAAATACCCCATCACTGGTGTTAGTGGGAGGAATAGTGCCCCATCATTGGTGTGTCAGTGGAAGGAATAGTGCCCCATCGTTGGTGTGTCAGTGGAAGGAATAGTGCCCCATCGTTGGTGTTAGTGGGAGGAATAGTTCCCCATTGTTGGTGTTAGTGGGAGGAATAGCGCCCCAACATTGGGGTCAGTAGGAGGAATACTGCCCCATCATTGGTGTCAGTTGGAGGAATAGTGCCCCATTGTTGATTTAATTGGGATAAAGAGTTCCCCATCATTGGTAATACTGGGATGAATAGTGTCCTGTCATTAGTGTCAGTGGGAGGAAGGATTCTTCGTCGTTGGTGTTAGTGTGTAGGAAGGTGGTGCTCAACTGCACCAGCATTGTAGAGAGAGAAGAAGTCAAGAGGAACATGGTTCCTCTATGGTTTCCTGGGTCACCAGGGAAGCTATTCGGTTGGATGCTGCTGCCCCATGTGACTCTGGGGCCAATCTTGGGTCAGGCAGAGTCTATTTAAGACCCTGGCTCCGGGCTTGGCGCACATTTCGTGGGTGGGTATTGTAGGGACAGGTCACCCATCTGTCAGGGACAGTACAAACTGTAGGGAGAGGTTCCAGACGAGTAGGGAAAGAGCAGGGACACGCTATCATAGGAAAGCTCCCTGTTTGGGCACAGATTGGCCAGGCCACATTTTATCCCTCGAGACAGATGCTGTCGGTGCATCCGAGACTTGCTGCAACATGCTGCGATTGCGCCTGGTCGGGTTGACTTCCTGCCGGGTACTTGTTCTGGTTGAACTACGTGTCCAATACAGTTCTGTTACTGCATCTGGACTCTGAGTGTTTTCTTCCTTCCAACAAGTGGGAGGAATATTTCCCCCATTTTAGTGGGAGGAATAGTGCCCCAAGGATCGAATTAAGGCAAGGAAAGAGCCACATCCAGTCCACAAGCTGCAGTTTGAAGACCACAGTTCTAGCCTAAACCCTGTCCATTCTCTGACCCTTTGTTCAATGGGAGTGCTTTGTTGGTCAATAAAGGGCACTTTCATTGGACAGAAGGCTGGAAGGATCAAGAGGAAGGCGATAATAGACACTCCGTGCTGCCTGCTCTTAGGCAACACTTTTGTTTTCCGATATTCACAATAGTTGATAGGCTTTCTATATATATATATATATATATATATATATTCACTATATCTGATCTCCCCAGGACTCTGCATTCACTATATCTGATCTCCCCAGGACTCTGCATTCACTAAATCTGATCTCCCCAGGACTCTGCATTCACTATATCCGATCTCCCCAGGACTCTGCATTCACTATATCTGATCTCCCCAGGACTCTGCATTCACTATATCCGATCCCCCCAGGACTCTGCATTCACTAAATCTGATCTCCCCAGGACTCTGCATTCACTATATCTGATCTCCCCAGGACTCTGCATTTACTATATCTGATCTCCCCAGGACTCTGCATTCACTATATCCGATCCCCCCAGGACTCTGCATTCATTATATCTGATCTCCCCAGGGCTCTGCATTCACTATATCTGATCCCCCCCAGGACTCTGCATTCCCTATATCTGATCTCCCCAGGACTCTGCATTTACTATATCTGATCTCCCCAGGACTCTGCATTCACTATATCCGATCCCCCCAGGACTCTGCATTCACTATATCTGATCCCCCCCCAGGACTCTGCATTTACTATATCTGATCTCCCCAGGACTCTGCATTCACTATATCCGATCCCCCCAGGACTCTGCATTCACTAAATCTGATCTCCCCAGGACTCTGCATTCACTATATCCGATCTCCCCAGGACTCTGCATTCACTATATCTGATCTCCCCAGGACTCTGCATTTACTATATCTGATCTCCCCAGGACTCTGCATTCACTATATCCGATCCCCCCAGGACTCTGCATTCATTATATCTGATCTCCCCAGGGCTCTGCATTCACTATATCTGATCCCCCCCAGGACTCTGCATTCCCTATATCTGATCTCCCCAGGACTCTGCATTTACTATATCTGATCTCCCCAGGACTCTGCATTCACTATATCCGATCCCCCCAGGACTCTGCATTCACTATATCTGATCCCCCCCCAGGACTCTGCATTTACTATATCTGATCTCCCCAGGACTCTGCATTCACTATATCCGATCCCCCCAGGACTCTGCATTCACTATATCTGATCCCCCCAGGACTCTGCATTCACTATATCCGATCTCCCCAGGACTCTGCATTCCCTATATCTGATCTCCCCAGGACTCTGCATTTACTATATCTGATCTCCCCAGGACTCTGCATTCACTATATCCGATCCCCCCAGGACTCTGCATTCACTATATCTGATCCCCCCCAGGACTCTGCATTCACTATATCTGATCTCCCCAGGACTCTGTATTCACTATATCTGATCTCCCCAGGACTCTGCATTCCCTATATCTGATCTCCCCAGGACTCTGCATTCACTAAATCTGATCTCCCCAGGACTTTGCATTCACTATATCTGATCCCCCCAGGACTCTGCATTCACTATATCTGATCTCCCCAGGACTCTGCATTCACTATATCTGATCCCCCCCAGGACTCTGCATTCACTATATCTGATCTCCCCAGGACTCTGCATTCCCTATATCTGATCTCCCCAGGACTCTGCATTCACTAAATCTGATCTCCCCAGGACTTTGCATTCACTATATCTGATCCCCCCAGGACTCTGCATTCACTATATCCGATCTCCCCAGGACTCTGCATTCACTATATCTGATCCCCCCAGGACTCTGCATTTACTATATCCGATCTCCCCAGGACTCTGCATTCACTATATCTGATCCCCCCCAGGACTCTGCATTTACTAAATCCCCCCCCGACTCTGAATTCACTATATCCGATCTCCCCAGGACTCTGCATTCACTATATCTGATCTCCCCAGGACTCTGCATTTACTATATTGATCTCCCCAGGACTCTGCATTCACTATATCCAATCCCCCCAGGACTCTGCATTCACTATATCTGATCCCCCCCAGGACTCTGCATTTACTAAATCCCCCCCCGACTCTGAATTCACTATATCCGATCTCCCCAGGACTCTGCATTTACTATATCTGATCTCCCCAGGACTCTGCATTCACTATATCTGATCTCCCCAGGACTCTGCATTCACTATATCTGATCTCCCCAGGACTCTGCATTCACTATATGTGATCCCCCCCCCAGGACTCTGTATTCACTATATCTGATCTCCCCAGGACTCTGCATTCACTATATCTGATCCCCCCCAGGACTCTGTATTCACTATATCTGATCTCCCCAGGACTCTGCATTCACTATATCTGATCTCCCCAGGACTCTGCATTCACTATATCTGATCCCTCCAGGACTCTGCATTCACTATATCTGATCTCCCCAGGACTCTGCATTCACTATATCTGATCCCCCCCAGGACTCTGTATTCACTATATCTGATCTCCCCAGGACTCTGTATTCACTATATCTGATCTCCCCAGGACTCTGCATTCACTATATCTGATCCCTCCAGGACTCTGCATTCACTATGTCTGATCTCCCCAGGACTCTGCATTCACTATACCTGATCCCCCCCAGGACTCTGTATTCACTATATCTGATCTCCCCGGGACTCTGCATTCACTGTATCCGATCTCCCCAGGACTCTGCATTCACTATATCTGATCTCCCCAGGATCCTGCATTCACTATATCTGATCCCCCCCAGGACTCTGCATTCACTATATCTGATCTCCCCAGGACTCTGCATTCACTATATCTGATCTCCCCAGGACTCTGCATTCACTATATCCGATCCCCCCAGGACTCTGCATTCACTATATCTGATCTCCCCAGGACTCTGCATTCACTATATCTGATCTCCCCAGGACTCTGCATTCACTATATCTAATCTCCCCAGGACTCTGCATTCACTATATCTGATCTCCCCAGGACTCTGCATTCACTATATCTGATCCCCCCAGGACTCTGCATTCACTATATCTGATCTCCCCAGGACTCTGCATTCACTATATCTGATCCCCCCCAGGACTCTGCATTCACTATATCTGATTCCCCCCAGGACTCTGCATTCACTATATCCGATCTCCCCAGGACTCTACATTCACTATATCCGATCTCCCCAGGACTCTGCATTCACTATATCTGATCTCCCCAGGACTCTGCATTCACTATATCCGACCCCCCCCCCCCCAGGACTCTGCATTCACTATATCCGATCCCCCCCAGTACAATATAAACTACTAAACACCTTTTCTCATCAGCAGTATATAGCAGTTTTGTGACTTCTATCAGTGTCTGGTTAAAGCTTGTAGGAGGAGTTTTCATTCGCCTCTGACAGTCCTTTGAGGCTGCAGGACCCCTGACCCTCTTTTTTGACAGTGCTGATTGGCCCTGTGCTGATCACATGCACCCTCCCCCCCCCCCCAAAAAAAAAAAAAAACTCTCTAGCTATACACACCAAACTGAGCATGTGCAGAGTGCCTCCTAGGGCTCTGTACTATCAGGAGATGGATTGGGGACAGTGGAAGAAAGGGAGGATCAGAGAAGACAGGATCAAACAGCCTTTTTTACACAATGCAGAGCATTAACCCCTTAGGTTCCACAGCAAATATACCAAGCATGCTTTACTGCATATACAGACTGATTTTACTGTTGCGGGTTTTTAGTAACACTTTAAGCATTTGCCTTATTTTACAAATATCATGACACGTTACCTGTTACGTTTTCTTCTTCAGCCGGCGACGTGTGACATCCAAGTCACGACTTTCCATTTTGTATGAGAAAAATACTACCAACACGCAGTTTCTAAGTGCCTTTCACTTTATTTCAGCGCTCCTCCGCGTGTCACACAGGTGGCTGCGAGTCATCGTGCAAAGGCGCAGGAGGAGGGGAGAGTATAAAAGGGGAGGGGTTTAGGGGGAGGTGATGGAGGAGTGTAATATCCATATATATTTATACAGTTATATCTCCATAAGCTCTCACTCTCCTCCTCTCACTCACACATATATGTACAAATACACACACGCTTATAGTTGTATATCTCATATATACACACAGGCAGACACATACTCCAGTCTGATAGAGCGGTGCCGAAATCGGGTCCATTATTAGACGTATCATACAAAACGCATAGACCATACAGGGGTCACATGAGTGCGGACGCATACTCATACATACGGGTGACACGCATATGCACAGAGAGCTGGTCTGGCGGACGGTCTTAAAGGGTCAGTCCACCCAAAACTGATATCTTTTTCAACAAGACATGAAAAAATCACCTAAAAATTCATATATTTCATCTGATCAATTCATATTAACCACTTTAATAACTGCGGCGGCTGGTCGGCAGATTCCCGCGAATCGCTGGAACCAGTACGGCGGTCTGCACGGGAGCGATCCTGGGGGCGCGCACGCGCGTGCCTACTCGCCAGCGCGGAAGCAGATCCACGGAGGCGACGGCCACGATTGCCTCCGGGCACCCCCGTGAAGAGAGAATGGCGATCTGCTTTTACCTGCGATCGCTCCCCGCGAAGAGAGAACGGCGGTCTGCTGTTGTAAGCACAGCAGACCGTTGTTCTCTCAGCTATCAATACAGAGTTCCTGTGATCTTCCTATTTAGGATCACAGGTCTCTGCATTGATTTCACAAGCCCCCCCCCCCACAGTTAGAAAACACCCCCTAGGCTCACACTTAAACTTTTGACCGCCCCTGGGTTAACCCCGTCCCTGCCAGTGTCATTAGTACAGTGACAGTGCATATTTTTAGCACTGATTACTGTAGCAATGTCACTGGTACCCCCCAAAAGTGTAAAAAAATATCAGTTAGGGGTCCGATCAGTGGCAACTGGTGCTCCATAGGCCGGGGGGGGGGGTGGCAGATGGAGGACACCACACCCCCCCCCCGACCACACCAGCCCACACACCATACCCCCCCCCCCCTGGTCGCTGGCTCACTCACCCTGTACATGTGGAGGGCAGGCAGCGGCAACTTCCCTCTCAGTCTTCTGCGTCTCCTCCCTCCTCCTTCTCATTGGTCAATAGCACGGCCTCTCCTTTCGGCCAATTGGGAAACTGGTCTCAGGACCCACTTTCTGATTAGTCAGGAGGAGGATCCGTGTGACAATAGCGAATATTCATTCACTATTGTCACACAATTGGGTGAGCTCAGGGCGCAATGCTCTGTGCCCCGAGCCCACCCTTTTTTGAAGCCTATTAGAGCCTCTGGCTCTAATCACATGCTTAAAAAAAAAAAAAAAAACCCATTGGAATCCATGCGTCCGGCGCCCTGCATCTAGATTAGAGGGCCGGACGCATGGAAGCAGTGGGCGGCGCCCCCAATGGACGGGCCGCCACTGGGTCTGATTTGTCTGATATTTTTATACTCGTTGTGTACATTTACATATTTAAAGATACCTAGAAAGTCCCGTTTTCTCTTTGTGGAGACGTGATGGTTGGGGAATAAGTCTCCTTCTGCCCCTATGTGATAAATGATGGCGATCAGCCATTTTTAGCGGGACTGTTACATTGCGGCAGACAAATCAGACCCAGTGGCGGCAGTCCATTGGGGGCACCGCCCCCCGCTTCCATGCATTCGGCCCCCTAATCTACATGCACTCCAACGGCAGACGGACCCCCCCTCCAATCACTCCTGCGGCAGGCAGGCAGACAGACAGATGGACGGACCCCCCCATGCCATTTTACTTACCTCCGCGGGACTTACCGGCGGCAGCGGCTTCCCCCTCAGTCCCCATGTTCCCTCTCGGCGGATGTCTCCTCCCTCCTTGGCCAATAGGATGCCTTCTCTTTTCGGCAAATCGGGAAAAAGGTCTCAGGACCCGCTTCCACATATGTTGGCGGGGGGGGCACAGATCTTGGTGTACTCTGTTTTTGAAAGCATGTCCATCTGGAAGTGCTCCCTGTTTGGAGTTAGTCCCTTACTGGGCTGGGATAATCAAATTATTAAGTCCTTGCTATGCAAATTTAGAGGAGAATATTAAAGCCAATATTTGCCCCAACTACCTCTCTTGCAGCCAATACCAGATTGCTTCGCCCCCCTTTCTGGGTGTCCCCTCTGCTGAGTCTAATAGTAAAAGTCAGCAGCTTCAGAATTTGTAGCCGCTGACTTATTATTTTTTATTTGGGGGGGGGGGCTGACTCCTCTTTAATGGGCACTGACATTCTACCCGCCACATTCGTCAAACGATGGTTTGAAAAGAACATTTTGATAGAGGACAGTGGCAGCTGGTGCTCCAAGGGCGAGGGGGGGGGGGGCGGTAGACGAACCCCATCATACCCCCCCCTGGACCACACCAGTTGCCGGCTCACTCACCCTGGACATGTGGAGGGCAGGCAGGCAGCAGCGTCTCCTCCCTCCTCCTCCTCCTTGGCCAATGGCATGGCTTCTCCTTTTGGCCAATCGGGAAACGGGTCCCAGGACCACTCTTTTTTGAAGCCTATTAGAGCCTATGGCTCTAATCACGTGCTTAAAAAAAAACCCTTTGGAATCCATGCATCCGGCACTCTGCATTTAGATTAGGGGGCCGGACACATGGATGGGGGGGCGGCGCCCCTGCGCCCCCAATGGACTGGCCGCCACTGATAGAGGACAATTTTGACCTCTATTTTCAAATTTGTCTCATATCTGTCAATGTCCCTTTTGCTGATGGTTGCTGTAAGCACCTAGAGGACCATAGTTGACCAGACTTTACCCCAAAATGTCAGTTTTAGGTGGACTACCCTTTAACACAATGATGCTGATTTACTAAAAACTGGAGAGTGCAAAATCTGGTGTAGCTCTGCATGGCAGCCAATCGGCTTCCAGGATTTATTGTCAAAACTTAATTGAAGAAGCTGAAGTTAGAAGCTGATTGGCTGCCCCAGATTCTGCACTCTCCGGTAAATCAAACCCCAATGGCTCCCCATTCCAAGCGCTCTGTATCTTAAAGCTATATACACTGGTATTCAGGTCCATCCATTCATACAGAATATATATATATCGTGGCGTTAATATACACATATATACTCACAGATCAGATATGCGGACACTGTGGATTTCATGTACAAATACAAGTAAGTATTCCCACCACTGGACACATCCCTGGTATATACAGAAACCAATACGTATACTCAAACAAATGTATTTTTTTTTTTAGCCACAGGTTGCACGCACCATTATATACAGGGGGTAGAACGCTCGGGCACGCGCACGCGCAACACACATTCAGCGTGGAAGGAGAATGCGCACACACTCAGGTATGTACAATGTATACACTTACATACAGATATATACGTATCCACTCATTCTGTATGTACACACGTGCCAAAAAAAAGGAGGTGAAGGTGGTGGCTTCATGTGCAAAGTAAAATATTCAATGGTGATAACTGGCACTTCGGGAGAGGAACCTTTTTTTTTTGTAGTTGCTCGAGCCATTCACAAGTTCTGCCATTTTTGCGCCTAGGAAAGCATGGAGGTGCCTTGAGGTTCTCCGAACTGCTAGTATGAACTCTACTTAGCATGTTGCATTGAAGCTCCTCCTAATGGGGTGCCTATGACTGCTCCAGGAGTGCTGTGATCATATTTGGCTCAATATAAAGTCAGCCCTAATGTGTATCTACAGCCCTAATCTTTTTTTTTTCTTCCAGTTTTGGATAGTTGAGAACCAGGGTCACATTTAGGATCCCCCCCAGGGACCCAGTTTTCTCTGGATCAGAGTTGGATGAGAGGACTCTACGGTGATGGTCAAGTTTGACGCGATCTTCTTCTTTTTTGACATTGGGGCTCCTCTCCAAGCACCCAAGTGTTCTCTGTGATGGGGAGACTCTGATGTGTTGGGGGGGGTGGGGATTTATCATGGGGAGACTCTCATGTGTAGGGGCGAGTCTGTGATGGGGGGCTCCTGCATCTGTGATAGGGACTGCACTCTGGTTTATGGGGGGACTTTGACATGAAAGGGGGGTTCTTTGATATGAAGAGGTGGACTCTGATGTGATAAGGGACCTCTGCTGTGAAGGAGCTTCTGATGTGATGGGGGGACCTCTGATGTGATGGGGGGACCTTTGATTTGAAGGGGGCTTCTGATGTGACGAGGGGAATGTGATGTGATGGGGAACCTTTGATGGGATAAGGGGACCTCTGAGGTAAAGGGCATCTGTTGTGATGGGGGGACCTCTGATGTGATGGGGGGGGGCTTTGATTTGAAGGGGGCTTCTGATGTGATGAAGGGAATGTGATGTGATGGGGAGCCTTTGATGGGATAAGGGGACCTCTGATGTAAGGGGCATCTGTTGTGATAGGGGGACCTCTGATGTAAGGGGCATCTGTTGTGATAGGGGGACCTCTGATGTAAAGGGCATCTGTTGTGATAGGGGGACCTCTGATGTGAATGGGCTTCTGAAGTGATGGGGGACCTTTGATGTGAAGGGGGCTTCTTTTGTGATGGGGGGATCTCTGAGGTGTTGGGGGACCTCTGATGTTAAGGGGCTTCTGAAGTGATGGGGGGAATCTGATGTGAAGAAGGACTCTAATGTAATGGCGGGACCATTTTTTACATTTTAGACTGGGGTTTCTCAAGATTTTGCATTTGTCAATGAATCAACAGATAGGATATAAAATGAATCACCTTTGATGTAGAGAGGGGCTCTAATATAATGGGGGGACCTCTGATGTGATAGGGGAATTTTGATGTAATAAGGGGACCTCTGATGTGAAGAGGGCTTCTGTTGTAATAGGGGGACCTCTGATGTGATGGGGGACCTTTGACATGATAAGGGGACCTCGGATGTAAAGGGGGCTTCTGTTGTAGGGGGGGGCACCTTTGATGTGACAGGGGGACCTCTGATGTGAAGGGGGCTTCTGTTGTAGTGGGTTGACCTTTGATGTGATAGGGGACCTCTGATGTGAAAGGAGCTTCTGATGTAAAGAGGGGCTCTGATGTGTTGAGGGGACGTCTGATGTGATGGGCCAACTTCTGATGTGAAGAGGGACTCTAATGTAATGGGGGGGGGGGAGGGGGGATTTTTTACATTTTAGATCAGGGTGTCTTGAGATTTTGTATTTGTCAATGAATCAACAGATAGGATATGAAAGGAATCACCTTTGATGTAATGGGGGGAATCTGATGTAAAGAGGGGCTCTAATATAATGGGGGAACCTCTGATGTGATAGAGGACTTTTGATGTGATTAGGGGACCTCTGATGGGAAGAGGGCTTCTGTTGTAATTGGGGGAACTCTGATGTGATGGGGGACCTTTGATATGATAAAGGGACCTCTGATGTGAAGGGGGCTTCTGTTGTAGTGGAGGGACCATTGATATGGTAAGGGGACCTCTGATGTGAAGGGGGCTTCTGTTGTAGTGGAGGGACCATTGATATGGTAAGGGGACCTCTGATGTGAAGGGGGCTTCTCATGTGATGGAGGGAATCTGATGTAAAGAGGGACCTTAAAGTAATGTGGGGGGGACCATTTTTTACGTTTTAGACTGGGGTGTATCGAGATTTTGTATTTATCAATGAATCAATAGATATAACATGAAAGAAATCAAGTTAACCTCAAGTGATGGCACGCTGCCATTTTGAATAGGCATTGTAGATCCATCAAACTGCATTCAGTTGGCTTTGACAACTTGGAAGTATCAGAGAAGCCTCTCGAAGGTGGATAGGATAGGAATCATATTAACCTCAAGTGATGGCAAGCTGCCATTTGGAGTGGGCTTTGTAGATCCATCAAAATGCATTCAGTTGAGTTGGACACCTTGGAAGTAGCAGGGAAACCTCTCAATGGCTGGGGGCTGCTACAGATAAGGGAAAGCCATGGGAATCAATGGATAGCACAGGAATCAAATGAACCTCTATTGATGGTGAGCTGCCATATGAAATGGGATTTGTAGATCCACCAAACTGCATTCAGTTGGCTTGGAGAACTTGGAAGGAGCAGAGAAGCCTCTCGGTGGCTGGAGGCTTCTACGAATAAAGAACAGCCATAGTAATCAACAGATAGGAATCATATTAATTTCAAGTGATGGCAAGCTGCCATTTGGAGTGGGCTTTGTTGATCCATCAAAATGCATTCAGTTGGCTTGGACACCTTGGAAGTAGCAGGGAAACCTCTCAATGGCTAGGGGATGCTACAGATAAGGGACGGCCATATGAATCAATGGATAGGATATGAATCAAATTACCCTCTAATGATGGTGAGCTGCCATTTGGAATGGGCTTTGTAGATCCACCAAACTGCATTCAGTTGGCTTGGAGAACTTGGAAGGAGCAGAGAAGCCTCTCGGTGACTGAAGGCTTCTACGAATAAAGAACAGACATAGGAATCAACAGATAGGAATCATATTAACCTCAAGTGATGGCAAGCTGCCATTTGGAGTGGGATTTGTAGATCCATCAAAATGCATTCAGTTGGCTTGGACACCTTGGAAGTAGCAGGGAAACCTCTCGATGGCTGGGGGCTGCTACAGATAAGGGGCAGCCATAGGAATCAATGGATAGGATTTGAATCAAATGAACCTCTAATGATGGTGAGCTGCTCTTTGGAATGGGCTTTGTAGGTCCACAAAACTGCATTCAGTTGGCTTGGAGAACTTGGAAGGAGCAGAGAAGCCTCTCGATGGTTGGAGGCTATTACGAATAAGGAACTGCCATAGGAATCAACAGAACAATCAAATTAACCTCAAGTGATGTTGAGGTTCCACTTGGAATGGGCTTTGCAGATCCACAAAACTGAATTCAGTTAGCTTGGACAACTTGGAAGTATCAGAGAAGCCAACAAAATGGTAATTTTACATATACTTTGAAAAAACTGCGATAATACTCTTATTAATATTATGAATATAATGAGTGCAAAGCAGGGGCGAAAAACCTGTAACACATATGCAATTTTTATGTTTCATTAATTGACTCCTGGTTTTAATTTTTCCTTCACGGTGCTAAACACTCATTTCTGACGCTTCAGGCTCGGCGGCGTTTCTCAAGGCCCATCCAGACCCTTCCAGGGTGGTGTGTTGTGGGAAAGGGCTTTAACACATTGCAATGACATACCATGCCAATGGCACCCTAACACATTAACATACCCCAACTCATTGCCAATGGCACCCTAACATATTAACATACCCCAACTCATTGCCAATGGCACCCCAACACATTAACATAGAAATCCTGTGACCCACTTGCGTTGCAAAAATTTACCATTCGTTATGGTCCGCAGTGTCGGAAAAATGGTGCATGTTTAATTTTTGGTCCATTATAGTGTGTTGCCAGCCCAATCATATGAATGGGCTGCCTTAAAGCTGAAGTCCAAGGAAAAGTAAAGTCCTTCTTTGTGGTGGAGCTCCATCCACACTACTAAGAGTTTAATTCTTGTTTATGCCTGGGGTACCAGTAAAAAGAACTTTAAGGGCTCATTTACGCTTGCCCCGGCAAGGGGGCCCTTGACAGATGTTCTGGAGGCAATACTGTAGTTTCCTGAATGCTCATTTTCTTTTTTTTTTTTGAGCCTAGCATTTGCCTTTTGGTTGCAGCATGGCCCTTTTCAATTAAATAGATTGCATTTGGTGGCAGTAAGCCCCGAGTGTGCAGTGAGCACACTCAAAACCGAAGAACAAATGAGCACACAAAAAGGTGCCCAGGGTGTACACATGGTCCTTCTCCAAAGAGAAAGGACCCTGGCCCTGATCCCCCGGGGGGGCGTAAGGCTCCTGACAGGGACTGGGCTACAAGCGGTCCAGCCAAAACTAGGTGAAACCATTTCTTCGGGAGGCCTGCTGAAGCAAGACTGAACCAAGTACTAGATGGGGCTCCACCAAAGGGAGACCCCATTGGAGGGGAGGAACTTTTTTTTTTTTGAGTCTAGCATTTGCCTTTTGGTTGCAGCATGGCCCTATTCATTTAAATAGATTTCATTTGGTGGCAGCAAGCCCCGAGTGTGCAGTGAGCACACTCAAAACCGAAGAACAAATGAGCACACAAAAAGGTGCCCAGGGTGTACACATGGTCCTTCTTCAAAGAGAAAGTACCCTGACCCTGATCCCCTGGGGGGGGGGGGCGTAAGGCTCCTGACGGGGAAAGGGCTACAAGTGGTCCAGCCAAAACTAGGTGAAACCATTTCTTCGGGAGCCCTGCTGAAGCAAGACTGAACCAAGTACTAGGTGTAGCTCCACCAAAGGGAGAGAGGGGAGGAACTTGTCTGCAAAGCATCACAACCACAAACTAGGGCTAGCTAGGCCTAACATATGGCACTTTTCCACTGCAAGTACCGGCTCGGCTCCACTCGGCCCTGCTTGGCCCGGTTTGCTTTTCCACTGCTCGTACCGCATGGTACGGTGTTGGAACGGTTCGGTACGGTACGGTGTGGTTTGCTTTTCCACTAAAGTAGTACTAAAGTTAAGTGGGTGGGATAACAACGGGGTGGGTGGGATTCTCTGACCAATCAGTGGCTAGTAGTGACTGCATGCAAAGGATTGTGGGATATGGTACCGGGTATGGTACCTCTTGGAACCACAATCGAGGTCGTACTGTTTTTGAGAGCCGTACCGTTCGGTTCCATGCAGTGGAAAAGCACCGCCATACCGAACCGTTCCTACACCATACCATGCGGTACCAGCAGTGGAAAAGCACAAAAGCGAGCCGAACCGTTCGGTTCCATGCAGTGGAAAAGCGCCAATACAGTACCTAATCCATCATTCCTGTAGGCTCCCTCCATGTTATGCAAGTGACCCAGTAGCCTCTTCTCTAAGGCTCTCCAGCGATTGCAGGCATCATGGTACGCGAGGATGCCGAGACACCACCAGCAACCTGGAGTTTCAGGTAGAAGAAGAGAGCTCCAGCTGCTGGGGAAGCAAGGAGCCCTAGGCATAAACAAGCATTTACCCCTTGTTGTGGGGCTCCCCCCATATTTTTTTTTTTCCCCAAGAGTTCAGCTTTAGTGCCACACACATTAACGTAATATACCGGAATGGAGAGGTCTGGATGGGCCCTTAGTGAATGGCTCAATTCCTACAACATCTGACCAGCTTGTTGGCTTTCCTTGGTGGGCTTCCCTAGGAAGGGCTTGTTCCAACCACAGATGATTCTACCCACATACAAGTGACACAACCGGTACACACGGTTCTCTAATTCCACACACGTCACCAGGAGGAGAGTGTGAAGCTTCTGTCACACACAGCCAAACACACCATTAGTGACACGTTACATACAAAATAAAAATAGAGTCCATGAGATGTCAGGATCATGGGGCAGGCCGTCACTCTCTACAAATGCTCGTCCCCTTCGGTGCAGAGCGTTGCTTGGTCAACGGGAGCCTCTTGGCCTCACTTGAGGAGTCTCACGATGGGGAGTCTGTCCCTTCCAGCAGATTTCTCCCCCCCCCCCCCCCCCCCCAGGTCACAAAGTGCTTCTGTCCATCAAGGGCTTGTCTCTGTGCGCAAGTTCTCACAGTGTCGTAGTGCGTCTTAACTGTCACAAGGGCGTCTCATTTTCACGATACAGGAAGGGAAGGGGGTCTCAGGAAGCAGTAGGTCACCCAAGGGCTGTCTCCTTGCAGCAGGGCATCCATTATCTCATAGAGCAGCATTCTCTTTTTTTCGGCACAGTGGCCAATTTTTTTGTAGCCTGTCTCACTCCAAGAGGTAAGTGCCACGGGGTAGGTCATATAGTGCATTATGGTGGGTAGGGGGCCTATTGGGGAAGGGGAGGTTGATCAGAGTTTGTCCTTTTGGAAAGCCTCTCTGAACTCCCCTGCTGCCAGTCTGCATATCTTGGGTGTCGGTTTTTTGGTCACATGAAATAGTTGCCCCTCGGCGAGGACCAGGGTCAGATCTCAGGAGCTCTGAAGTCATCTTGCCTTGTCCAGTCAGATGCCTGCAAGCTGTGAGATGACCTCCGACCCCGGGACTTCACTACAGAGTTTTGTCAGTTTCTTTCTTCAAATGACTGGAAAACAACAGCACAAACGGGGGACGGTTCTTAATGTCTTATGGAGGACAGAATATCAGCAAAAAAAGGCATGCAGACCTGACCAAGCAGATATAGCTCTATCCAAGAACATATTAGATTCTTTTTTTTTCAACTTTCAGAGAGACTTGCCACCAGGTATATATGTTGGTAATTCCTACAAAATGTGAAGATATTGCTGTGCCTTGAGAGCAAAAATTTATTTTTCAATAAAGAGAAAAATTGGAAGATCTACTGTATGAAAGATGCATGAGGATTGAAAAAATAATAATAATATAATGTAAAATAAAATAGTATATGGTTAATATCTTCTCATCTCTATTTATGATCCTTTTCCTTTTTACAACTCTTTTTAGACTGTCCAGTGCCCAATACAAGCATGGATCCAGTGCCCAATACAAGCATGGATCCAGTGCCCAATACAAGCATGGATCCAGTGCCCGATACAAGCATGGATCCAGTGCCCGATACAAGCATGGATCCAGTGCCCAATACAAGCATGGATCCAGTGCCCAATACAAGCATGGATCCAGTGCCCAATACAAGCAAGGATCCAGTGCCCAGTACAAGCATGGATCCAGTGCCCAATACAAGCATTGAGCCAGTGCCCAATACAAGCATGGATCCAGTGCCCAATACAAGCAAGGATCCAGTGCCCAGTACAAGCATGGATCCAGTGCCCAATACAAGCATTGAGCCAGTGCCCAATACAAGCATGGATCCAGTGCCCCCTACAAGCATTGAGCCAGTGCCCAATACAAGCATGGATCCAGTGTCCCATAAAAGCATGGATCCAGTGCCCCATAAAAGCATGGATCCAGTGCCCAATACAAGCATGGATCCAGTGTCCCATAAAAGCATGGATCCAGTGTCCCATAAAAGCATGGATCCAGTGCCCCATAAAAGCATGGATCCAGTGCCCAATACAAGCATAGATCCAGTGCCCAATACAAGCATGGATCCAGTGCCCAATACAAGCATGGATCCAGTGTCCCATAAAAGCATGGATCCAGTGCCCCATAAAAGCATGGATCCAGTGCCCAATACAAGCATGGATCCAGTGCCCAATACAAGCATGGATCCAGTGCCCAATACAAGCATAGATCCAGTGCCCAATACAAGCATGGATCCAGTGCCCAATACAAGCATTGAGCCAGTGTCCCATAAAAGCATGGATCCAGTGCCCAATACAAGCTTGGAGAGTTCCATACAAGCATGGAGCCACTGTCCCATACAAGCATGGAGCCACTGTCCCATACAAGCATGGAGTATTTCATATAAGCATTGGGCCAATGTCCCATACAAACATGAAGTGTCCCATCCAAGCTTGGAGAGTGCCACATAGGAATGTACTGTCCCATTCAAGCATAGAGCCAGTGTTCCATATAAGCATAGATCCAGTGTCCCATACAAGCTTGGAGAGTTCCATACAAGTATGGAGAAGGTGACCCATACAAGCTTGGAGTGCCCTACACAAGCATGGTGTGTCCCATTCAAGCATATAGTCAGTGTCCCATATAGGAATTAAGGCAGTGTCCCATCCAAGCTTGGAGAGTGCCACATAAGAATGGACTGTCCCGTTCAAGCATAGAGCCAGTGTTCCATACAAGCATGGAGTATTCCATATAAGCATGGGGCCAATGTCCCATACAAACATGAAGTGTCCCATTCAAGCATTAATCATTCCATACAAGCATGGAGCCTATACAAACATGGGGTAATTCATAGAATCATGGAGCAAATATCCCACACAGGCATGAAGTGTCCCACACAAGCATGGAGCCAATGTCCCATACAAACATGGAATGTCCCATGCAAGCATGGAGTATTTCATACAAGTATGGAGTGACCCATACAACCATGTAGTATTCCATACAAACATGGAGCCAATTTCCCACACAAGCATGGAGTGTCCCATACAACCATGGAGCCAGTGTTCCATACAAACATGGAATGTGCCATAAAGGCATGGAGCCAATGTCCCACACAAGCATGGAGTATTCCATACAAGCATGGAGTTTCCCACACAAGCATGGAGCCAATGTCCCTTACAAACATAGAGTGTCCACCACAAGCATGGAGTGTTCCTTTCCATCATGGAGCCAATGTCCCTTACAAACATGGAATGTTTCTTACAAGCATGTAGTGTCCCAAACAAGCATGGAGTGTTCCATACAAGCATGGAGCTGATGTCCCATACAAGCATGGAATGTTCCATACAAGCATAGAGCCAATGTCCCATGCAGGCATGAAGTGTCCCATACAAACAGAGTGTCCCATACAAGTATAGAGCCAGTGTTCCATACAAACATGAAGTAATCCATGCAATCATGGAGCCAATATCCCACACAAGCATGGAGTATTCCATACAATCATGGAATGTCTCACACAAGCATTGAGCCAATGTCCCATACAAACATGGAGTGTCCCCCACAAGCATAGAGTGTCCCACACAAGCATGAAGCCAATGTCTCATACAAACATGGAGTGTCCCATACAAGCATGTAGGATTTCATACAAGCATGGAGTGACCCATACAACCACGTAGTCTTCCATACAAACATGGAGCCAATGTCCCATACAAGCATGGAGCCAGTGTTCCATAAAACATGGAGTGTGCCATATAAGCATGAAGACAATGTCTCACATAAGCATGGAATATTCCATACAAGCATTGAGTGTCCCACACAAGCATGGAGCCAATGTCCCATACAAACATGGAGTGTCCCACACAAGCATAGAGACAATGTGCCATACAAGCATGGAGTGTTCCACACAATTATGGAGTATCCCATTCAAGCATGGAGCCAAATCCCCATAAAAGCATGGAGTGTCCTGCACAAGCATGGAGCCAGTGTCCCATACAAGCATTGAGTGTCCCATACAAGCATGGGGCCAATATCCGATACAAACATGGAGTGTCCCATACAAGCATGAAGTGTCCCACACAAACATGGAGTGTTCCATACAAGCATGGAGTCAATGTCCCATACAAACATGGAGTGTCCCATTTAAGCATTGAGCCAATGTCCCATACAAGCATGGAGTGTTCCACACAAGAATAGAGTGTTCCTTACAAGCATGTAGTATCCCACACAAGCATTGATTGTTCCATACAAGCATGAAGCCAATGTCCTATACAAACACGGAGTGTCCAAACCATGCATGAAGTGTCCCACACACGCATGGAGTGTCCCATACAAGCATGGAGCCAATGTCCAATACAGGCATGGAATTTCCCATACAAGCATGGAGTGTCCCATACAAGCATGGAGCCAATGTCCAATACAGGCATGGAATTTCCCATACAAGCATGGAGTGTCCCATACAAGCATGGAGTCAATGTCCCATACAAACATGGAGTGTCCCATACAAACATGGAGTGTTCCAAAAGCCAATGTCCTATAAAAGCATGGAGTGTCCCACACAAGCATGGAGTGTCCCATACAAGCATAGAGCCAATGTCCCATGCAAGCATGGAGTGTCCCATACAAACATGGAGTGTTCCAAAAGCCAATGTCCTATAAAAGCATGGAGTGTCCCATACTAGCATGGAGTGTCCCATACTAGCATGGAGTGTCCCATACAAACATGGAGTGTTCCAAAAGCCAATGTCCCATATAAGCATGGATTGTTCCATACAAGCATGAAGCCAAAGTTCCATACAACCATGGAGTCAATTTCCCATACAACCATAGAGTGTCCCATTCAAGCATGGAGCCAATATCCCATACAACCATAGAGTGTCCCATTCAAGCATGGAGCCAATATCCCATACAAGCATGGAGTGTCCCATACAAGAATGGAGCCATTGTCCCATACAAGCATGGAGTGTCCCATACAAGCATGGAGCCATTGTCCCATACAAGCATGGAGCCATTGACCCATACAAGCATGGAGCCATTGTCCCATACAAGCATGGAGTCATTGTCCCATACAAGCATGGAGTGTCCCATACAAGAATGGAGCCATTGTCCCATACAAGCATGGAGCCATTGTCCCATACAAGCATGGAGCCATTGTCCCATACAAGCATGGAGCCATTGTCCCATACAAGAATGGAGCCATTGTCCCATACAAGCATGGAGCCATTGTCCCATACAAGCATGGAGCTAGCATGCATGAACAGAATAGCTGCTTGAATCCCCCTAACCAGAATGGTCACTGTTAAAGCTGAACTTCGGGCTCAAAAACAAAAATATATTGTTCAACAGTAACAGGGGATATAAATCCACTTTGTGAGCTCCAAATCCATTTACAAGCCCAGATATTACCTAGTATAAATAGCAGTGACATCATCACTGTGCTGTACATAGACTGTGCAGAGAGCAGAACTGCGGGAGGGATCCAACAGGCCCCACCCACTACAGAAAACTACAGGAGGGGGGCGGAGACTAGACCATCAACCCATGCACAATGAGACAGAGCAGCAGTGGGCGGTCTTTATTACAGGAAGTCTCACACTGGATGACGGCACAGATCTGGAGGAAAGACACAAAGCTCACCGAGGTTTCGGGAGAAGACACATGACCGATGGATTCATATTTGCTGGTCCCGGAGTTCAGCTATGAAGCAAACATTTCCCATATTGCAGATTACCAATTCTTAGATGTGACGGCTGCATTCGTTTTTTTTTTTTTAATGATTGGGTCGCTGCAATATATAACATTTCTGGTTCTGGGTTTAATACTATGCACAGTGCAGCTAGGAGTAGCCTCAGGAGTAGGACCTTTTACTGGCTTGGCTCCACCCAGATTTAGAGAAGGCTGCCATTGGTTGATTTGCATGGAAGATTGTGAGTCAGGAGCCCCTATTACAATGGACCCCCACCACCGCCATATGTAGTACTTTAACCTTTTCCCGCACATGTGCAGTGTCAGGTCGGGGGGGGGGGGCGGGGCTCCAGCAGCTCTCAGTTTTTATTTGCGATTGGGAGCCAGCAGGATGGGCTCCCGGTCATGTGACCACTGGGAGAGCCAATCACATCGCTCAGAGGATTTAAAAACTGAACTCCAGACAAACAGCTGACATACCAATGAGATTTACATATGGGAGCTGTTTTGCATGCCAAAAGATTTGCATTTCTGTCCATCCAGTCCTGAGATTTACACAGCTCTGCCACACAGCACAGTCCTGTTTGGGAGGACAGACGAACTGATTTTTCTCTGGTGCAATTCAGCCACACTGACAGGTCTTCTCCCACCCTGAGCCTGTGATTGGACAGTGAAAGGAGAAGCAGAAGACGGATGAGCTCATCTATCGCTCTGCTCTCTCCTCCTGTCAGCATGTTTCTGCACAGCTACTTTGCTCCTTGATGTTCCTTACTTATGTGTAAAACAATGAATAGAATGAATGGAACTGCTGCACCGCTGATAATGGCAAAACTCCAACCATTCAAGTTAAATCTATAAAGGAAAAGGAGTGGTGCAAAAATAATCACTCAAACTCTAATAAATATCATATAAAACAACACAAATCTGAATCACATATAATAATCCGGGAAGGCGTGTGCTCAGTGAGAACAATACATATATACAGTGAGGGCATTGGTAATAAATGTCCCTAAAAACTCTTAAAGTTACAAACCTGAAAAAAACATAATCTACGTTCAAGAAATTAAATATGAAACACGATGTCCATCCATATGAAGACAGATATGTGCCAAAATGGCATCACCAGACACCTCTGAGTGCAATGCCCGCTCACCTTACTCTATGACCCATTACAGGTCATGCTGAGCCTTTTAACATCTTGACCCTGAGGAAGTCACGAGACTAGTGACACAGCGCGTTGGGGGGGAGCCAGTGACCTCACTTGCCCTGAGATAACCCAGAAGTTGTGGGGAGGAGGCGATCTGCCGTTTTGGATTGCAACTTGTGTACTTGGTAAGGACAAGAATTGTTTATGTAAGGGTTTTTCAACCCCTTGATGCCAACGTAACGCAAATATGTGTCCTTCTGCTTCAAGGGGTTGTACCGGGAATGTTCCTGCAGCTGCAGTACCGGTTTTTTAAAGCCGACGGTCGGCTTTCTTGTCTTACCAACCGATGTGGCTAATCAACCTCGGTTGTTATTACAGGCAGCGGGAGGGGACGTCCCCCCTCCTCCCGCCGGCGTCTGGGGCTTGCCCAGGCTCTCCCGTCCCATAGCCTATGTTCAAGAATCAAAATATGAAACATGATGTCCATCCATATGAAGACAGATATGTGCTAAAATGGCATCACTAGACACCTCTGAGTGCAATGCCCGCTCACCTTACTCTATGACCCATTACAGGTCATGCTGCGCTTTTTAACATCTTGATATTGCTACCCTGAGGAAGTCGCGTGACAAGTGATGCAACGCGTTGGGGGGGAGCCAGTGACGTCACTTGCCCTGAGATAACCCAGAAGTTGTGGTGACAGGCAATCTGCCGTTTTGGATTGCAACTTGTGTACTTGGTAAGGACAAGAATTGTTTATGTAAGGGTTTTTCAACCCCTTGATGCTGACGTAACGCATATATGCTTCCTTCTGCATCGCATCAGGGGGGAGCCAGTGACGTCACTTCCGGTGTCTGTGAGATGACCCGGAAGTGTGGTAAGTTGTGCCATTTTGGATTGTGACTTGTGTACATGCCAACAACAAGAAGTGTTCATAAGATTTTGATATTGCTACCCTGAGGAAGTCACGTGACAAGTGATGCAACGCATCAGCAGGGGGAGCCAGTGACGTCACTTGCCCTGAGACAACCCGGAAGTTGTGGTGAGGAGGCGATCTGCTGTTTTGGATTGCGACTTGTGTACTTGGTCACCGCAAGAATTGTTTATGTAAGTGTAAAAACATCCTTCTGCTTCAAGGGGTTGTTATGACAAGAAAGCCGACTGTTGGCTCTAAAAAATGGCAGCTGCAGGCATCACCCCGGTACAACCCCTTGAAGCAGAAGAATGCATAGTTGCCTGTAATAACAACCAAGGCTGATTAGCCACATCGGTTGGTATGACAAGAAAGCCGACCGTTGGTACTGCAGCTGCAGGAACATTCCCGGTACAACCCCTTGAAGCAGAAGGACACATATTTGCGTTACGTTGGCATCAAGGGGTTAAAAACACTTACATAAACAATTCTTCTCGTTAGCTTGTACACAAGTCACAATCCAAAATGGCAGATTGCCTCCTCAGCACGACTTCCCGGTCGTCTCAGGGACATAGGAAGTGACGTCACTGGCTCCCCCGACGCGTTGCGTCACTTGTCACGTGACTTCCTCAGGGTGGCAATATCAAGATAATAGAAGGGACAGCATGACCTGTAATGGGTCATAGAGTAAGGTGAGCGGGTATTGCACTCAGAGGTGTCTGGTGATGCCATTTTGGCACATATCTGTCTTCATATGGATGGAGGGCCATGCCAGATGACGTCAGTTTGACGAAACGCGTATGGCGGAGCCAAGCATCACCACGTCACTTCCGGTTTTTGTTCAGTGGAACTCAGGACACTACGAGCAGACAGTACTACGCTGGTTTTATCTTGTCTAAATGTAAGTGAGACACTTATTTAATAAAGGAATACTCTTTTAAACATATTAACGCTATGGGCATTGTATTTTCATACCCCTAAGGAACCCTCACCCGCTCTGGCCGCGGAGAGGGGAGCAGCCCACGGGATTACACCTGCATTCTAAGGCTATTCACCCCTATTTAGGGGAGCTACCTCTGATGAGTGTTCACCTTTTGGAGGGAGACAGCACCGCACTGCCGCACATCGGGTGCTGTGTTTCGGGACTGTGGGTTTCCCAAGTGTGCCGCAACAGTACCGATTGTACTCACCTGGCCTAAGGCACTTTGAAACTATTCAACGGACTGTTATTATTTGCACTACCCTCAGCATACGGCCATTGGGGATCCCCCATGGACCATCATTTACTGGACATTAGGGATTGGCCATATGCAACTGTTTGCACATATATTTGCACGTATGCACTTTTGAAGTTTGCAGAGTTGCACCGTCATGGTTTAAAGCACTTTTATGTAAAGGTTATATTGTGTGTTCAGCAGCATTGATCCACTTTATAGGATGTATGTGATGTCAATGCCGCCTTCAATATATTTACCAATTTTTTGCTACACACACACTTATAGACCTAATGGCCCAGATCACTCATCTCCAGGGGTAACATATGGGTTGTCACTCATTTTGCACTCGCACTACAGCACTATTTCATTTTATGGATACCACTTTTAGTGGTTATCTAGAGTGCAGGCAACAGCCTTATTGTATTTTATTTTATATTATTTTATCACTTGCAACACAGGTTGGTCCATAGCGCGGGGCACCCCCATATATTTTTTGTCAAAATGGCAGATCGCCTCCACATCACAACTTCCGGGTCATCTCAGGCGCACCGGAAGTGGCATTACTGGCTCCACCAAACGCGTTGCGTCACTTGTCACGTGACTTCCTCAGGGTAGCAATATGAAGATAATAAAAGGTGCAGCATGACCTGTAATGGGTCATAGAGTAAGGTGAGAGGGCATTGCACTCAAAGGTGTCTGGTGATGCCATTTTGGCACATATCTGTCTTCAAATGGATGGACATCACGTTTCATATTTCATTTCTTGAACATAGATTATGGGACGGGAGAGCCCGGGCAAGAGGTGGGAGATGGAGGGAGGGGGGAGGACGTCCCCCTCCATGCTTGTAATAACAGCTGAGCGGCTGATTAGCCGCATCAGTTTTTTTGACAAGAAAGCTGACTGTTGGCTCTAAAAAATGGCAGCTGCAGGCATCACCCTAGTACAACTCCTTGAAGCAGGACGCATATTTGCATTACGTCGGCATCAAGGGGTTAAAAAAAATTACATGAACAATTCTTGTCGTTAGCATGCACACAAGTCGCAATCCAAAATGGCAGATCACCTCCTCAGTACGACTTCCTGGTCATCTCAGGGACACAGGAGGTGACGTCACTGGCTCCGCCCGACGCGTTGCGTCACTTTTCCTGTGACTTCCTTAGGGTAGCAATGTCAAGATAATATAAGGTGCAGCTTGACCTGTAATGGGTCATAGAGTAAGGTGAGCGGGTATTGCACTCAGAGGTGTCTGGTGATGCCATTTTAGCACATATCTGTCATATGGATGGACATCACGTTTCATATTGCATTTCTTGAACACAGATTATGGGACGGGAGAGTGGTGGGAGATGGAGGGAGGGGGGAGGACGCCCCCCCCCCCCCAATGCTTGTAATAACAGCCGAGCGGCTGATTAGCTGCATCAGTTTTTATGACAAGAAAGCCAACTGTTGGCTCTAAAAAATGGCAGCTTGCAGGCATCACCCTGGTACAACCCCTTGAAGCAGAAGGACGCATAATTGCGCTAAGTCAGCGTCAAGGGGTTACAAACACTTACATGAACAATTCTTGTCGTTAGCATGTACACAAGTCGCAATCCATATTAGCAGATCGCCTCCTCACCACAACTTCCTGGTCGTCTCAGGGACACCGGAAGTGACACTACTGGCTCCACCCAACGTGTTGTGTCACTTGTCACGTGACTTCCTCAGGGTAGCAATATCAAGATCCTAAAAAGGCGCAGCATGACCTGTAATGGGTCATAGAGTAAGGTGAGCGGGCATTGCACTTTATTTCTTGAACGTAGATTATGTTTTTCAGGTAGACTTTGACATTTTAGGAGTTTTTATGGGCGTTTATTACCAATATCCTCACTGTATATATGTATTGTTTCTCACTGAGCACATGTCTTCCCGGATTATTATATGTGATTCATATTTGTGTTGTTTAATATGATATCTATTAGAGTTTGATTGATTGTTATTGCTGAGCACTCCTTTTCCTTTATATACTTTGCTCCTTGTGCTGCTTCTCTCTCCCCCCCAGTCTGAGCTCTGCTGCACAGGGCTGATACCAGGTCAGATTCAGGTACTTACACAGGTATTGTCCCTCCCCCAGCCTAAAAGGAGAAGCAGCAGGATAAGCTCATCTATCCATCACTCTGCCCTCTCCTCCTGTCAGCATATTTCTGCACAGCTCCTTGTGCTGCTTGCTTCTCCCCCCCCCTCCCAGTCTGAGCTCTGCTGTACTGGGCTGATTTCAAGTCAGATTCAGTTACTTGGATTAAAAGAAAACCTTTAATGATGAATAATAATTACAGAACTCTATGAATTGGTGTAGTTTATATATCTGCTTGGAGTTCAGGTTTAGCCCACTGTACCGGTTCTTGTGTGGATGAGTGCATGGATGCTACAAAACATTCCCTGACAACTCCATGACATCATACATATAGGGGAGGAGGCAACCAATGGGTATACTTCTGTGGAGGATAGTCCAGGACAGGATTATAATCCAAGGTTTCCGATTTGGTGTAATACCTGCCCTTCTGGAAATGTAAGTTAGCTAAATAAATTCATGGAGACGTGGAGATCATAGAGATTTGGTTTTTTTTTTTTTTTATTTCCTGGGATGACGAGGTGGAGCAGGACAGTGAGCAGTTGCTTTGTACCTGTAGTAGTCTTCCTGCCCGGGGAGGGGCACTCCCTGCAGGGGATGATGGGCTTGCAGCCAGTGTTGTTGCTCCAGGGCCAGACGCTGGAGCTCCGCGGACTGCGCGTGCATGGCCTGCAGCTGGTGAGCAGCGGAGAGCGGGGCGGACAGGGAGGAAGGGAGGTCTCTGTAGGGGGAGGCTGACAGAAAGAGGAGACCGTCAGTTCATCTCATATCGGTACCACCAGAATGTTCAGATACTGCTTGGGTCTAGTCTACCGAAACATTAGAGGCGTGGCCTTTGGGGAATCTCTTACGCTGTCATTCGCACTGCATTCTGGGAGGAAGGGAAGGGGGGGTCACATGCTAAACCCATACCTGGAAGGACCACAAGCTAACAGTCAACCCATACCTGGAAAGACTATATGCTAACAGCTAACCCATACCTGGAAGGACCACATGCTAACAGCCAACCCATACCTGGAAGGACCACATGCTAACAGCCAACCCATACCTGGAAGGACCACAAGCGAACAGCTAACCCATACCTGGAAGGACTATATGCTAACAGCTAACCCATACCTGGAAGGACCACATGCTCACAGCTAACCCATACCTGGAAGGACCACCAGTTAACAGTCAACCCATACCCGGAAGGACCAAGAGCTAACAGCTAACCCATACCTGGAAGGACCAAGAGCTAACAGCTAACCCATACCTGGAAGGACCAAGAGCTAACAGCTAACCTATACTTGGAAGGACCACATACTAACAGCTAACCCATACCTGGAAGGACCACAAGCTAACAGCTAACCCATACCTGGAAGGACCACAAGCTAACAGTCAACCCATACCTGGAAGGACCACAAGCTAACAGCTAACCCATACCTGGAAGGACCACAAGCTAACAGCTAACCCATACCTGGAAGGACCACAAGCTAACAGTCAACCCATACCTGGAAGGACCACATATCTCCAAAGGTTCCAGCATACGAAGGTGAGTGGCAGGAGGTAAACCTTCACCATTATTGGGCTAAGTAATTGGGAGATTGGGAGACTTAAGATGACACTCTGCAGGGTATATATATATATATAAATATATATAATCCTCACCAAAAGGTGAAGAGACTTCTTTTATTTTTTTTTATCTGAATGCCCTGAGAGTGACCCCCCCCCCCCCCCATCCATCCTTCACTGTCTGGAGTGTTGGCTTGCCTGTGGAACCGCTGTGCTTGGCCTTCAGAAGCAGAGAGGAGGAAGCCCCAATGTCACCTCCAAGCTATAGATCGGAGTAAATAGAAGAAACGGAGCACCCAATGATCAGTTCAAAAAGTCAATACGACCTTTAGGCTGGAGTGTTTTTTTTTGGGCGTTTTGACGCACGCTTTTGTGTGTTTCTGTACAGCCTTTAGGGTTAAAGGAGGGTTAGGGTTACCGGCTAGGTTTAGAGCTCGAGGTTAGGGGTTAATTTATTTATTACATTATTATTAATATTTATTTATTAAAAATAAATTATTCATTTATCATTATTTTAACAATTTTTGTTTTTATTGTTTGTTTTGGTTACAGGTTATAGTTAGAGAATAATTGAGTTTTTTTTAATTTAGTTTATTTATTATTTATTCATTTATTTATTTATTTTTTTGGTTAGGGTTAAGAGTTAGGTTTAGGGATTAGGGTTTAATTTATTTTGCTTATTTTTAATTATTATTATTTATTTTCTTTATATTTATTTATTTTCATTGTTATTAATATTATTATTATTTGGTTAGCGGGTTAGGGGATTAATTCAATAACTTATATATTATTTATTTATTAATATGTATTAATTATTTATTTTATGAATATTATTATTTTATTTTATTTTATTTAATATTTATTTATTTATTATTAATATTATTATTATTATGTTAGCATAATTGATTTATATTATTATATTAATTTATATGTTCTTTATTTATTATTATGCATCATTTCTTTATTTTATTTATGATTATTATTTATTTTATTTAATATTTATTTATTCATTTAATATTATTTTCAATTTCAGTCCTTGAATTGAATGTAAATTATAGGGATGTGGAATGGATACAGTGGACAGAATTGACTACCAATCTTTTCATTTAATATTATTATAATTATAATTATTAATATTATTATTATTATTATTGGTCAGCGTCAGGGGGTTAGGAGTAAATTAATGAATTTATATATTATTTATTTACTATAATATATTATTTATTTATTTTATTTATGAATATTATTATTATTTATTTTATTTAATATTTATGTTTTCATGTATTATTATTATTTGGTTAACATTAGGGGGCTAGGGATTAATTAATTTATATATTATTTATTTACTAAAATATATTATTTATTTATTTTATTTATGAATATTATTATTATTAATTTGATTTAATATTAATGTTTTCATTTATTATTATTATTTGGTTAACATTAGGGGGCTAGGGATTAATTAATTAATTTATATATTATTTATTTACTATAATATATTATTTATTTATTTATTTTATTCATGAATATTATTATTATTTATTTTATTTAATATTTATGTTTTCATGTATTATTATTATTTGGTTAACATTAGGGGGCTAGGGATTAATTAATTTATATATTATTTATTTACTAAAATATATTATTTATTTATTTTATTTATGAATATTATTATTATTAATTTGATTTAATATTAATGTTTTCATTTATTATTATTATTTGGTTAACATTAGGGGGCTAGGGATTAATTAATTAATTTATATATTATTTATTTACTATAATATATTATTTATTTTTTTATTTTATTCATGAATATTATTATTATTTATTTTATTTAATATTTATGTTTTCATGTATTATTATTATTATTATTATTATTATTATTTGGTAACATTAGGGGGGTAGGGATTAATTCATTAATTTATATATTATTTATTTACTATAATGTTGATAAGTCTTGATAAGCGCCCCCCGAACGCCCTATCCGCGTTTGCGGTGCGGTTGACATGTGGTTTTGGCACGTTAAAGCTGCACCACAAACATCTATTATTAACTGTAATGTACTGCTACGCTGCAACCCCACTGACGACCGATCCGTGACCGCATGCCGATGTGGTCGCCGCGCGTTACTATAGACTTGAATGGAAGGAGTTGAAGCTCTTCAACTCCTTTAAAAACTCAACACGAGACTTCATATTTAAAGGGACGCGACGCTAAGGCTTCATGTTTTGATTATGGGACCACCACTGTGTGCTGCCCATTGTATCATTTGCATAGGCGTTTGAGGGGGCAAATCCCTTCTTCCCCCACTCTTCATGCAGAGCTCAATGGCTTTGTTGATGGCCTTGGTGGCAACGCCACCACACAGCCATGGAGCTCTGCATGCTTCCGGTTCAACCAATCAGATGTTTGTTTGGGAGATTTTGATACAGGAAGCAATCAAGCCCTGTTAAAGCGGGAATTTTTGGACCCCCCGAAAGAAGAATAAAGACTTGATGGACTTTTGAACTGATGATTGGGCGTTCTGTTTCTTCTGTTCATGTGATCTTCTGCAGGACATTTCTCCCACTTCGTGTTTTCTGAGATCTACTCAACATCCACCAATATCAACTTGCATTCGAAGAAATCTGAGCATCCAGTCCATGCCTCCATTTTTCATTTTGTTTTATTCCCATCACCATGTGACAATGCTGGGCAAATCGTCAAGCACCAGTGTGTTGACCCCATGCTAGGCACACCCAGGCATTTACTCCACCTTGGTTAGGTTCACCTCCGCCTCTCGTATTATAATTCGAGGAACAGCAGTTGCCCACCAAGCTGGAATTTTCATGAAACTTTCTTGAACACCACCACCGTGCAAGCTCATCGCACCGACGCGTTTCACCTCTGAGGGCTTTAACCACTTGCCACCCATAGGACATCACATGACTTCCTAGGGTTTCAGTGGTTTTACTGGGATGACATCATCCCGGTATCAAAATGTTCAGCTGGTAATTCCCTTTGCAGTAGCAGTGGTTCCATTGGCTATAAAGCCACTCAATCACTTCTACAGACGGTGGAAGGAGGTGCCCTCCCTCCCGCTGCCGCCCCCACCCTTCCTGGGGCTCGCCCGGGACCTCATTGACCAGTAAAAAAGACCCAAAAAGACACCAAAAAAGACTCCAAATCTCTCCTTTACCTAGAGCCCCACGATTTCAAACCTGCATTTTAGTGTGGGTTCATGCACAGCTGTCTATTAAAATTTCCCCCGAAGTCACCAAAAGTAGTGCAGGAACTACTTTTGGAAATCGGTGCGGCGCCACAAAGTCGGCATCGCACTGATTGGGACAGTGCCGTTGCCGGCAATAGGCTGCGATTTGACAGCCTATTTGTTATCTTTTGCTCTTAAAAAAAATAATTGATTGCTTCCAGTCTGGACAGGAAGTGAAAGCATGATGTCGTTCCAGTCCTCCAAAACCATAGAGGCGATCAGAGACAATGTAGTCTTTGATTGCCTCTGTGACCAGCACCGTCCGATCATTTCTCAGGTGAGCCGCCTGTATCGGTTAGCCCAAGAAATACCGGGAGGCAGGGGGGGTTTGGTTGGGTGGTACCTCCTGCCGCTAATGAGCCACTGCCTGAAAAACAACTTCAAAGCCGCAACATATATACAGCATCTCACAAAAGTAAGTACACCCCTCCCATTTTTGTAAATATTTTATTCTATCTTTTCATATGACAACACTAAAGAAATTAGACTTTGCTACAATGTAAAGTAGTGAGTGTACAGCTTGTATAACAGTGTAAATTTGCTGTCCCCTCAAAATAACTCAACACACAGCCATTAATGTCTAAACCGCTGGCAACAAAAGTGAGTACACCCCTAAGTGACAATGTCCAAATTGGGCCCAAAGTGTTAATATTTTATGTGGCCGCAATTATTTTCCAGCACTGCCTTAACCCTCTTGGGCATGGAGTTCACCAGAGCTTCACAGGTTGTCACTGGAGTCCTCTTCCCCTCCTCCATGATGACATCACAGAGCTGGTGGATGTTAGAGACCTTGCTCTCCTCCACCTTCTGTTTGAGGATGCCCACAGATGCTCAATAGGGTTTCGGTCTGGAGACATGCTTGGTCAGTCCATCACCTTTACCCTCAGCTTCTTTAGCAAGGCAGTGGTCGTCTTGGAGGTGTTTGGGGTCGTTATGTTGGAATATTGCCCTGCGGCCCAGTCACTGAAGGGAAGGGTTCATACTCTGCTTCAGTATGTCACAGTACATGTTGGCATTCATGGTTCCCTCAATGATCTGTAGCTCCCAAGTGCCGGCAGCACTCATGCAGCCCCAGACCATGACACTCCCACCACCATGCTTGACTGTAGGGAAGACACACTTGTCTTTGTACTCCTCACCTGGTTGCCCCCACACACGCCTGACACCATCTGACCCAAATAAGTTTATCTTGGTCTCATCAGACCACAGGAGATGGTTCCAGTAATCCATGTCCTTAGTCTGCTTGTCTTCAGCAAACTGTGGGCTTTCTTGTCCATCATCTTTAGAAGAGGCTTCCTTCTGGGATGAGAGCCATGCAGACCAATTTGATGCAGTGTGTGGCGTATGGTCTGAGCACTGACAGGCTGACCCCCCACCCCTTCAACCTCTGCAGCAATGCTGGCAGCACTCATACGTCTATTTCCCAATGACAACCTCTGGATATGACGCTGAGCACGTGCACTCAACTTCTTTGGTGGACCATGGTGAGGCCTGTTCTGAGTGGAACCTGTCCTGTTATACCGCTGTATGGTCTTGGCCACCGTGCTGCAGCTCAGTTTCAGGGTCTTGGCAATCTTCTTATAGCCTAGGCCATCTTTATGTAGAACAACAATTATTTTTTCAGATCCTCAGAGAGTTCTTTGCCATGAGGTGCCATGTTGAACTTCCAGTGACCAGTATGAGAGAGTGAGAGCGATAACACCAAATTTACCACACCTGCTCCCCATTCACACCTGAGACCTTGTAACACTAACGAGTCACATGACACCGGGGAGGGAAAATTGCTAATTGGGCCCAATTTGGACATTGTCACTTAGGGGTGTACTCACTTTTGTTGCCAGCGGTTTAGACATTAATGGCTGTGTGTTGAGTTATTTTGAGGGGACAGTAAATTTACACTGTTATACAAGCTGTACACTCACTACTTTACATTGTAGCAAAGTGTCATTTCTTCAGTGTTGTCACATGAAAAGATAGAATAAAATATTTACACAAATGTGAGGGGTGTACTCTATTTTGTGAGATACTTTTTATACATTGCGGTCTTGAAGTGGTTAAAGTCAGAAGTCCCTATCTGCATGCTTGTTTCAGGTCGGTGACTGGAAGTACTGAAGCCTGAGGGTCAGCATTAGGAATGAGTCTTTGTTCGGAACGGAAGCCAACTGTCGTTCTTGGTTCAGTGAGCAGCTGGTGGGGTCTTCTCTGCACCTGATGATGATCAAAGATGGTCATGACATCATTGACCTAATATGGCCATGTTTACTATTCAAGCCTACAATGTGATGGGTTATTGCCCTTAAAGTCCCACACCCAAGGGGAACTCCCTTTCCAGTTTCATAATTTTAGGGATGTTGGCAATACCCATCCAAGCCACCAGATCCAAAAACCTTTACTAATATGGCCACATGACCATGTGACGTCAATGATGTTGACCTCATGTGACCGTGGCCAAGAATAGAAACAACAAAATATACTCAAAAACAGATATACCAGAAGAGCTCATTGAACCCAATAATCACAGACTCGGAAGGATTTACAGAACTAGGAGACCACTCCAGGATCTCAATTGACTAAAGCAGGGGTCTTCAAACTATGGCCCTCCAGTTGTTCAGGAACTACAATTCCGTCATGCCTAGTCATGTTCTGTGAATGTCAGAGTTTTTCAATGCCTCATGGGATGTGTAGTTCCGCAACAGCTGGAGGGCCGTAGTTTGAGGATCCCTGGACTAAAGTGTCTCGAAGGGCAAACCTTTTTCATCAGAGCTAAGTAAACTCTGAAGGCCATATTAGGTCAATACATGAGTTTAACGTCATTGACCCAACATGACCATATGGCCATATTAGGTCAACGAAACCCCAAGAATCCTAGCACCTTTGTAGTGTCAGCTGAGGAATTCCCCACTGGCTGCTCATTGGACCAGAAATGACAGTTGGCTTCGGGGGTTGAGACCCCAACCCAGTTCCGAACAAACACAAGTTCATTCTTTAGTTAGTGGGACAGTCAGGACTTGCAGTTAAAAAGTATCTAAGGTGGCTTCCATCTGTCTCTTTAAGGAAGCTATAAGCAATGGCAGCCTCCTATCTTCTCTCATGACGGGTTCCCTTTAATATTGCCTTTCCAATATTCTCTCAAACCTTGAACAGGGTCACTTTGTAAGTAAAAGCATATCTGGTAAAAGAGAAGGAATAGACTTACCTTTCCCGGTGGCCCACCACCTCTTAGCTGTTCCCCAGCTGTCCAGAGTGTGAAGAATACCAGCTCCCCCCCACTGCACACAATGGTTTCTCCGGCCGGTTCTATATGTTCATACAAGCCAGCAGAACCACTAGATATGTGCAGATCGTTTCGGCCCGTATCGGGAATTTTTGGTTATTTAGGGATTCAGATGTATCCAAATCTCCAAATGAAATATTAATAAATTTAGTTGAAATTTGTTTATTATCATTTCGGATATTTGTTTTCTAACAAATTCGGAAATGCTATGTTACTAATTTTTTTTCGTGGATTCGTTTGCGGAAATTCATTTAGTTTAATTTAGTTTACTTTTGTTTATTAATTTCCTAACGAATTAGAAATTTTCGGAAGCGATTCCAATTTGGTTTGGTTGATAAATGATCAACCGATTTGAATACTGTGTGAAGAATAGCTGATTGTAAAGAATCCGGTACTCCATACTTATTCACATGGGGGGGGGGGGATTTGAAGGCCCCCCTTGTTGAAGGAGGCCTCCAGATTTTGATAAGTCACCCCCACAACCACTGGGCCAGGGTTGTGGGGAAGAGGCCCTTGTCCCCGTCAACATGGGGAAAAGCCCCTTTTGAGGGAGGGGCAGAGCCTCCCCTGCCCCAAAGCACCCCCACCCAATGTTGACATCATGTGGCCTGGAATGGGGGGGGGGGGTTGTTGCTCACTCGTCCCCCCCCCTTTTCATGACCTGCCAGGCTTCATGCTCGGATAAGGGTCTGGCATGAATTTTGGGGGGAACTCCATACCGTTTAAAAAAAAAAAGTTGGCGTGAAGTTCCCCTTAAAATTTATATCAGACCCGAAGGGCCTGGTATGGATTGGAGGGGACCCCACGCCGGTTTTCTTTTAATTTTGCTGTTGGGTTCCCCTAAAAATCCAGACCCGAAGGGCCTGGTATGAATTGGGGGGGACCCCATGCCATTTTTTCTTTTATTTTTGGCACGGGGCTCCCCTTAAAATCCAAACCAGACCCAAAGGGCCTGCATGTATTAGAGGGGACCCCACGTCTTTTTTTTTCTTATAATTTTGGTGTGGGGTTCCCCTAAAAATCCAGACCCGAAGGGCCTGGTATGCATTGGGGGACCCCACGCCTTTTTTTATTTTAATTTTGGCGTGGGGTTCCCCTTAAAATACAAACCAGACCTGAAGGGCCTGGTATGGATTGGGGGGGACCCCATGCCTTTTTTCTTTTAATTTTGGTTTTGGGTTCCCCTAAAAATCCAGACCCGAAGGGCCTGGTATGAATTGGGGGGACCCCACGCCATTTTTTCTTTTATTTTTGGCATGGAGTTCCCCTTAAAATCCAAACCAGACCCGAAGGGCCTGGCATGTATTAGGTGGGACCCCACATCATTTTCTTCTTTTAATTTTGGTATGGGTTTCCCCTAAAAATCCTGACCCAAAGGGCCTGATATGAATGGGGGGGGGACCCCACGCAATTTTTTCTTCTCATTTTGGTGTGGGGTTCCCCTAAATAGTCAGACCCAAAGGGCCTGGCATGTATTGGGGGGACCCCATGCTGTTTTGTAAAAATTTTGGTGTGGTGTTCTTAAAATCCAGACCCAACGGGCCTGGTATGGATTTGGGAGGGGACCCCATGCTGTTTTTCTTCTGCATTTTTCATTGCTGCATTCTTTTGTATACATTCAGCTGTCAGTGGGGAAGTCCGCTGGCAGCTGATGAGTCATCGGTTGTTAAGGACGAGGCGGATGGCTTCCCAGCAACCAGCAATTCTTCACACAGAATTCCAATTGGTTGATCATTTTTCGACTGATCTGAATTCTAATTGTTCTGAAAATTTGGAATTCATTAGACGATTAATAAACGAAACAAAATTGAATTAAACGACTTCGTAAACAAATCAACAAAACAAAATCAGTAACGTAATTAATTTATCCGAAATGAAACAAATGTTTCTGTTCTGCACATGTCTGAGCACCACAGCGTGTGGCAGAGGAGACGGCAGTTGGATTTATCCCACTAGTTGAACACTTTTAGCAGCTGGGGAGCAGCACTTCCACAAAGAGACCGCTGGACAGGTAAGTACTCCCTCTCTCTTCTAACCAGTGACCCCCATCCTGACACTTTACCCTCTTTAGTTGTGGCAGCTTAATTGCCCCAAACTCGTAGATGGTGCTTCCTACCATCACTCACCGAATATCTGCTGCCGGAGGACATCACTGTCATGCAAAGGGTGGGGGATCAGCGGGTTGGGCAGAGCGGCTGCCGGGTACGGGATCCGTGTGAGGTGGGACCCCGATGTGAGCGGATCCATCAACGGGTGAACGGCGGCAGAAGCTAAAAGACAGACAGGCAGAGTGTAAGGAGAAACCACGCCACATCCTTCCTGAGTACCCCCCCCCCCCCCCCCAGAATGTTACAATGGACCCTTCAGTAACTTGCGGCATGAATACATTTGTAACATAATATAAAGCAAAAGTATCAATTTCCAAAAAAAAAAAAAAAAGCTCCACCCTTTATCATGATCGCAGTCCTTGAGCTCCAATATAGGGCCTAGGCTGCGATGATGTCATCAGTCTGCTGCAGGCAGCAGGAAGCATTTCCCTAGTCTCCCCTCCCCAAGGGATCAGACTGTAACTTTGTAGCAATTCCTAAACAAAAATGGCACCGAACTTCTGGAGAGAAAAGCAGATGAAGGCAGTCGCAGGGAGTGCTGTAAACTCTGCGAAAGGTAATAATAGTTGGAAGCAGGCCTGGTATGGCCATAAGGCTCTCCAGCCCCCTAGTGCTCACCCCCCGTGCTTTCAGGCTCCCCCAAGTGCTCTCTGGCCCCCCAGGGCTCTCCGGCCCCCCCAATTCTCTCCAGCCCCCCCTCTTGTGCTCTCCAGCCCCCCAGTGCTCTCTGGGCCCCCCTTTACTCTCTAGGCCCCTGAGCTCTCCACCCCCTTGTGCTCTTAGGCCCCCCTGTGCTCTCACCCCCCCCCCCATGCTCTTAGACCCTCTCTAGTGCTCTCCAGGCCCAGTGCTCTCTGACCCCCCCCCCCAGTGCTCTCCAGCCTCCCCATGTTCTCCAGCCCCCCATGCTCTTAGGCCCCCCTGTGCTCTCCACCCCCCCCCCAGTGCTCTCAAGCCCCCCCTGTGCTCTCTGGCCCCCTCTAGTGCTCTCTGCCCCCTGTGCTTTTTGGCCCTCCATTATCTCTCCCCCCTCATGGCCTCCGGCCCCCGAGCTCCCAGTCCCCTCAGTGTTCTCCAGCCTTCACTGTGCTCTCCGGCCCCCCAGTGCTCTCCGACCCCCCCCCCAGTACTCTCTGCCTCCCTTGTGCTCTCGACCCCCCCCCCCTAGTGCTCTCTGCCCCCCTGTGCTCTTCACTCCCCCCCCCATGTTCTCTGCCCCCATGCCTCCCAGTAAATATGTCATAGGCTGCTCAGTCTAAAATGCCCTAGCCTATTTTTTATCCCAGTCGGGGCCTGCTTGGAAGTGTAGTTTCATTGGCTCCTGTCTAAATTGTCCCTAGTATGTGTTTGTATAAATGTGAGTTAGGGACCTTAGAATTGTAAGCTCCTGGGGGCAGGGACTGATGTGAATATACAATATGTATGTAAAGAGTTGTGTAAATTGTCAGCCCTATATAAGTACCTCTAATAATAATATTACGTGTTAGCGCTCACACACACAGGCTTAGAAATGATTGAAGGATCTTGCTGGCATATTTTAAAGGTGCAAAAAGGGTAGAGAGGGGGCGCCAACTAAGTGCAGCATTAAAAAGATACATTTATTGAGGAAAACAATACTACACTTAGTTGGCGCCCCCACTCTCCCCTTTTTTTTCCATTTCAGAGATCTATGTCCTGGGAGCTGCCTTAAGTACCGCATACATTCACTATATGAACCAGGACCACATAACCATTATTTACACTTTGAACTGATTCACAACTAGTTGTCTCCCTTATGGTTTCCTGGACATTTTATTATGGTGTTCCTTGTTTTTATTAACATTGGGCTGAAGGTTCATTATCCTTTCTTTTTGAGACCAGGGTACAGTAAATTCGTCCAAAACCTCCCTGTCCCCAACGCACGCAATAAAAGTAAAGGAGTACATACTATGTATTGAAATGCTGGAAAGGCCTAGATGGGACTTCTGGAGGGAGTTAGGGGGACTTTGTAGTATTTTAGCAGGCATTGGTGTCCTTGTAGGGGGGGGGTGAGGGATTTAGGGATCTCTTCAGGAAGCTGGGGGCTTTGCAGGGTCACTGTGGGAGTTTGTTGGAGGTTGGGGGCACTATGGGGAGGTGAAGGCTCTACAGCAAGCAAGAGGGCACTGTAGATGACTGAGTGGCATTGAGGGTGATTGGGGGGCACTGTGGGAAGTTGGGAGGCACTGTGGAGGCTGAGGGTTCTCAGGGGGCCTGGGGTTGCAATGGAAGGTTGAACGGCACTGCAGGCTACCTTGGGAGGTTCTGTTGTAGGTTGGGGGACCTGCAGCTATCTTAAGGCATAGTAGGAGGGAGGCCGTGGCTGGGCCCGTTTCTTGGGAACTAGGCCTAGGCAGAGTGGGCAAAAACCAGAGTGTAGGATAAGTACATTTTTACCTTTCTGTATACATTAGTACATGTACAATTTACATCAGTTATTAAGAGAAATAAACAAAATTAGGTTCTCCGTTTTCTATCTAGAGCAGCCTTTCTCATTCTTTTCAACACAGAGGAACCCTTAAAATTACTTTCTGGTCTCAGGGAACACCTGCCTTAAATTAGGAAGAATGCTTATTACACTTGTTGTCACTGGGAAGAATTACCCCCTTACAGATAGCTAAAAAGATGGGGGAACTTATTTGAGAGGCAGAAGTTGCTCATTGCTCAAGAAACCTCTGGAACCTCTGGAGAAACTCTAGGCCCCCTGAGAAACCCTTTTAGGCCCCCTGAGAGCCCTCAACCTCCACAGTGCCTCCCCCAACCTCCCACAGTGCCACCCAACCTCCCATAGTGGCCTTCAGTGCCCCTCATTTTCCCAGAGTGCCCCCAGCCCCCCTGAGAGTCCTCAGCCTTCACAGTGCCTCCCCAAACCTCTCACAGTGCCACCCAACATTCTATAGTGGCCTGCAGTGCCCCTCATTTTCCTACAGTGCCCCCAGGCCCCCTGAGAGCCCTCAGCCTCCACAGAGCTTCCCCCAACCTCCCACAGTGCCACCCAACCTTCCATAGTGGCCTGTAGTGCCCCTCATTTTTCCACAGTGCTCCCAGGCCTCTGAGAGCCCTCAGCCGCCACAGTGCCTCCCCAAACCTCCCACAGTGCCACCCAACCTTCCATAGTGGCCTTCAGTGCCCCTCATTTTCCCACAGTGCCCATAGCCCCCCTGAGAGCCCTCAGCCTTCACAGTGCCTCCCCAAACCTCTCACAGTGCCACCCAACATTCTATAGTGGCCTGCAGTGCCCCTCATTTTCCTACAGTGCCCCCAGCCCCCCTGAGAGCCCTCAGTCTCCACAGAGCTTCCCCCAACCTCCCACAGTGCCACTCAAACTCTCATAGTGGCCTGCAGTGCCCCTCATTTTCCCACAATGCTCCCTGGCCCCCTGAGACCTCTCATCCTCCACAGTGCCACCTACTGTATTTTATTGTCCTCTGAATACTCCCAACTTTTGCAATTGTTGACCACTTCTTGGTGATGTGGTGCCAGGACCCATCAATCAGCAAAACCACCCAGGGCCGGATCTAGGCGGTGCTGGGGTGTGCTGTGCCCCCCAGATTTTAGTTGTTTCCCCCCCCCCCCAGGTCTCTGAGAGTGCATCCATTGATCCATGAGCCAGCCTGATGGGGACAATTGATGTAAGGGGGCACTTTAATGGGGACACCTGATATAAGGGGCACTCTGATGAGGACACCTGATGTAAGGGGGCTCTTTTGATGAGGACACATGATGTAATGGGGCATTCTGAGGGGACACCTGATGTAAGGGGGCACTCTGAGGGAACACCTGATGGAAGGGGGCACTCTGAGGGAACACCTGATGGAAGGGGGCACTCTAAAGGGACATCTGATGTAAGGGGGCACTCTGAAGGAACACCTGATGTAAGGGGGCACTCTGAGGGGACACCTGATGTAAGGGGGCACTCTGAATGGACATCTGATGTAAGGGGGCACTCTGAAGGGACATCTGATGTAAGGGGGCACTCTGAAGGAACACCTGATGTAAGGGGGCACTTTGATGGGACACCTGATGTAAGGGGGCACTCTGAATGGACATCTGACGTAAGGGGGCACTCTGAAGGGACACCTGATGTAAGGGGGCACTCTGATGGGGACACCTGATGTAAGGGGGCAGTCATAATGTAAAGGGGGATGTAATAGTGTTTCCCATATGTGTGATAGGCTGTCAGTGACTCACACAGAGTGTTGACATTATGCACCCTCACTTTTTTCCAGCACCCCCAGATCATATAGGCTAGATCTGGCCCTGATTAATACTTCATTTTTTTTTTTTTTACATGATGGGGACACCTGATGTAAGGGGGCACTCTGATGGGGACACCTGATGTAAGGGGGCACTCTGATGGGGACACCTGATGTAAGGGGGCACTCTGATGGGGACGTCTATTTTGCCCAAAAAAGTAACATTTTGCATTTTCCCACCTAATAACCAAAAATGAGCAATAATTAGCCGCATATTTTTGGATTTACTATGGAAAGAAGACAAGAAGATACCTCCCTATTGAAGAAGGCATTACTGGTTTAAGGAGGGCTTTTTGTTTCCTTGGGTCATTCCATCATTTTTGTATTTTATAAAGTGTAAAGTAGAACTTCCATTTTACCTGCATGGATGGCGTCCTGCTGGTGCAGGTGTAGGTGTGAGTGAATATGCGAGTGCTGATGATGGTGAGGGGTCACGTTCAGCATCTGAAGCCTGGTCAGGGGATCTCCACTCAAAGCCGCCACTCTTTCGGCGTGTTGTCGTTCTGCGGCAAGGCGCTCGGCATAGGATAGTTCCCCTCGGGCCCCTCCTGCTGCCCCGCCAGCTCCTGGTCCGCCCCCGGGCCCTGCGCCGGTGGCCCCCAATGCCAGCCTTTCCCTTTCGAGGGCATGTTGGTGGGAGTGCTGCCCATGGTGGTAAGGGAAGGCCGGGTGCAGTCCCATCTGAGGAGGTACTCCGGCAGTTGAGGGAGGTGGTTGAGGAGGAGGGGGGTGATGTGGTGGTGGCGGCGGTGGAAGAGGCAGGGTCGTTGGGTGAAGCGGGTCCAGCTCTCCGGGTTTGACTTCATATCCGGGTTTCAGCCTCTCTCGTAGTTCCCGTTCTGCACGAGATGGATCGCTGGCAAAGACGGCAGGCAGATTGTAGGCAAGCAGCGGGTCTCCGAGGGGCAAGTAAAAGGGGTGATGTGGGGGGTGACCGGGCTGGGGTGCTCGTCCAGCTGGCGACAGTACATGGGGGCGAGCGTATTCGCTCAGTGTGCGGAGAGCTGGGGTGTCAGGACCCAAGTAAGGGGGCACGGCTGCCACGGCTCCTGGTGGCTCAAAGTGAGGTGGGCGTGAGGGAGCAGAAGACGGGGAGGGCAAAGCCAAGGAAGGGTGATGGGGAGGCGGCTGCGGGCACAGCTGGGGGCAGTCGTGAGGGCGAGAGTCCATTTTCTGAAAAAGACATAAAAAAACCTTTTATCAATTTTTTTTTTCTACATGAAGACCTGAATGAAAGATTACCCCCAAAATCAGCCATGAACCACCAAAACTTCCAAAAATTTGGAGCTGAGCAACTCAGAAAGGCCAGTTTACTTTCCATTCACTTCTATATATTTATCCTGAAGCCAGATTCAGCAGGGCTTACACTGTGTTTCTGGGCGGCACTGCAGGCTCGGTTCACACATGTCCGGTGCAAATTTTTGGAACTGTCGGCCATGGGCAACATGACATTATCTGGTTATTAAGCAGCGGGCCGAGAAGCTGGCCGCCGCATCCTTAACAACAAATTACTCATTAGCTGTCAGCAGGTTTCCCCGCTGACAGCTGAATTAAAAAAAAACCCCATTGCTGCCAATAAGAAATTGTGAAAAAAAAACGGCGTGCCCCCTTCCCTCCAATCCATACCCGACCCTAAGGTCTGGTATGGATTTGGAGGGGAACCCCCACACCAAATTTTTTTAAATAAATGGCCTGGGGTCCCCTTCAAAATCCATACCAGACCCTTATCTGAGCATGCAGCCTGGCAGGCCAGGAAAAGGAGGGGGGCAAACGTGTGCCCCCTCCTCCTAAACCATACCAGACTACATGTCCTCAACATAGGGGTGCTCTGGGGCAGGGGAGGCTATGCCCCCCCAACCCCAAAGCACCTTGTCCCCATGTTGATGGGGACAAGGGCCTCTTCCCCGCAACCCTGGCTGGTGGTTGTGGGAGTCTGCGGGAAGGGGGCTTATCAGAATCTAGAGGTCACCTTTAACAAAGGGAACCCCAGATCGCACCCCCCCCCCCCATGTGAATGTATATAGGTTACATAGTAGCAAAAAAGTATCAAAAATAAAAACACAGAGACAGTTTTTGAACATTTCTTTATTAACACCTTGGTGCCAAGCGCACGCAAATATTGGCGTGCGGGTCGGCGGCCAGACTTGGCGCCGAGCGGCTTCATAGTTGCATGCAATAGCGCCTACGGAGCTGTGCGCCCTGCTTACTCCCAAGATAGTGACCGGCGGCGGCTCACGGAAAGCTCCCGATTGGTGCTTGCGATTAGGAGTTTTCTGATTATGTGACTGCTGTGACAGCCAATCACGGCAGTCACGTGATCACAAGCCCTGCCTCCCGGTGGAAGCCAGCGCCAAGGGGTTAAAAAACTAAAACAAAGCCCCCCCCGATGTAGATCCATCTAAAATCACGATGCCCCCTGCACTGCTGACACGAAGACAAAAATAAAAAAGCCCTGCTCATGTCGAAGGCTCCTGCCGTCTGCCTGCTCCACTGTCTGATAATTCTTAAGAAGCTAAAGGGCGGGGCCACCCGGTGACGTCATCTGGTGGCAGCACCCCCTTGTGACATCACCAACCCAGTCACATGTCAGGCACCATGCTCAGATAAGGGTCTGGTATGGATTTTTGGGGGGACCCCACACCTTTCTTTTAGTTTTGGCGTGAGAATTCCCCTTAAAATCCATACCAGACCCGAAAGGAGACCCCACCCTGTTTTTTTTTCCCGGATCATATTCACGTTAATAACCGATCAGATGTGTGATTTAGATATGTTCCCATAGAAGGCAATGAGCCTGGAATTTGCACCTGAACCACACTGCAGTGCTCAGAAAACGCACAGGGCTCTTTTTAAATTCTCGCACTGTCGCTGCACCACATATATGTGAGCCGTCTCCATAGAAAGCTGGTTTGCTTCACATGTCATGCGAATCAAATGCGGTTCAAAACGCATTCCAATTCGCATATATGTGAACGGAGCCTTAACATGGAAATCTATGCTGTGCAACCTCCCTCTCATTCTCCACTAGGCAAGAGCAATAATTTTCTGATCAACTCTGAGTTGCAGCTCCTGACATATCTGAACTCTCTATAACCTTCCTAAGAACCCAAGCTGTCCAACCAGGCCTCACGAAACCTGACATTATGAGGTCTATTTATAAAACGTTTGATGGGCGAATGTTGAACACATTCCTGCATACTGCACAAATTCTGGCCATAATTTCTCTAATAGAGTAATCCCTATGATCATTAGCGCCATCCAGAGGCCAAAATGTGGTATTGTTTTCTGAAATACCTCAATAAGAAAACATACCACATTTTGGTCACTAGATGGCGCTAGCAATTATAGGGATTACTCTATTAGGGCTCGTTTACATTTGCTTCAAAATGTGGGATTGGACATGTTTTTTTTTAAAGCACTCTATAAGCCAATCAAAGCCCCTGTCACTAAATAAAATGGTGACCTTACAGTCCTTGTCACACGTAGTGTTTGCTTTGCTTCAAAAAGGATCCCCATGTCACTTTCCTGGCGCTTCAAAGTGTCTCCAAAGCCTCCAAGGAAGTTTATGACAACACTTCTGAGGTTATGAGATATCCCAGGATGCACTGTGAAACTAACAAGCCAACCAGAAGGACATCCTCAGCAGTCACTTTTTGTTCATGTGTATATATATATATATATCCTGGGGGTGTCTGGTGCAGACGTCACATCTGATGTGCAGCATGGAGCAGCAGGAAGGTAAGCGGGGGTCCGGACTCGAGCAGAGCAACTAGCAGAAGGCACACATGGTGTGCAACATGGGAATGCTATAGTGGAAGGTGAGCAGGGACCAGAGAGAGGACTGAGCAGCAGAGGATCAGCAGAGCTGGGGGACCAAAGCAGGAGAAACTGGCAGATGTCACACATGGTGAGCAGTAAGCGAGCAATATAGTCTAAAGTGAGCAGGGACCAGAGAGAGAGAGAAAAGGATCAGAAACCCATAGGAGTAGCAGAGCTGGGGGTTACTATTGAGTGGAGGATCAGCAGAGCTGGGGGTACTACTGAGTGGGGGATCAGCAGAGCTGTGGGTTACTACTGAGTAGGGCATCAGCAGAGCTGGGGGTACTACTGAGTGGGGGATCAGCAGAGCTGGGGGTACAACTGACTAGGGCATCAGCAGAGCTGGGGGTTGCTACTGAGTGGGGGATCAGCAGAGCTGGGGCTACTACTGAATAGGGGATCTGCTGAGTGGGGTACTAATAAGCTGGGGTTCTCCTGGACCCCTTTAAAACAAATAGGAAGCCAACACACACAGGGCATTTGCCAAGCTTCATTATGCTTAAATAAAAACATCACCGAAGCATCAAAAGCAATTTCAGACAGTAGGCGCTTCAACAAGGTGAGCGGGGTCTGGACTAGAGCGGAGCAACTAGCAGAGGTGCACGTGGTGTGCAACATGGAAACGCTATAGTGGAAGGTGGACCAGAGAGAGAGCACTGAGTGACAGAGGATCAGCAGAGCTGGGTGGGGGGGCAGGGCAGGAGAAACTAGCAGATGTCACACGTGGTGAGCAGCGTGGAGGCAATATAGTCTGAGGTGAGCAGGGCCAAAGGGAGAGGAGGATCAGAACTGAGATGAGCAGCAGAGCCCGGGGGTTACTACTAAGTTAGTGAGCAGCAGACTTGGGGGTTACTACTGAGTGGTAGATCAGCTGAACTGGGGGTACTACTGAATGGGAGATAAGCAAAGCTGGGGGTTACCACTGAATGGGAGATCAGCGGAGCTGGAGGTTATTACTGAGCGGGGGATCAGCTGAGCTGTGGGTTACTACTGAGTGGGGGATCAGCAGAGCTGGAGGTACTACTAAAAGGGAAATCAGCAAAACTGGGGGTTTCACTGTGTAGGACATCAGCAGAGCTGGGAGCACTACTGAGCTGGGGATCAAAAAGCTGGGTGTAATACTGAGTAAGGCATCAGCAGAGTTGGAGGTACTACTGAACGAGGGATCAGCAAAGATGGGGGTACTACTGAGTAGGGCATCAGCAGAGCTGGGGGTACTACTGAGCAGGGATTCTCCTGAACATGGGAAATAATAAACTGTCAATCTGTCAATTGGGGATACTAGTGAGCTGGGGTTCTGCTGAGCACAGGGAATTTGTCTAGCTTCATTATGCTTCAAAAAAAGCATCACCGAAGAATCACAGAAGCCAAAAACACATCAAAAAAGCAATTTGAAGCGGTAGGCGCTTCAACAAGGTGTGCGGGGTGCGGACTGGAGCTGAGAAACTAGCAGACGTCACGCGGGGTGTGCAATATGGGAATGCTATAGCAGAAGGTGGACCGGAGAGAGAGGATCAGCAGAGCTGGGGGACCAGAGCAGGAGAAACTAGCAGATGTATTAGCAGCGTGGAAGCAATATAGTATGAGGTGAGTGGGGACCAGAGAGAAAGGAGAATCAGAAACTGAGAGGAGCAGCAGAGCTGGGGGTTACTACTGAGTGGGTGATCAGTAGAGCTAGGGGTACTACTGAATGGGGGATCAGCAAAGCTGGGGGTTACTACTGAGAGATTAGCAGAGCTGGGGGCTACCACCGAACGGGGGATCAGCTGAGCTGAGGGTTACTACTGAGTGGGAGATTAGCAAAGTTGGGGGTTACTACTGAGTGGGGGATAAGCAGAGCTGGGGGTTACAACCGAGCGGGCTATCAGCTGAGCTGGGGGTTACTAATAAATTGGAGATTAGCAGAGATGGGGATTACTACTGAACTAGGGATCAGCAAATCAGGGGGTTACTACTGAGTGGGAGATTAGCAGAGCTGAGGGTTACTACTGAGTGGGGGATCAGCAGAGCTGGGGGGTTACTACTAAGTGGGGGATCAGCAGAGCTAGGGGTTACTACTGAGTGGGAGATCACCTGAGCTGGGGCTTACTACTGAGCGGGAGATCAGCTGAGCTAGGGGTTACTAGTGAGTGGGTGATCAGCAGAGCTGGGGGTTACTACTGAGTGGGTGATCAGCAGAGCTGGGGGTTACTACTGAGCAGGGGAATCAGCTAAGCTAGGGGTTACTACTGAGCGGGGGATCGGCTGAGCTGGGGGTTAGCACTGCTTGAGTGATCAGCAGAGCTGGGGGTTACTACTGAGTAGGGGGATCAGCAGAGCTGGGGGTTATTACTGAGTAGGGGATCGGTAATAGCTGGGGGTACTACTGAACTACTCTATTAGGGACATTACAGCCAGAACTCATGCAGTCTGCGCGAATGTGTTTGACATTCATCCAATGAATGTTTCATAAATAGACCCCGCCCCCTGGTGCAGATAGGAGTGGCTTCCTTTAGAAGAAGAATCCTATGAAAGGAGATGATGCAGAGGTGATACATTGTGTATAATAAAGTCTGACTTACAATATTCCTCTCCATCTCCCTCTCCCGCTCCCTCTCTCGCTCTCGGTCGCGCTCTTCCCGCGCTCTCTGCTCGCTCTCCCTCCGCGCTCGCTCCACCTGCTCCGTCCTCTTCTTGGAAAGTTTGGAGCCTTCCAGCGGCACGAAGTACAGATCCGTCCGGCAGCAGGAATTATATCCCCGGTCCAGGTGTTTGTTAAACCTGCAGACAAAAAAGCAGCAATGAAATTGTCGCTATCAGGTTACGTTTACCCATTTTACAAAAAAACGCAGCGACTGAAAAACGCATACATGTGAACACGCCCCAAAGGAAAGCATGTTAGATAGACTGTAGTGCGTTTCTGCAAAAAGTATGGTACGTGCACTACAGGGAAGTTGCTTGGTACGTGCACCGCAGGGAAGTCACATGGTACGTGCACCGCAGGGAAGTCGCATGGTACGTGCACCGCAGGGAAGTCACATGGTACGTGCACCGCAGGGAAGTCGCATGGTACGTGCACCGCAGGGAAGTCACATGGTACGTGCACTGCAGGGAAGTCGCATGGTACGTGCACCGCAGGGAAGTTGCATAGTACGTGCACCGCAAGGAAGTCGCATGGTACGTGCACCGCAGGGAAGTCGCATGGTACGTGCACCGCAGGGAAGTCACATGGTACGTGCACTGCAGGGAAGTCGCATGGTACGTGCACTGCAGGGAAGTTGCATAGTACGTGCACCGCAGGGAAGTCACATGGTACGTGCACCGCAGGGAAGTCGCATGGTACGTGCACCGCAGGGAAGTCACATGGTACTTTCACCGCAGGGAAGTCGCATGGTACGTGAACCACAGGGAAGTTGCATAGTACGTGCACCGCAGGGAAGTCGCATGGTCATTCTGACCATGTGATTTCCCCGCGATTCCTACACCCTCAAACGCTCTGCGATTTTGCATATGTTGGGGTGCCATTGAGAATTCAGTTTCCCACAGCAGTGCGTTTTTCACTGAGGGTGGATTTGGGTGCAACCAGAACGCACGGCCCGCACTAGTATGAACCGAGCCCTGCTTCGCATCTATGCGTTTTTTTATTTGCAGGGTCACCACTGCAAATATTGACTCTTTGCAGAAACTTCATCTCATTGTCAGTAAGAGTAAGGACACCAGATCACACACATTATGGGGTGAACTGGATGGACTGGTGTCTGTTTTCAACCTCACAAACTATGTAACTATGTAACTATGTAACTTATGGAATGCTTGTAATGATACTTCAGTATCCCATAGTAACCTCTGACACAAAGATCTACAAACGGAGGCAGAAGACTTTGTGAGAGTCGTCCTCTAATCTCTCGGCCACGGCTGTACTTCAGAGGAACTTTATTTCTATTTCAGCACTACATAGATATGTATGCAGGGAACACAAGAAGATTTGTGTAAATTGTTAGCGTTACAATAAGATCAGACCGAGTCAGGGTGACGAAGGTACAAAATAGCGCAACGGCAACTTTTTCACAGCTTTGCTATCGCTAAAATTCTAAAGACGTTCCGTTCACTTATGTGAGCATTCGATGGTTGTGCGCGGCGTGAAGAAGTCTTCCAGATCATCGAACGTCATTGCTGGGATCTAAACCTAAACCTAAGAGCTTATTATGGGCAGGGGGTATTTGTATTATGTCTCTGTCTGTCTGTCTCTGTCTGTCTCTCTGTCTGTGTCTGTCTCTGTCTGTCTGTCTCTGCCCATCTGTCTCTGTCTGTCTGTCTGTGTCTGTCTCTGTCCATCTGTCTCTGTCCGTCTGTCTGTCTGTCTCTCTGTCTGTGTCTGTCTCTGTCCGTCTGTCTGTCTGTCTCTCTGTCTGTGTCTGTCTCTGTCCGTCTGTCTGTCTCTGCCCATCTGTCTCTGTCTGTCTGTCTGTCTCTCTGTCTGTGTCTGTCTCTGTCCGTCTGTCTGTCTCTGTCCATCTGTCTGTCTGTCTGTGTCTGTCTGTCTGTCTCTCTGTCTCTGTATGTCTGTCTGTGTCTGTCTGTATCTATCTGTCTCTGTCCGTCTGTCTCTGTCTGTCTGTCTCTCTGTCTGTGTCTGTCTCTGTCCGTCTGTCTCTGTCTGTCCGTCTGTCTGTGTCTGTCTCTGTCCATCTGTCTGTCTGTTTATGTCCGTCTGTCTGTGTCTGTCTCTGTCTGTCTGTCTGTGTATGTCCGTCTGTCTGTGTCTGTCTCTGTCCGTCTGTCTGTGTCTGTCTGTCTCTGCCCATCTGTCTGTCTGTCTCTGTCTGTCTGTGTCTGTCTCTGTCCGTCTGTGTCTGTCTGTCTGTCTCTCTGTCTCTGTATGTCTGTCTGTGTCTGTCTGTATCTATCTGTCTCTGTCCGTCTGTCTCTATATGTCTGTCTGTCTCTCTCGGTGTGTCTGTCTGTGTCTGTCTGTCTGTATCTATCTGTCTCTGTCCGTCTGTCTCTGTATGTCTGTCTGTCTGTCTCGGTGTGTCTGTCTCGGTGTGTCTGTCTCTGTCCGTCTGTCTGTCTGTGTCTGTCTTTTCTGTGTCTGTCTGTCTGTGTCTGTCTGTGTCTGTCTGTCTGTGTCTGTCTATCTGTCTCTGTCTATCTATCTATCTGTCTGTCTGTCTGTATCTGTCTGTCCCTGTCCGTCTCTGTTTGTCTATGTCTGTCTCTGTCTGTCTGTCTGTCTCTCTGTGTCTGTCTGTCTGTATCTGTCTGTCTCTGTATGTCTGTCTCTGTTCGTCTGTCTGTCTGTCTGTGTCTGTCTCTGTCCGTCTGTCTGTCTGTGTCTGTCTGTCTATCTGTCTCTGTCTGTCTGTCTGTCCCTGTCTGTCTCTGTCTGTCTGTGTCTGTCTGTCTATCTGTCTCTGTCTGTCTGTCTGTCCCTGTCCGTCTCTGTCTGTCTGTGTGTGTCTGTCTCTGTTTGTCTGTGTCTGTCTCTGTCCATCTGGCTCTGTCTGTCTGTGTCTATCCGTCTGTCTCTCTCTGTTTGCCTGCCTGTCTGTCTGTCTGTGTCTATCTGTCTGCCTGTGTCTGTCTATCTATCTGTCTGTCTGTGTCTGTCTCTGTTTGTCTGTGTCTGTCCGTCTGTCTCTGTCCATCTGTCTCTGTCTGTCTATCTGTCTGCCTGTGTCTGTCTGTCTACCTGTCTGTGTATCTCAATTATTTTACAATTTTATTTTACACTTTATTTTTTTTATGGGTAATCCACATTTAGTCAGTGAAGAACAGATCTGGACCCTTCCCCGATGTAGCTGTGCAGCAGCAGATCACTTCAAATACAAATCTGTTGCTGCCTGCTATGAGCCTACAATAGATCATTATATCAGTGATCTACCACTGTCCACAAGCTGCCTGCAATAGAGCAATATAGCAGCGATCTACTGCTAGCCGCAAGCTGCCTGCAATAGAGCAATATAGCAGTGATCTACTGCTGGCTGAAAGCTGCCTGCAATAGATCATTATTGCAGTGATCTGTTGCTGCAGTGAGAAGAGGATCAGAGGTAGAACAGCTCTGGCTGAACCTCCATACTGAAGGGGAGTGGCCTGATGTCCTTTGTGATGTCACTGCACCCCAGACAGAAACCTGCATTCTGTATACTTTGTAATGTTTGCATCGCCTATGGAGCAATCTGTAGAGACATTGAAATCCCAGGACCCGATCGTTTCAGATCACGGACAGCTGACGATCCCTGCCTCCACTCCCGCTGACACCGGGTGCCATTTTGAAAAGGTACTGGGATAAATACCCGCCAGTATAAGTATAGAAATCTCATTATATTACCAACTTGGCAAAACAGCATTGGGATTAAAAGGGGATGGAAGAAAGAAAAGTGAGCAGGATAATGATTGGACCATTGTAAGGAATCATAAGCTCCTCTATCGTCCAATCAGCAGGCTGGGGGTGGGCTGGTGCCCAAGCTGTACTGAATAATTGCAGTACAGAAAAGTAGAATCACCAACCTGGTTGTGCTGTTTGGCAGTGAGGTCAATTACAACGACTGAAAAGAATTACAAATCTTTTGCAGGCAAAACAGTTACATAGTTAGTCAAGACACAAGTCCATCTGGCTCAACCAATAAAAAACAAAAAAAAAAAAAAAACAGTAAAGAAAACCCAACCATACAATCCCCTATACACAATTCTATACCCTCCCCAACCATACAATCCCCTATACACAATCCTATACCCTCCCCAACCATACAATCCCCTATACACAATCCTATACCCTCCCCAACCATACAATCCCCTATACACAATCCTATACCCTCCCCAAAGATACAATCCCATATACACAATCCTATACCCACCCCAACCATACAATCCCCTATACACAATCCTATACCCTCCCCAATCATACAATCCCATATACACAATCCTATACCCACCCCAACCATACAATCCCATATACACAATCCTATACCCACCCCAACCATACAATCCCATATACACAATCCTATACCCGCCCCAACCATACAATCCCATATACACAATCCTATACCCTCCCCAACCATACAATCCCATATACACAATCCTATACCCACCCCAACCATACAATCCCATATACACAATCCTATACCCTCCCCAACCATACAATCCCCTATACACAATCCTATACCCTCCCCAACCATACAATCCCCTATACACAATCCTATACCCTCCCCAAAGATACAATCCCATATACACAATCCTATACCCACCCCAACCATACAATCCCCTATACACAATCCTATACCCTCCCCAATCATACAATCCCATATACACAATCCTATACCCACCCCAACCATACAATCCCCTATACACAATCCTATACCCTCCCCAATCATACAATCCCATATACACAATCCTATACCCACCCCAACCATACAATCCCATATACACAATCCTATACCCACCCCAACCATACAATCCCATATACACAATCCTATACCCGCCCCAACCATACAATCCCATATACACAATCCTATACCCTCCCCAACCATACAATCCCATATACACAATCCTATACCCACCCCAACCATACAATCCCATATACACAATCCTATACCCGCCCCAACCATACAATCCCTTATACACAATCCTATACCCTCCCCAACCATACAATCCCATATACACAATCCTATACCCGCCCCAACCATACAATCCCCTATACACAATCCTATACCCTCCCCAACCATACAATCCCATATACACAATCCTATACCCACACCAACCATACAATCCCATATACACAATCCTATACCCACCCCAACCATACAATCCCATATACACAATCCTATACCCGCCCCAACCATACAATCCCATATACACAATCCTATACCCTCCCTAACCATACAATCCCCTATACACAATCCTATACCCTCCCCAACCATACAATCCCATATACACAATCCTATACCCTCCCCAACCATACAATCCCATATACACAATCCTATACCCACCCCAACCATACAATCCCCTATACACAATCCTATACCCACCCCAACCATACAATCCCATATACACAATCCTATACCCTCTACAACCATACAATCCCCTATACACAATCCTATACCCACCCCAACCATACAATCCCCTATACACAATCCTATACCCACCCCAACCATACAATCCCCTATACACAATCCTATACCCTCCCCAACCATACAATCCCCTATACACAATCCTATACCCTCCCCAACCATTCAATCCCCTATACACAATCCTATACCCACCCCAACCATACAATCCCCTATACACAATCCTATACCCTCCCCAACCATACAATCCCCTATACACAATCCTATACCCACCCCAACCATACAATCCCATATACACAATCCTATACCCTCCCCAACCATACGATCCCCTATACACAATCCTATACCCTCCCCAACCATACGATCCCCTATACACAATCCTATACCCTCCCCAACCATACAATCCCATATACACAATCCTATACCCTCCCCAACCATACAATCCCCTATACACAATCCTATACCCTCCCCAACCATACGATCCCCTATACACAATCCTATACCCTCCCCAACCATACAATCCCCTATACACAATCTTATACCCTCCCCAACCATACAATCCCCTATACACAATCCTATACCCACCCCAACCATACAATCCCATATACACAATCCTATACCCTCCCCAACCATACGATCCCCTATACACAATCCTATACCCACCCCAACCATACAATCCCATATACACAATCCTATACCCACCCCAACCATACAGTCCCATATACACAATCCTATACCCTCCCCAACCATACGATCCCCTATACACAATCCTATACCCACCCCAACCATACAATCCCATATACACAATCCTATACCCTCCCCAACCATACAATCCCATATACACAATCCTATACCCTCCCCAACCATACGATCCCCTATACACAATCCTATACCCACCCCAACCATACAATCCCATATACACAATCCTATACCCACCCCAACCATACAATCCCATATACACAATCCTATACCCTCCCCTACCATACAATCCCCTATACACAATCCTATACCCACCCCAACCATACAATCCCCTATACACAATCCTATACCCTCCCCAACCATACAATCCCCTATACACAATCCTATAACCCCCCCAACCATACAATCCCATATACACAATCCTATAGCCGCCCCCACTATACAATCCCATATACACAATCCTATACCCACCCCAACCATACAATCCCATATACACAATCCTATAGCCGCCCCCACTATACAATCCCATATACACAATCCTATACCCACCCCAACCATACAATCCCATATACACAATCCTATACCCGCCCCAACCATACAATCCCATATACACAATCCTATACCCTCCCCAACCATACAATCCCATATACACAATCCTATACCCACTGTTGATCCAGAGGAAGGCGAAAAGTTGACATATACTATATTACCAAAAGTATTGGGGCGCCTACCTTTACACACACATGAACTTTAATGACATCCCAGTCTTAGTCCGTAGGGTTCAATATTGAGTTGGCTCCGCCCTTTGCAGCTATAACAGCTTCAACTCTTCTGGGAAGGCCGTCCACAAGGTTTAGGAGTGTCTATGGGAATGTTTGACCATTCTTCCAGAAGCTCATTCGTGAGGTCAGGCGCTGATGTTGGACAAGAAGGCCTGGCTCACAGTCTGCACTCAAATTCATCCCAAAGGTGTTCTATCAGGTTGAGGTCAGGACTCTGTGCAGGACAGTCAAGTTCCTTCACCCCAAACTCGCTCATCCATGTCTTTATGGACCTTGCTTTGTGTACTGGTCCAAATAGTTTGGTGGAGGGGGGATTATGGTTTGGGGTTGATTTTCAGGGGTTGGACTTGGCCCCTTAGTTCCAGTAAAGGGAACTTTTAAGGCATACCAAGACATTTTGGACAATTTTATGCTCCCAACTTTGTGGGAGGAGTTTGGGGATGGCCCCTTCCTGTTCCAACATGACTGCACACCAGTACACAAAGCAAGGTCCATAAAGACATGGATGAGCGAGTTTGGGGTGGAAGAACTTGACTGGCCTGCACAGAGTCCTGACCTCAACCCGATAGAACACCTTTGGGATGGAGTAGAGTGGAAAATGTGAGTCAGGCCTTCTCATCCAAAATCAGTGCCTGACCTCACAAATGCCCTTCTGGAAGAATGGTCAAACATCCCCATAGACACTCCTAAACCTTGTGGACAGCCTTCCCAGAAGAGTTGAAGGTGTTATAGCTGCAAAGGGCGGAGCCAACTCAATATTGAACCCTACGGACTAAGACTGGGATGCCATTAAAGTTCATGTGTGTGTAAAGGCAGGCGTCCCAATACTTTTGGTTATATAGTGTATATATATATATATCAATTAGCCATTAATTGGGCAAAACTTGCAGAAAATATTTAATCCCCAGCAAGAAGACCACACATATATCTCCTGATGCCCCGAATTACCTGGCAGACTGGCTGGCATGGCTTGGCGTGTCCACAAGTTTGGGTGGCGGGGAAGGGCTGCTGGGAGGAGGAACTGGGCTATCGCCTTCTGCTTCACATTCCTCGGGTGGCTCCTGTTTTATCTGCACGGGAGCTGGTGCTGGCGGGAGTGGAGCAGGAGGTGGAGCTGGAGGAGGAGCAGTGACAGAAGCGGGAGGTGAGGAGTCTTTAAAGCTCTGGGCGGGAGCTGGAGGAGGAGTGGAGACTGGAAAGGATCCAGGTTTATATGGGGGTGGGGGTGCATTTTTATAGGGTGGAGCTGGATGAGGGGGAGCCCCTTTGTAGCCTTGGTATGGGTAGTTACCATACCCTTGATTATTAGGAGGGTAATGGCAGATAGGAGCAGATGAGTGAGGTTGATAAAGATTATGAGTGGACTGAGGATTTGGGGGCTCCACTTGAGGGGAGTAGCCTACATTTCCACCCGCAGAGGATGGCTGGGATGGAAGATGTGAGGTACTGGTGGGCGCTGGTGATTGGCCTCCACTAGGCCCTGTCCCAGGGGTTGGCAACTGAGTGCTGCTCTGATGGTGGGAACTGGGGGACAGAAGAACATGAGGCGTGTGATGGCTGGGTTGAGGCACGCCCCCTGGTGGCTGGTTACTTTGTGGTGTTGGGGAGCGCCCCCTGTTTGGTAGAATGTGAGGATGATGGGAGTTATTCATATTATGATTAGGAGGTTGACCTTGTCCACCATTTGCCCCTCCATGAGGGTGCAAAACACTACTCTGGGATGCTGGAGTCTGAATAGCCCCTGCTGTGGGCATTGGGTGTGGAGGGTGGTTATTATGGGGGGATGGAGCACGAGTACTTCCATGATGAGAGTTACTGAATCCCCCACTAACATTTTGCCCCCCACCCACTTGTCCATTTTGGGGTGGAGGCTGAGGGTAGCGGGGAGCTCCTTCAATCCGTCCATAACTGAGCCCACCTTGTCCCCAAGAAGGATGGGGGCCGGGCTGTGGTTGTCCATACTTTCCCTGTGCGGGGTACTGATGGGGGTACCCAGATGGGTATTGTCCTGGGTAAGGGGGATATCGAAGTGTACAAGAAGAGGAAGGAACAGGCTGGCCCGATTTCTCTGCCGGTTGGGAAGTAAGTCCTGGAGAGGCATTGAGAGGCCGCAGGGCAGGGGGTGGCGGCAGGTTGTGAGATACATGGGGGTAAGAGGTGGTGGTAGAAGTGCTGGTAGGTAGAGTAGAGGGAGCTGTTGGAGAAGCCAAAGGTCTTGGAGAACCAAGTCCCGCTATAGGTGTGGTGGGTGGAGGTTTGGCTTGGGAGGCTGGCGCAGGCCCAGCTTTGACCATCCCACCAGTGCTGGGGTACAGCTGTGGAAGTTGAGGAGCTTGGTACGGTCTTGAAGTCTGAGGTTCAGTCTGTGGAGGTGCTTGGGAAGCCTGGGAGGGGGGTGGAAGAACAGGGGGATTAGAAACCGGTGAAGCAGGAGGTTGGGGTGACCCGGGACCCCTATACAGGGAAGGAAAGGATTTTGGTGAAGGAATGGAAGATGCATCGCTCTCGCTATCCCCACTATGCAGGCTCGGAGATGTGCTGCGGTTGTCCTGGTCAATGTCCCTTGGGTCACTTCCACCATCTTCATTACCGCTCTGTCCATCCAAACTTTCCTCATCGGGGGGAGGACGGGGAACCTCTGGAGACTGCAGAGAAAAAAAACATCATTAGGAAGATAACATCTTGAAATGGATTTATTTCATCCACCCCTCCTTGAAACCAACAGATTGCTTATAAAGAATATTTGGTTGGACCAGCGGTGGGCCAATGTGAAATCTAATATAGAGAAGGGAAGGGATAGAACCCCTGTCAGGCTTTATTATTGTCTGCCTCCTAACTGAGGAGATTCACCCTTTCTATTTGTCACCGGAAACCGAAAGTGAGGGAAAAACTGAAATTTCGAGTTGTCATGGTAACAGGAACAGAGAGGGAATCTTTCAATAGGAACAATTGTTATAGTGACAACCAAAAAATAATTTCCCTTCCTTTGAAGAACATCTCCAGCTCAGTGTGTATTGGCATGAGCAGCAAGCTGTAGATATTAGAATAAATACAAGAATAAGAATAACAATGGTGGTCACTGGTAGAAGGACCACATTCCACTGGTGGTCATTGGAAGAAAGGCTCTTTACCACTGGCAGTCATTGGAAGAGGGCCCCATTACACTGGTGGTCATTGGAAGAAGGAATCTATTACAATGGTGGTCATTGGAAGAAGGGTACTATTACAATAGATGGTCATTTGAGGAAGGGCCCCATTCCAATGGTGGTCATTAGATGAAGGATACCATTACACTGGTGGTGATTGAAGGAAGGGTACCAATACAATGGTGGTCATTTGAAGAAGGGCTCCATTACACTGGTGGTCATTGGAAGAAGGGTACCATTACAATAGTTGGTAATTTGAAGAAGGGCCCCATTACACTGGTGGTCATTGGAAGAAGGGTACCAATACAATGGTGGTCATTGGAAGAAGGGTACCATTACAATAGTTGGTAATTTGAAGAAGGGCCCCATTACACTGGTGGTCATTGGAAGAAGGGTACCAATACAATGGTGGTCATTTGAGAAGGGTACCATTACAATGGTGGTCATTTGAAGAAGGGCTCCATTCCACTGGTGGTCATTGGAAGAAGGGTACCATTACAATGGTGGTCATTGGAAGAAGGGATCTATTACAATGGTGGTCATTGGAAGAAGGGCCCCATTCTGCTGGTGAATATTGGAAGAAAGGCTCTTTACCACTGGCAGTCATTGGAAGAAGGGCCCCATTACACTGGTGGTCATTGGAAGAAGGGATCTATTACAATGGTGGTCATTGGAAGAAGGGTACCATTACAAGAGTTGGTCATTTGAGGAAGGGCCCCATTCCACTGCTGGTCATTAGATGAAGGATACCATTACACTGGTGGTGATTGAAGGAAGGGTACCAATACAATGGTGGTCATTTGAAGAAGGGCTCCATTACACTGGTGGTCATTGGAAGAAGGGTAGCATTACAATGGTGGTCATTGGAAGAAGGGCCCCATTTCACTGGTGGTCATTGGAAGAAAGGCTCTTTACCACTGGTTGTCACTGGAAGATGGACCCTATTACATTAGGGGTCATTGGAAGAAGGGTAAAATTACAATGGTGGTCATTTGAAGAAGGGCCCCATTCCACTGGTGGTCATTAGAAGAAGGGCCCCATTACACTGGTGGTCATTGGAAGAAGGGTACCATTACAATGGTGGTCATTGGAAGAAGGGCCCCATTACACTGGTGGTCATTGGAAGAAGGGCCTCATTCCACTTTTGGTCATTGGAAGAAAGGCTCTTTACCACTGGTGGTCACTGGAAGAAGGACCCCATTACACTAGAGGTCATTGGAAGAAGGGTACCACTACAATGGGGGTCATTTGAAGGAGGGCTCCCTTCCACTGGCGGTCATTAGAAGAAGAGCCCTATTACAATGACGGTCATTAGAAGAAGGGCCTCGTTCCACTGGTGGTCATTAGAAGAAGGGCCCCCTTATAATGGGGGTCATTGGAAGAAGGGTAGCAATACACTGGTTGGACATTTGAAGGAGGTTCCAGATCCAGAAGTTTCAGGAACCCTCTGCATCGCCCATTGCAACCAAATCCAAAAGCTTTGGAAAGGTCTTTGCCACCTATAGCAACCAGATCCAAAAGCTTCAAGAACTGTCTGTGTCTCCCATAGCAACCAGATCCAAAAGCTTCAGGAACTGTCTGCATCGCCCATTGCAACCAGATCCAAAAGCTTCAGGAACTGTCTGTGTTGCCCAGAGCAACCAGCATGTGAGTTGGGGAAGCTGAAATTCAGGTGAGACGACTGGCAAGACCCTATTTATACAGGCATGGGCCTAGGTGTCCCAACCCCAGATGAGAATGCTGATGACGTCGGCGTCTCTCACCTCCATCTTGGCTTTCTTCTGTGTTTTCCCCGCTTCCCCTTCACTCTCGGAGGAATCTTTTACCCTTTCCCGTTTGCTGCTCTTCGGGACTGAATCGTCCATGCGGCCTTTCTGTTTGGAGGGAAAAAAAAAGAAGAATAAATGTGGAATTTACACAGCCCCACCCTTCTTTCTCTCCATCTCCGACAAGGAAACATAAAGATCAATACTGATGTCTTAATGGCGTAACCCATGGCAACCAGATCTCGTCTCTTAAATGTGGCGCTAGTACAAGATGGAATCCTGTTCGCTTATTACTCATCACCATGAGCCTCATTCCGAGGCGGTCTGTAAATTATGGCGGCAATAAATCAGCGGATTCTGGTAGCTGGGTCAGCATTGTTTATGGGCGGATAATCCAACATGGAGCGTTTACCTGCAGGTAAGGACGGACGATCGCCCCGGGATGCAAACATCGGCTTCCAGAGGTGATCACTGTCCCTAACCACAGGTATTCGCTACTGGTGTGATTACTCGCCACAAATATGGCCGCTGTCAGCATGTCATCCATTTACATGGCCACAGCTAAATGTAAAGAGCTGCAAGAATCCATAGACCGGCACTAATCCCCCCTGAAGCAGCCCAAAAGCTTTAGGAACTGTCTGCGTCGCCCATAGCAACCGGATCCAAAGGCTTCAGGAACTTTCTGCAAATCCCATAGCAACCAGATCCACATACTTCAGGAACTGTCTGTGTCACCCATAGCAACCAGATCCAAAGACTTCAGCAACTGTATGTGTCACCCATAGCAACCAGATCCAAAAGCTTCAGGAACTGTATGTGTCGCCCATGGCAACCAGATCCTAACACTACAGGAACTGTCTGTGTCACCCATAGCAACCAGATCCAAAAGCTTCTGGAATGGTCTGTGGCACTCATAGCAACCAGATCCAAAAGCTTCAGGAACTGTCTGTGTCTCCCATAGCAACCAGATCCAAAAGCTTCAGGAACTGTATGTGTAGCCTATAGCAACCAGATCCAAAAGCTTCAGGACTGTCTGCCTCACCTATAGCAATCAGATCCAAACACTTCAGGAACGGTCTGCGGTACCCATAGCAACCAGATCCAAAAGCTTCAGGAACTGTCGGCATCGCCCATAGCAACCGGATGCAAAGGCTTCAGGAACTGTATGTGTCACCCATAGCAACTAGATCCAACCGCTTTAGGAACTGTCTGTGTCGCCCATGGCAACCAGATCCTAACGCTAAAGAAACTGTCTGTGTCACCCATAGCAACCAGATCCAAAAGCTTCAGGAACTGTCTGTGTCGCCTATAACAACCAGATCCAAAAGCTTCAGGAACTGTCTGCATCACCCATAGCAACCGGATCCAAAGGCTTCAGGAACTGTCTGTGTCACCCATAGCAACTAGATCCAACCGCTTTAGGAACTGTCTGTGTCGCCCATGGCAACCAGATCCTAACGCTACAGGAACTGTCTGTGTCACCCATAGCAACCAGATCCAAGAGCTTCAGGACTGTCTGCGTCACCCATAGCAATAAGATCCAAACAGCTTCAGGAACGGTCTGCGGTACCCATAGCAACCAGATCTAATATTTTCAGGAACTGTCTGCGTCGCCCATAGCAACCGGATCCAAAGGCTTCAGGAACTGTATGTGTCACCCATAGCAACTAGATCCAACCGCTTTAGGAACTGTCTGTGTTGCCCATGGCAACCAGATCCTAACGCTACAGGAACTGTCTGTGTCACCCATAGCAACCAGATCCAAAAGCTTCAGGAACTGTCTGTGTCGCCTACAGCAACCAGATCCAAAAGCTTCAGGAACCACCTGCATCGCCCATAGCGGCCAGATCCAAACACTTCAGGAACCATCTGCGGTACCCATAGCAACCAGATCTAATAGCTTCAGGAAATGTCTGCATTGACCACTGCAACCAGATCCAAACACTATAGAAACTCTCTGTGTCGCCATTAGAAATCAGATCTAAGAGCTTAAGGAACAGTCTGTGTCTCCCATAGCAACCAGATGCATAAGCTACAGAACTTTCTGCATTGCCCATAACTGTCTGCATCGCCCATAGCAACCAGATCCAAAAGCTTTAGGAACTGTCTGCATCGTCCATAGCAAACAGATCTAAAGCTTCAATAATTGTCTGTGTTTCCCATAGCAACCAGATCCAAAAGTTTCAGGAACAGTCTGCATCATCCATAGCAACGAGATCCTTGCTGTCACTGCTGGATGTGCTGATGGCACCCGGGGACCCGTGCTCTATGTTTGGCTGGTGGGCTCACGCTCTCCTTTTTCTTTTAGGAACTGTCTGCATCATCATAGCAACCAGATTCAAAAGCTTCAGGAACTGTCTGTGTCCCCCATAGCAACCAGATTAAATTGCTTCAATAATTGTCTGAGTCGCCCATTGCAACCAGATCCAAAAGCTTCATGAACTGTCTGCATTGCCCATAACATTCAGATTTACAGATTCAGGAACTCTCTGTGTCTTCCATAGCAACCAGATCCAAAAGCTTCAGGAACTGTCAGCATTGTCCATAGCAACCAGATCCAAACTCTTTAGGAAATATCTGCATTGCACATATCAACCAGATCCAAAAGCTTCAGGAACTGTCTGTGTCGCCTACAGCAACCAGATCCAAAAGCTTCAGGAACCACCTGCATCGCCCATAGCGGCCAGATCCAAACACTTCAGGAACCATCTGCGGTACCCATAGCAACCAGATCTAATAGCTTCAGGAAATGTCTGCATTGACCACTGCAACCAGATCCAAACACTATAGAAACTCTCTGTGTCGCCATTAGAAATCAGATCTAAGAGCTTAAGGAACAGTCTGTGTCTCCCATAGCAACCAGATGCATAAGCTACAGAACTTTCTGCATTGCCCATAACTGTCTGCATCGCCCATAGCAACCAGATCCAAAAGCTTTAGGAACTGTCTGCATCGTCCATAGCAAACAGATCTAAAGCTTCAATAATTGTCTGTGTTTCCCATAGCAACCAGATCCAAAAGTTTCAGGAACAGTCTGCATCATCCATAGCAACGAGATCCTTGCTGTCACTGCTGGATGTGCTGATGGCACCCGGGGACCCGTGCTCTATGTTTGGCTGGTGGGCTCACGCTCTCCTTTTTCTTTTAGGAACTGTCTGCATCATCATAGCAACCAGATTCAAAAGCTTCAGGAACTGTCTGTGTCCCCCATAGCAACCAGATTAAATTGCTTCAATAATTGTCTGAGTCGCCCATTGCAACCAGATCCAAAAGCTTCATGAACTGTCTGCATTGCCCATAACATTCAGATTTACAGATTTAGGAACTCTCTGTGGCTTCCATAGCAACCAGATCCAAAAGCTTTAGGAACTGTCTGCATTGTCCATAGCAACCAGATCCAAGCACTACAGGAACTGTCTGTGTTGCCCATAGCAACCAGATTCCCACCCTTTTAACCATGCAAGTTACAGGGTGAAATGAAGGATCTGGTTGCTAGGGGCAACAGGCAGATCATTGTATGAGGCCCTTTATTTGTCTTTCTCACCTTGGCAGGTGGCCGGCCCTTCTCACATTTGCTGTCACTGCTGGATGTGCTGATGGCACCCGGGGACGCCCTCCCCCGCGCTCTCCGTTCCTCCCGTGGGCCCACGCTCTCCTTTTTCCTTCCGCTCCTCATCGACATCTTCACAGAACCGAGCAGGGAGAAGACGGGAAAAAATGGCGGTTAGCGGTGGCGGTTTATATTTTGTTACGTCACAATTACATTTTAAGACAATTCAGATTCCAGGCCTCCCGGTGACCCTGAAAGTGAACCCTTCCGGCCCCACTTACACCGGCCCCCTGCGCTCGATTTACACCGGCCTCCTGCGCTCGATTTACACCGGCCTCCTGCGCTCGATTTACACTGCCCCCCTGCGCTCGATTTATACCGTCCCCCTGCGCTCAATCTACACCGGCCCCCCTGTGCTCGATTTACACCGGCCCCCTGCGTTCGATTTACACCGGCCCCATGCACATGATTAACACCGGCCACCTGCGCTTGATTTACACCGCCCCCCCCCTGCGCTTGATTTACACTGGCCTCCTGCGCTTCATTTACATCGCCCCCCCCCTGCGCTTGGTTTACACCGCCCTCGCCCCCCCCGCGCTTGATTTACACCAGCCCCCCTGCGCTTGATTTACATCGCCCCCCCCCCTGCGCTTGATTTACATCGCCCCCCCCTGCGCTTGATTTACATCGCCCCCCCTGCGCTTGATTTACATCGCCCCCCCTGCGCTTGATTTACGTTGGCCCCCTGCGCTTGATTTACACCGGCCCCCCTGCGCTTGATTTACACCGGCCTCCCTGCGCTTGATTTACATCGCCCCCCCTGCGTTTGATTTACGTCGGCCCCCTGCGCTTGATGTACACCGGCCCCCCTGCGCTTGATTTACACCGGCCTCCCTGCGCTTGATTTACACCGCCCCCCCGCGCTTGATTTACATCGGCCCCCTGCGCTTGATTTACACCGGCCTCCTGCGCTTGATTTACACGCCCCCCCCCCCCTGTGCTTGATTCACACAGGCCTCCCTGTGCTTGATTTACACCGCCCCCTGCCCTTGATTTACACCGGCCTCCTGCGCTTGATTTACACGCCCCCCCCCTGCGCTTGATTTGCACCGGCCCCCCTGCGCTTGATTTACACGCCCTCCCCCTGTGCTTGATTTACACCGGCCTCCTGCGCTTGATTTGCACCGGCCTCCTACGCTTGATTTACAGAGGCCCCCCTGCGCTTGATTTACATCACCCCCCCTGCGCTTGATTTATATCGCCCCCCCCCCCTGCGCTTGATTTACGTCGGCCCCCTGCGCTTGATTTACACCGGCCTCCCTGCGCTTGATTTACATCGCCCCCCCTGCGCTTGATTTACACCGGCCCCCCTGCGCTTGATTTACATCGCCCCCCCCCCCCCGCGCTTGATTTACACCAGCCCCCCTGCGCTTGATTTACATCGCCCCCCTGCGCTTGATTTACATGGCCCCCCCCTGCGCTTGATTTACGTCGGCCCCCTGCGCTTGATCTACACCGGCCTCCCTGCGCTTGATTTACACCGGCCTCCCTGCGCTTGATTTACACCGCCCCCCCCCCTGCGCTTGATTTACACCGGCCTCCTGCGCTTGATTTACACCGGCCTCCTGCGCTTGATTTACACGCCCCCCCCCCCCTGTGCTTGATTCACACAGGCCTCCCTGTGCTTGATTTGCACCGCCCCCCCTGCGCTTGATTTGCACCGGCCCCCCTGCGCTTGATTTACACGCCCCCCCCCCTGTGCTTGATTTACACCGGCCTCCTGCGCTTGATTTACACCAGCCCCCCTGCGCTTGATTTACATCGCCCCCCCTGCGCTTGATTTACATCGCCCCCCCCCCCTGCGCTTGATTTACGTCGGCCCCCTGCGCTTGATTTACACCGGCCCCCCTGCGCTTGATTTACACCGGCCCCCCTGCGCTTGATTTACATCGCCCCCCCTGCGCTTGATTTACACCGGCCCCCCTGCGCTTGATTTACATCGCCCCCCCCCGCGCTTGATTTACACCAGCCCCCCTGCGCTTGATTTACATCGCCCCCCCTGCGCTTGATTTACATCGCCCCCCCCTGCGCTTGATTTACGTCGGCCCCCTGCGCTTGATCTACACCGGCCTCCCTGCGCTTGATTTACACCGGCCCCCCTGCGCTTGATTTACACCGGCCTCCCTGCGCTTGATTTACACCGCCCCCCCCCCTGCGCTTGATTTACACCGGCCTCCTGAGCTTGATTTACACCGGCCTCCTGCGCTTGATTTACACGCCCCCCCCCCCTGTGCTTGATTCACACAGGCCTCCCTGTGCTTGATTTACACCGCCCCCTGCCCTTGATTTACACCGGCCTCCTGCGCTTGATTTACACGCCCCCCCCCCCTGTGCTTGATTTACACCGGCCTCCTGCGCTTGATTTGCACCGCCCCCCCTGCGCTTGATTTGCACCGGCCCCCCTGCGCTTGATTTACACGCCCCCCCCCCTGTGCTTGATTTACACCGGCCTCCTGCGCTTGATTTACACCAGCCCCCCTGCGCTTGATTTACATCGCCCCCCCTGCGCTTGATTTACATCGCCCCCCCCCCTGCGCTTGATTTACGTCGGCCCCCTGCGCTTGATTTACACCGGCCCCCCTGCGCTTGATTTACACCGGCCTCCCTGCGCTTGATTTACATCGCCCCCCCTGCGCTTGATTTACACCGGCCCCCCTGCGCTTGATTTACATCGCCCCCCCCCGCGCTTGATTTACACCAGCCCCCCTGCGCTTGATTTACATCGCCCCCCCTGCGCTTGATTTACATCGCCCCCCCCCTGCGCTTGATTTACGTCGGCCCCCTGCGCTTGATCTACACCGGCCTCCCTGCGCTTGATTTACACCGGCCCCCCTGCGCTTGATTTACACCGGCCTCCCTGCGCTTGATTTACACCGCCCCCCCCCCTGCGCTTGATTTACACCGGCCTCCTGCGCTTGATTTACACCGGCCTCCTGCGCTTGATTTACACGCCCCCCCCCCCCTGTGCTTGATTCACACAGGCCTCCCTGTGCTTGATTTACACCGCCCCCTGCCCTTGATTTACACCGGCCTCCTGCGCTTGATTTACACGCCCCCCCCCCCCTGTGCTTGATTTACACCGGCCTCCTGCGCTTGATTTGCACCGCCCCCCCTGCGCTTGATTTGCACCGGCCCCCCTGCGCTTGATTTACACGCCCCCCCCCCTGTGCTTGATTTACACCGGCCTCCTGCGCTTGATTTACACCAGCCCCCCTGCGCTTGATTTACATCGCCCCCCCTGCGCTTGATTTACATCGCCCCCCCCCCCTGCGCTTGATTTACGTCGGCCCCCTGCGCTTGATTTACACCGGCCCCCCTGCGCTTGATTTACACCGGCCCCCCTGCGCTTGATTTACATCGCCCCCCCCCCGCGCTTGATTTACACCAGCCCCCCTGCGCTTGATTTACATCGCCCCCCCTGCGCTTGATTTACATCGCCCCCCCCTGCGCTTGATTTACGTCGGCCCCCTGCGCTTGATCTACACCGGCCTCCCTGCGCTTGATTTACACCGGCCTCCCTGCGCTTGATTTACACCGCCCCCCCCCCCCTGCGCTTGATTTACACCGGCCTCCTGCGCTTGATTTACGTCGGCCCCCTGCGCTTGATTTACACCGGCCCCCCTGCGCTTGATTTACACCGGCCTCCCTGCGCTTGATTTACACCGCCCCCCCCCCTGCGCTTGATTTACACCGGCCTCCTGCGCTTGATTTACACCGGCCTCCTGCGCTTGATTTACACGCCCCCCCCCCCCTGTGCTTAATTCACACAGGCCTCCCTGTGCTTGATTTACACCGCCCCCTGCCCTTGATTTACACCGGCCTCCTGCGCTTGATTTACACGCCCCCCCCCCTGTGCTTGATTTACACCGGCCTCCTGCGCTTGATTTGCACCGCCCCCCCTGCGCTTGATTTGCACCGGCCCCCCTGCGCTTGATTTACACGCCCCCCCCCTGTGCTTGATTTACACCGGCCTCCTGCGCTTGATTTACAGAGGCCTCCCTGCGCTTGATTTACACCGCCCCCCCTACACTTGATTTACACCGGCCTCCTGCGCTTGATTTACACTGGCCTCCTGCACTTTATTTACATCGCCCCCTGCACTTTATTTACACTGGACTCCTGCGCTTGATTTACACCGACCTCCTGCACTTTATTTACACCGGCCCCCTGCACTTTATTTACACTGCCCCCTGCGCTCGATTTACACCTTGAATATCCGCCATTTCAAACACGGTCCCTCCTAGGACAATTGAAGGTATGGAGGGAGGACGGGGGGGGGGGGGGGGGTAATGGAGGGGGAGGTACAGGGGGGGCACTCACCGAGTCTTTGTTCTGTCGGGTTTTCATATTGTAGGGTGGAGGAGCCCCATTTCTTCGACGGGATCAGATAACGTAAACTGCCCCACAGACCCGCGCCCCACCGGCCAGGCTGATAAGGAGTATGGGGGGGGGGGGGAGGGGACCAATATCCGGGCAGGTAAGGCCTACCTGAGAAGAGAAAAAAACCCTTTTTAGTTTCAGGACAATTATTCATTTCAAATCTCTAGAAAAGAATAAAAAATACATATGAGGGACATAGGATTTGTATTTCTGTCCATCCACTCCTGGGATTTACACAGCTCTGCCACACAGCACAGAGAGGTCAGTGACCTTTCTATCCCTTTTTGCAGTTAGAGCGTATCTAAAATCCAAGAACAGAAATATAACGCATTTCATGTATTATTGGTAATTAGATGTGGTGGCGGCATTTGTTTTATTTCAGGCTTTTTTTTTTTTTCACTTTATTTTGACCCTGTGATCCTGCCAATAACACACTTCCTGTCTTAGGGTGACAACGCTCACTGACTGCACTGTATCTATGGAGAAGAATGTGGGAGCGGCGGCGGTAACTATGAGGGTTCCTGCATGCCGGACGCTTAGACATTGTTCATATATACATGTCGGCCAGGAGCGCTGGCAGCGGCCAATGGGGCTCCTGTACTCCGGATGCTGACACTTTCTTATTACTGACATGCCAGGAAGGAGCGCTGGCAGCAGCCAATGGGGTCCTGGTACACCGGACGCTTATACATTGTTGGTGTTGAGATATCAGTCAGCGGCGACCAATCGGATCCATAGATGCCAAATGCTTTTATATTGCTGGGTCAGGAGCAAAAGTGGCGACCAATTGGATCCCTGGATCCCTTGATGATTGCACATTTCTGGGTCAGGTGCAGCAGCGGCGACCAATTGGATCCCTGGATGCCGAATGCTTTTATATTTCTGGGTCAGGCGCAGCAGTGGCGACCAATTGGAGATGCTTGCACATTGTTGGGTCAGGCACAAAAGCGGGGACCAATTGGGTACCTGGATCCCTTAAAGCTTGCACATTGTTGGGTCAGGCGCAGCAGCGGCGACCAAATGGGTCCCTGGAAGTCAGATGCTTGCACATTGCTGGGTCAGATGCAGCAGCAACCCACTGGATCCCTGGATGCTTTTATATAGCTGGGTCAGGTGCAGCTGTTGCGACCAATTGGATCCCTGGATCCCTTGAAGCTTGCTCATTGCTGGGTCAGGTGCAGCAGCGGCGACCAATTGGATCCCTGGAAGCTGCATGCTTTTATATTGCTGGGTCAGGTGGAGCAGCGGTGACCGACTGGGTCCCTGGAAGTCGGATGCTTGCACATTGCTGGGTCAGGTGCAGCAGGGACCCATTGGATCCCTGGATGCTTGCACATTGCTGGGTCAGGTGCAGCAGCGGCGACCAACTGGGTCCCTGGAAGTCGGATGCTTGCACATTGCTGGGTCAGGAGCAGCAGGGACCCATTGGATCCCTGGATGCTTGCACATTGCTGGGTCAAGAGCAGCAGCGGCAACCAATTGGATCCCTGGATGCTTTTATATTGCTGGGGCAGGAGCGGCGACCAACTGGGTCCCTGGAAGTCGGATGCTTGCACATTGCTTGGTCAGGAGCAGTAGCGACCTATTGGATCCCTGGATGCTTGCACATTGCTGGGTCAGGTGCAGCAGCGGCGACCAACTGGGTCCCTGGAAGTCGGATGCTTGCACATTGCTGGGTCAGGTGCAGCAGCGACCCATTGGATCCCTGGATGCTTGCACATTGCTGGGTCAAGAGCAGCAGCGGCAACCAATTGGATCCATGGATGCCGGATGCTTTTATATTGCTGGGTCAGGGGCAGCAGCGGCGACCAATTGGATCCCTGGATGCTGGATCCTTCACATTGGTGGGTCAGGTGCAACAGCGGCGACCAATTGGATCCCTGGATGCTTTTATATTGCTGGGTCAGGGGCAGCAGCAGCAGCGACCAACTGGATCCCTGGAAGTCGGATGCTTGCACATTGCTGGGTCAGGCATAAAAGTGGTGACCAATTGGATCCCTGGATGCCGGATGCTTGCACATTCTTGATATTAATATGTCGGCCAGGAGAAGCGACAGCCAATAGGGTCCCTGCTTGCCCGAAGCTTACACATTATTGATATTGACTTGTCGGCCAGGAGCCCCAACTGTGGCCAAATGGTTCCCTGGATGTGGGACACCAACGCATTGTTTTTACTGATACTGGCCAGGAGCAGCGGCCAATAAGGTTCCTATATGCTGGACGCTTACACATTCTTAATGCGGACATGCCAGGAAGGAGCAGCAGCGGCCAATTGGGTCCCGGTACACCGGATGCTTCTTCACTGGGTCAGGTGCCGCAGTGGCTGGATGCTGAGTGGTTGCACATTCTTGATATTGACTTAGTAAATGAGGGGGAGCTCTGCTGACTTCTATCATCCAATCATGTGCAAGAAAAAATGCAAGTGGTTCCCCCAATCCTAAAAACTTGCTGCACGTGGCAGTCTCTCCACTTGTGAATACCTGGGTGTGCCGCTGTACTCACTCTGTCCTCCTTGCTGCTCCTCAGCACTCCATCTTACACCCAACTCCTCTGCTAGCATGGCTCCTCATATTTAAGGGCTGACCTGTCCACCCTACCAGAGCATTCTGCCTGAGGATTGGCCAAGTTCCCTCAAGTATGCAGATCAGTCCCTCCTGGCCTCCGCCCACTAATTTCTAGAAGCTTCTCCAAACTTCTACATCCAGGGGGAGGTACCAGAGATCTGTCTCTGTGAGCCATCCAGCCTGACCTGCAGTAACCCAGACCCACTTTTTAGACTTTTTGTAAGTTAGGGGTTGATTTATTAAAGGCAAATAGGCTGTGAACTTTGCAAAGTGCAGTTGCTCAGGAGCTTAGTGTTGTGCCAGTGTCATTTCAGTCCTGCCCCCCCCCCCCCCCCTGGCTAGCCGCCGCTGAGCTCCTTCCCCTGCCCCTACCCGCACTCACAGCAGGGACAAGGAGACGACAAGAGGCAGAGGGGAAAGAGCCGGGAGGAGGTGCGCTGTGTTGTGCTCTCCCCTCCTGTTTCTCAGGAGCTTAGTGTTGTGCCAGTGTCATTTCAGTTCTGCCCCCCCTGGCTAGCCGCCGCTGAGTTCCTTCCCCTGCCCCTGCCCACACTCACAGCAGGGACAAGGAGACGGGAAAAGCAGAGGGGAAAGAGCCGGGAGGAGGTGCGCTGTGTTGTGCTCTCCCCTCCTGTTTCTCAGGAGCTTAGTGTTGTGCCAGTGTCATTTCAGTTCTGCCCCCCCTGGCTAGCCGCCGCTGAGTTCCTTCCCCTGCCCCTGCCCACACTCACAGCAGGGACAAGGAGACGGGAAAAGCAGAGGGGAAAGAGCCGGGAGGAGGTGCGCTGTGTTGTGCTCTCCCCTCCTATTAGAAGAGCGCTGGTCTATACAACACATGAGACCGGGTCGCTCTTACTGTAGATCGCACTTTACTCACACTCTCTCCTCCAAAGGCTGCTCGCCTCCCGGCAGCAGGAAATGTGGATAGGGGGAGGTGTGAGTACAGTGTGATCTACAGTAAGAGCGATCCGGTCTCATGTGTTGTATAGACCAGCGCTCTTCTGATAGGAGGGGAGAGCACAACACAGCGCACCTCCTCCCGGCTCTTTCCCCTCTGCCTCTTCTCGTCTCCTTGTCCCTGCTGTGAGCGCGGGTAGGGGCAGGGGAAGGAGCTCAGCAGCGGCTAGCCAGGGGAGGCAGAACTGAAATGACACTGGCACAACACTAAGCTCCTGAGCAACAGGAGGGGAGAGCACAACACAGCGCACCTCCTCCCGGCTCTTTCCCCTCTACCTCTTCTCGTCTCCTTGTCCCTGCTGTGAGCGCGGGTAGGGGCAGGGGAAGGAGCTCAACAGCGGCTAGCCAGGGGGGGGGGGGGGCAGAACTGAAATGACACTGGCACAACAGTAAGCTCCTGAGCAACAGGAGGGGAGAGCACAACACAGCTCACCTCCTCCCGGCTCTCTCCTCTCTGCCTCTTCTCGTCTTCTTGTCCCGGTTGTGAGTGCGGACGGGGGGAGGGGCAGGGGATGGAGCTCAGCGGCGGCCGGCCAGGGGGGCAGAACTGAAATGGCACTGGCACAACCCACCCCAGCACCCCCTAAATCCGGTCATGTGTGTCTCTCACCCAGCAACTGAAAGCCGACAGGAGGGAAAGGGAGAGAAACCAACTTTTAGTTGCTGGGTGAGAGACGCAGAGTGGATTTTTCCTTCTCTGCTCCACCGATCCTCCTGCTATCTGGGCCCTCTGTGTGCCCAGGCCCCCTAAAGGAGGACCGGTGGTCCCCCCCCCCATCAGTGACCCTGCCCCCCCCCCCCAGTGTGTACACAATTTTCCACATCCAGACTTTCCAAATGAAAATTCCCGAAGGGACAAACCCCCCAAATTTTTCTGGTACTTGAACAGAACGAACGATTTTCATTTAATAAGTGCCGTTTTCTACCGACAGAATAATAAGGGCGTCCGTGATGTCACCGGCGCTCGCTCATTTCTGACATTTTTCCCAGTCGTGCGCAAAAACATTTTTTTAAACTTCTCCAATGTAAAGAAACTTCTATGGGATGGTGATAGGGACCGGGAAATTAGATCGATCGGTTCACGGCTCGTCTTGGCTTTGCAACATATTTTTTTTTCCCTTTGCGATTCCTGGATAGCGCTGCCCTAAACCGGAGCTTCTCTACGCCTAGAAGGCAGAACCCCCCCCCCCCCCCACACTCATACTGTACACAGCACATCCCCCGCTCTGCACTCCTTCTCACCTCCTGCTGGAACCCAGCGTGAACTTTGTGTCATGTGGCTGCTCAGGAGGGGGCGGGGCTTAGTAGCGTTCCCAGGTGTGGAAGTCATGTGACCTCCTCACCTTCACAGCAGAGTTCCCTGTGCAAGACTGGCTCATTCATTTCTGCACAAGGAAGGAGTGATGGTGGTGCAGGGCGCTGGGCATGCTGTCACTTGTAGTTCCACGGTGGCCGATAAATTCACATTCATTCCTTTATTGTCCTGAGCGCGTTTTGTCTATTTTACTTTTGTTCATTCGCAATTAGCGTTTCGCAAACGTGCGCAAAATTGCAACGTGTTTTTGCGCCGCACTCATTCAGCAGTCCATTGATTTCAATGTGCGGCTTGCGTAACTTTTTTTGAGAGTCTTTTAACCGCACCTAAAAAAAATCGCAAATCGCAGCAAAACCCTGTAAGGAGGTGTATGACAGCCTCAGCCCGGGGTCCAGCCAGGCCACGCCTCCTAACGTGTTTCACTCCGCCCCTGGAACGTAATGACACGTTTTGGCGAATTTGATCCACGCATTTTCTTACACAATCGGCACGTCTTTTTTTTTTTAACCATGCTTGGGGATCGATTAAAAATGAACGGCAATGTTACGTGCTACAGACGGTTTTTCTCCCGCGTTCAAAATTATAAACGCAGTCCTAGGACCCATTCACACCTCTGCGCCCTGCTGTGTTGCGCTAACATACGTGCAATAAAGAGCATTGCGTTACGGCGGCCTTTTTTAAACTAATAGGCTGCCAATTAGGATTAGGGTTAGGATTAGAGTCAGGGTTAGGATTAGAGTCAGGGTTAGGATTAGAGTTAGGGTTAGGATTAGAGTCAGGGTTAGGGTTAGAGTCAGCATTAGGGTTAGAGTCAGGGTTAGAGTCAGGGCTAGGGTTAGGGTTATAGTTAGGGTTAGAGTAAGGGTTAGGGTTAGAGGGTTACGGTTTTAGTAAGGGTTACGGTTAGGGTTAGGTTAGAGTTAGGGTTAGAGTAAGGGCTACAGTTAGGGCTAGGGTTATGGTTAGGGTTAGAGGTAGGCCTACGGTTAGGGTTAGATTAAGGGCTACAGTTAGGGTTAGAGCTATGGTTAGGGTTAGAGTGAGGGTTATGGTTAGGGTTAGGGTTAGGGTTAGGGTTTGAGTTAGAGTTAGGGTTACGGTTAGAGTTAGGGTTAGAGTTCAGGTCAGAGTTAGGGTTACAGTTAGAGTTAGGGTTAGGTTTAGTGTTAGGTTTAGAGTTAGGGTTAGAATTAGGGTTAGAGTCAGAGTTAGGGTTAGGTTTATGGTTAGAGTCAGGGTTACGGTTAGAATCAGGGTTAGGGTTAGAGTCAGGGTTAGAGTCAGAATTAGGGTTAGAGTTAGGGTTAGGATTAGAGTCAGGGTTAGAGTCAGCATTAGGGTTAGAGTCAGGGTTAGGGTTAGAGTCAGGGCTAGGGTTAGCGTCAGCATTAGGGTTAGGGTTAGAGTAAGGGTTAGGGTTAGAGGGTTACGGTTTTAGTAAGGGTTACGGTTAGGTTAGAGTTAGGGTTAGAGTTCGGGTCAGAGTTAGTTAGAGTCAGGGTTAGGGTTAGGGTGAGAGTAAGGGTTATGGTTAGGTTAGAGTTGGGGTTAGAGTTCAGGTCAGAGTTCGGGTTAGAGTTAGGGTTATAGTCAGGGTTAGGGTTACAGTTAGAGTCAGCATTAGAGTTAGGGTTAGGGTTAGAGTTAGGGTTACAGTTAGAGTTAGGGTTAGGGTTAGAGTCAGCATTAGAGTTAGGGTTAGAGATAGGGTTAGGGTTAGAGTTAGGGTTAGAGTTAGGGTTACAGTTAGAGTTAGGGTTAGGGTTAGAGTTTGGGTTAGAGATAGGGTTAGAGTAAGGGTTAGGGTTAGAGTTAGGGTTAGGGTTAGAGTTAGGGTTAGGGTTAGAGTTAGGGTTAGGGTTAGAGTTAGGGTTAGAGTAAGGGTTAGGGTTAGAGTCAGCATTAGAGTTAGGGTTAGAGTTAGGGTTACAGTTAGGGTTACAGTTAGGGTTAGAGTAAGGGTTAGGGTTAGAGTTAGGGCTAGGGTTAGAGTCAGCATTAGAGTTAGGGTTAGAGATAGGGTTAGGGTTTGGGTTAGAGATAGGGTTACAGTTAGATTCAGGGTTAGAGATAGGGTTAGGGTTAGAGTTAGGGTTACAGTTAGAGTTAGGGTTAGGGTTAGAGTTAGGGTTAGAGTTAGGGTTAGGGTTAGAGTAAGGGTTAGAGTTAGAGTTAGAGGTAGGGTTAGGGTTAGAGTTAGGGTTAGAGTAAGGGCTAGGGTTAGAGTCAGCATTAGAGATAGGGTTAGAGTTAGGGTTAGGGTTAGGGTTAGAGTAAGGGTTAGGGTTAGGGTTAGAGTTAGGGTTAGGGTTAGAGTAAGGGTTAGAGTTAGGGTTACAGTTAGAGTTAGGGTTAGGGTTAGAGTTTGGGTTAGAGATAGGGTTAGAGTAAGGGTTAGGGTTAGAGTTAGGGTTAGAGTTAGGGTTAGGGTTAGAGTTAGGGTTAGGGTTAGAGTTAGGGTTAGAGTAAGGGTTAGGGTTAGAGTCAGCATTAGAGTTAGGGTTAGAGTTAGGGTTACAGTTAGGGTTACAGTTAGGGTTAGAGTAAGGGTTAGGGTTAGAGTTAGGGCTAGGGTTAGAGTCAGCATTAGAGTTAGGGTTAGAGATAGGGTTAGGGTTTGGGTTAGAGATAGGGTTACAGTTAGATTCAGGGTTAGAGATAGGGTTAGGGTTAGAGTTAGGGTTACAGTTAGAGTTAGGGTTAGGGTTAGAGTTAGGGTTAGAGTTAGGGTTAGGGTTAGAGTAAGGGTTAGAGTTAGAGGTAGGGTTAGGGTTAGAGTTAGGGTTAGAGTAAGGGCTAGGGTTAGAGTCAGCATTAGAGATAGGGTTAGAGTTAGGGTTAGGGTTAGGGTTAGAGTAAGGGTTAGGGTTAGGGTTAGGGTTAGAGTTAGGGTTAGGGTTAGAGTAAGGGTTAGGGTTAGAGTTAGAGGTAGGGTTAGGGTTAGAGTAAGGGCTAGGGTTAGAGTAAGGGTTAGGGTTAGAGTCAGCATTAGAGATAGGGTTAGAGTTAGGGTTAGAGTTAGAGGTAGGGTTAGGGTTAGAGTTAGGGTTAGAGTAAGGGCTAGGGTTAGAGTAAGGGTTAGGGTTAGAGTCAGCATTAGAGATAGGGTTAGAGTTAGGGTTAGGGTTAGGGTTAGAGTAAGGGTTAGGGTTAGAGTCAGCATTAGAGATAGGGTTAGAGTTAGGGTTAGGGTTAGGGTTAGGGTTAGGGTTAGAGTTAGGGTTAGAGTCAGCATTAGAGTTAGGGTAACCATATTATTTAACACTAACCCTAACAGGAGGCTCTGGAAACACAAAGTTTCCTGCACCACTTTGATGTGACTCTGAGTGGCAGAGAGTGTAAAGTTGCATCAGAGTTGCACTCCATGAACAGATCCGTCATACTTTACTATAAGAAAAAAAAAAACACACAAAGCGCATCAAAGCAGCAACACGCGTGTTTTTGTTGCAGGTCTATTGAAGTCGGTTACATGCACAGCGCCCCCTGTTGCAGGAAAACAAAGTCCCCGACCCCTTCCAAAAATCGCACCTGCTGAGAACGCACGGATGTGAACCAGATCCATAGGAAACCATGGCGAATGGACTGCAGAGCGTTTCTGCACAATGCAGTAAAAAAACGCACAGATGTGAACCAATGGGTAAGAGGGAAATTATTATGGGATGTCCGGGTGAAAGTGCAACCTAACCAGTGTAATGGAGTTGTGACTTCGAATGCAATGAACCCCTCCCCCCCCCCATGTTCCTCCAGGGGCCGCTCACACCATAAACCATATCTGGGATCTCCGGAGATCAGGATTGGTTGGCGCTGTGAGATAACGCTTATAAAACAATATCCCCCCCTCCCCCCCCCAAACCAAGAATGTGCAGAGCGCCCTCCGCAGAGCAGAACGAGCGACACCGCGAACGCCTCAACAAATGTCGTTTTATTTTTACAGCCGCGCTTTATTGTGTGATTCCATTTTACGGCTACAAAAATGTCTGTTTCTGGTTTTATTGTCGGCATAAAAATCGCTCTGTAAAGCCTTTCTTGTTTATTGTCGCCTGCCGAGTAAATCTACAACCGTCACTCCCACCGCGGCGTCTGCAACCGCGCGCTGACCTCCGACCTTCCCCGCTCTACAGGCTCTGATGTCACCGCACACTGTGAGCTTCTCACAATGTGCATTAGAAGCCGCAGCAAGCCTCAATTCCAGCATCATCTAGCCCTTTCCTCCCCAGCCTGACTGTCCATTGCCCCGCCCTTTTCAGTTATTGGATTTCACTGCTTTCAATCATGGAGGCTCAGCATCATATATGGGCGTTACCTATGCAAATACAGCCTGCCTAGGAACGCCCACTCCTCCAAAATCACACCCACCATTTACATAACTCCTCCCACTGCTTGCATCAATCAGTCTGTACAATCTCCATCGAATCGATTGTCAGCTCTGTAGTGCAAGGGATTGTGTGAACCAACGAATGTGCTGAGAATTTTCATTCAAAATTCTGTTTAGCTATGACCAGTTTAACCCCTTCAATATCGGACATTTTAACCCCCCCCCCCACCCCTTCCTGCCCAGGCCAAGTCTCAGCTTTCAGCTGTCACACTTTGAATGACAATTACGCGGTCATGCTGCACTTTACACATAGGACATATTTACCTTTTTTTCCACAGAGAGAATTTTTTTGGGTTGTATTTAAACCCCACTGGGGTTTTAGCGGCACTGATGAGGCTGCACTGACAGGCATCTCTGATGGGTGACACTGATGGGCAGTACTGATGGGCACTGATAGGCAGTACTGATAGGCAGCACTGATAGGCAGTACTAATAGGCGGCACTGATAGGCGGTACTAATAGGTGGCACTGATAGGCAGTACTGATAGTCGGCACTGATTGGTGGTACTGTTGGGCACTGATAGGCCATACTGATAGGCAGTACTGATAGGCGGCACTGATAGGTGGCACTGATAGGCGGTACTAATAGGTGGCACTGATAGGCGGTACTGATGGGCACTGAAAGGCAGTACTGATAGGTGGCACTAATATACGGTACTGATGGGCACTGACAGCTATCACTGATGGGCACTGACAGGCCTCACTGATGGGTAGTGATAGGCATCAATTATGGGCACAGATAGGCAGCACTCATGGGCATTATTAGGCATCACTGAAGGGGACTAACAGGCAGCACTGATGGGCACTGACAGCCTCAGGCATCACTGATGGGCACTGACAGGCCTCACTGATGGGCACTGACAGGCCTCACTGATGGGTAGTGACAGGCAGCACTGATGGGTAGTGACAGGCAGCACTGATGGGCACCGACAGGCCTCACTGATGGCTACTGATAGTCATCAATGATGGGCACGGATAAGCAGCACTCATGGGCATTATTAGGCATCACTGAAGGGCACTGACAGGGAGCACCAATGGGCACATTTGGCAGCACTGCTGGGCACTGACCGGCATTAATGATGGGCACAGTTGGCAGCACTGATGATCAGCCCTGTGTGGATTGCTGCTTACCAGCTCTCCTCTCCTCTCCTCTCATCAGGTACTGTCAGCAGGAGGAGAGGAATGCCGATAACCGGCAAATCCTGTTTATACTGTGATCAGATGTGATTGGACACTTGTGATCACATAGTAAAGGGCCGCTGTGATTGGCTCTTTACCCAAATCAGTGATCAGCTGTATTGGAAGGACGCAGGATGCAGAGAAGATTGTACAATCTGGTTGTATGGTGTATGGACGGCTCTGGATAGATTGGGCTGCAGGGAGGTACAATATCGCTGTGAGAATCAAGGCTGGGGCAAGGGGTGGGCAGGAGGGGGAGGTGCCCTGAGCACAGCGGAGCAAGGGGTGGGGGGGGGGTTAACACAAAAGCAGGAAAGGCTCTGGAGAAGGGTACAAAAGGCGGGTGCTGCAAACTTTTCAGGAATCTATTACAGCCCCCTGCTGGCCCCTCCCACAAGCCAAGATCTGCCTGCATTTTATAGAGAAGCACAGAGACCCAGTGATGATATCACCAGGTATAAAATAAGGCCCCTCCCACCAGCCATGATCTGCCTGCATTGCATAGAGAAGCACAGAGACCCAGTGATAATATCACCAGGTATAAAGTAAGGTGTGTAATGAAAACAGGAAGATTGGGGGGGGGGGGGGACAGGGAAAAAAAAATAAAAGGAAATTAAACCCTTCAGCCCCGGAAAATTTTCCCCCCTTCATGACCAGGCCATTATTTGTGTTTCGGCACTGCATGACTTTAACTGACAATTGCGCGGTCGTGCGACGCTGTACCCAAATAAAATTGACGTCCTTTTTCCCCACAAACAGAGCTTTCTTTTGGTGGTATTTGATCTCCTGTGCGATTTTTATTTTTTTGCGCTATAAATAAAAAAAGAGCGACAATTCTGAAAAAATAAAAATAAAAAATAATATATAAGATTATAAATAAGATTTCTGTAAGATCTTACCGTAAAATATTTTTCTCTGAAGTCAGTTTGGAAAATGGAAACTTACTGCACAGAGGACCGCCCACAGGACCGCCCACACAGTCTCAGCCGGGTCCCTGCAGCTGCAGGCTGCCTGAGAGCCAATCTAAGAGAGTCAGCTGACTCAGTACAGTGATGGGGGAGGAGCTACAGGAGGTTGGATGTCAGTGAAGACACGTGGATGGAGCCGAGAGACAGCACTGCAGGAGAACCGAATCCATTCCCCACCCGCCACTGCTACCACCCCCCCCCCCCCCCAGCACTGACACCCCCCCTCCTAGCACTGCCACTCACCCCCCCCTCCTAGCACTGACACCCCCCCTCCTAGGACTGCCACTCACCCCCCCCCCCCTCCTAGGACTGCCACTCACCCCCCCTCCCTCCTAGCACTGACACCCCCCCTCCTAGGACTGCCACTCACCCCCCCTCCCTCCTAGCACTGACACCCCCCCTCCTAGGACTGCCACTCACCCCCCCTCCTAGCACTGACACCCCCCCTCCTAGCACTGCCACTCACCCCCCCCTCCTAGCACTGACACCCCCCCTCCTAGCACTGCCACTCACCCCCACCCCCCTCCTAGCACTGACACCCCCCCCTCCTAGGACTGCCACTCACCCCACCCCCCTCCTAACACTGACACCCCCCCTCCTAGGACTGCCACTCACCCCACCCCCCTCCTAGCACTGACACCCCCCCTCCTAGGACTGCCACTCACCCCCCCCCTCCTAGCACTGCCACTCACCCCCCCCTCCTAGCACTGCCACTCACCCCCCCCTCCTAGGACTGCCACTCACCCCCCCCCTCCTAGGACTGCCACTCACCCCCCCTCCCTCCTAGCACTGACACCCCCCCTCCTAGGACTGCCACTCACCCCCCCCTCCTAGCACTGACACCCCCCCTCCTAGCACTGCCACTCACCCCCCCCTCCTAGCACTGACACCCCCCCTCCTAGCACTGCCACTCACCCCCACCCCCCTCCTAGCACTGCCACTCACCCCCCCTCCCTCCTAGCACTGACACCCCCCCTCCTAGGACTGCCACTCACCCCCCCCCCTCCTAGGACTGCCACTCACCCCCCCTCCCTCCTAGCACTGACACCCCCCCTCCTAGGACTGCCACTCACCCCCCCCCTCCTAGCACTGCCACTCACCCCCCCCCTCCTAGCACTGCCACTCACCCCCCCCCTCCTAGGACTGCCACTCACCCCCCCCCTCCTAGGACTGCCACTCACCCCCCCTCCCTCCTAGCACTGACACCCCCCCTCCTAGGACTGCCACTCACCCCACCCCCCTCCTAGCACTGACACCCCCCCTCCTAGGACTGCCACTCACCCCCCCCCCCTCCTAGGACTGCCACTCACCCCCCCTCCTAGGACTGCCACTCACCCCCCCCTCCTAGCACTGCCACTCACCCCCCCCCTCCTAGGACTGCCACTCACCCCCCCCCCTCCTAGGACTGCCACTCACCCCCCCTCCCTCCTAGCACTGACACCCCCCTCCTAGGACTGCCACTCACCCCACCCCCCTCCTAGCACTGACACCCCCCCTCCTAGGACTGCCACTCACCCCACCCCCCTCCTAGCACTGACACCCCCCTCCTAGGACTGCCACTCACCCCACCCCCCTCCTAGCACTGACACCCCCCCTCCTAGGACTGCCACTCACCCCACCCCCCTCCTAGCACTGACACCCCCCCTCCTAGGACTGCCACTCACCCCCCCTCCTAGCACTGACACCCCCCCCCCCTCCTAGCACATCCACTCATTCCACCCCTCCCCCATCACTGACACCCCCCCCCTTCCTACAACTGCCACTCATTAGACCCCCTCCCCCCAACACTGCCACCCACACCTCCCCCCCCTCCTAGCACCGCCACTCATCCCCCCCCCCTCCTAGCACTGCCACTCACACCCCCCTCTCCTAGCACTGCCACTCATTTCACCCCCTCCCCCAGCACTGCCTCCCACACCCCCCCCCTTCCTAGCACTGCCACTCATTCCCCCCCCCCTTGCAGTGCCACCCACACCCCCCCCCCTCCTAGCACTTCCACTCATTCCACCCCCTCCCCCAACATTGCCACCCACACCCCCCCCCTCCTAGCACTTCCACTCATTCCACCCCCTCCCCCAACATTGCCACCCACACCCCCCCCCCTCCTAGCACTTCCACTCATTCCACCCCCTCCCCCAACATTGCCACCCACACCCCCCCCCCCCCCCTAGCACTTCCACCCCCCTCCCCCCCAACACTGCCACCCCCCTCTTCCTAGCACTGACACTCATTCCTACCCCCCCCTCCCCCCAACATTGCCACCCACACGCCCCCCCCCCCCTCCTAGCACTGCCACTCATTCCACCCCTCTCCCAACGCTACCACCCCCCCCCCCCTTCCTAGCACTACCACTCATTCCTACCCCCTCCCCCCAACAATGACACCCACACCCCCCTCCCCTAGCACTGCCACTCATTCTACCCCCCCCCAGCACTGCCACTCATTACACCCCTCCCCCAACGCTACCACCCACACCCCCCCCCTCCTAGCACTGCCACTCATTCCACCCCCTCCCCCAACACTGACACCCACACCCCCCCCCTTCCTAGCACTGCCACTCATTAGACCCCCTCCCCCCAACATTGGCACCCACACCCCCCCCCCTTCCTAGCACTGTCACTCATTCCACCCCCTCCCCCCAAAACTGCCACCCACACCCCCCCTCCTATCACTGCCACTCATTCCTACCCCCCTCACCTAGCACTGCCACCCACACCTCCCCCTCTAGCACTGCCACTCATTCCACCCCCTCCCCCCCAGCACTAGTGATATCACTAGGTATAAGGCCCCTCCCACCAGCCATGATCTGCCTGCATTGCATAGAGAAGCACAGAGACCCAGTGATGACATAACCAGGTTGAAGGGGGGGAGGGGGGGGGGGTCTTTGTTGCGGGCGGTCGGGGTATATTTATTACTGGCTGCAGGGGATCTATTTTCCGTCTTTTTTTTGTTATCATTATCATATTTCATACAAATGACTTCGCACCCCATAATGATACCTGATTCTGTATTCTCCAAAAGGGGCGGTACTGAGAGGTGGGTAGGGGGTGGAACCAAGGAATGGTACTCGGAGGTGGGACCAAGGAATGGTGCTCAGGGGTGGGTAGTGGGTGGAACCAAGGAATGGTGCTCGGAGGTGGGTAGGGGGTGGAACCAAGGAATGGTGCTCGGAGGTTGATAGGGGGTGGAACCAAGGAATGGTGCTCAGAGGTGAGTAGGGGGTGGAACCAAGGAATGATGCTCGGAGGTTGATAGGGGGTGGAACCAAGGAATGGTGCTTGGAGGGTTGGGGGGGGGGACTAAAGACTGGTGCTCAGAGGTAGGTGTGGGGGGGGGGAACTAAGGACTGGTACTTGGAGACGGGTAGGGGGTGGAACCAAGGAATGGGGCTTAGGGCTGGGTAGGGGGTGGAACCAAGGAATGGTACTCGGAGGTGGGACCAAGGAATGGTGCTCAGGGGTGGGTAGTGGGTGGAACCAAGGAATGGTGCTCGGAGGTGGGTAGGGGGTGGAACCAAGGAATGGTGCTCGGAGGTTGATAGGGGGTGGAACCAAGGAATGGTGCTCAGAGGTGAGTAGGGGGTGGAACCAAGGAATGGTGCTCAGAGGTGAGTAGGGGGTGGAACCAAGGAATGATGCTCGGAGGTTGATAGGGGGTGGAACCAAGGAATGGTGCTTGGAGGGTTGGGGGGGGGGACTAAAGACTGGTGCTCAGAGGTAGGTGTGGGGGGGGGGGACTAAGGACTGGTACTTGGAGACGGGTAGGGGGTGGAACCAAGGAATGGGGCTTAGGGCTGGGTAGGGGGTGGAACCAAGGAATGGTACTCGGAGGTGGGACCAAGGAATGGTGCTCGGAGGTGGGTAGGGGGTGGAACCAAGGAATGGTGCTCGGAGGTGGGTAGGGGGTGGAACCAAGGAATGGTACTCGGAGGTGGGACCAAGGAATGGTGCTCGGAGGTGGGTAGGGGGTGGAACCAAGGAATGGTGGATAGGGGGTGGAACCAAGGAATGTTGCTTGGAGGGTGGGGGGGGACTAAAGACTGGTGCTCAGAGGTAGGTGTGGGGGAGGAAACTAAGGACTGGTACTTGGAGACGGGTAGGGGGTGGAACCAAAGAATGGGGCTCAGGGGTGGGTAGGGGGTGGAACCAAGGAATGGTACTCGGAGGTGGGACCAAGGAATGGTGCTCAGGGGTGGGTAGTGGGTGGAACCAAGGAAAGGTGCTCGGAGGTGGGTAGGGGGTGGAACCAAGGAATGGTGCTTGGAGGTGGGTAGGGGGTGGAACCAAGGAATTGTGCTCGGAGGTGGGTAGGGGGGTGGAACCAAGGAATGGTGCTCAGAGGTGGGTAGGGGGGTGGAACCAAGGAATGGTGCTCAGGGGTGTGTAGGGGGTGGAACCAAGGAATGGTGCTTGGAGGTGGGTAGGGGGTGGAACCAAGGAATGGTGTTCCGAAGTGAGGAGGGGGTGGAACCAAGGAATGGTGCTTGGAGGTGGGTAGGGGGGTGGAACCAAGGAATGGTGCCCAGAGGTGTATGGGGGGTGGAACCAAGGAATGGGGCTCAGGGGTGGGTAGGGGGTGGAACCAAAGAATGGGGCTCAGGGGTGGGTAGGGGGTGGAACCAAGGAATGGTACTCGGAGGTGGGACCAAGGAATGGTGCTCAGGGGTGGGTAGTGGGTGGAACCAAGGAATGGTGCTCGGAGGTGGGTAGGGGGTGGAACCAAGGAATGGTGCTCGGAGGTGGGTAGGGGGTGGAACCAAGGAATGGTGCTTGGAGGTGGGTAGGGGGTGGAACCAAGGACTGGTGCTCAGAGGTGAGTAGGGGGTGGAACCAAGGAATGGTGCTTGGAGGGAGGGGGGGGGACTAAAGACTGGTGCTCAGAGGTAGGTGTGGGGGGGGGGGGGGAACTAAGGACTGGTACTTGGAGACGGGTAGGGGGTGGAACCAAGGAATGGGGCTCAGGGGTGGGTAGGGGGTGGAACCAAAGAATGGGGCTCAGGGGTGGGTAGGGGGTGGAACCAAGGAATGGTACTCGGAGGTGGGACCAAGGAATGGTGCTCAGGGGTGGGTAGTGGGTGGAACCAAGGAATGGTGCTCGGAGGTGGGTAGGGGGTGGAACCAAGGAATGGTGCTTGGAGGTGGGTAGGGGGTGGAACCAAGGAATGGTGCTCGGAGGTGGGTAGGGGGGTGGAACCAAGGAATGGTGCTCAGAGGTGGGTAGGGAAGTGGAACCAAGGAATGGTGCTCAGGGGTGTGTAGGGGGTGGAACCAAGGAATGGTGCTTGGAGGTGGGTAGGGGGTGGAACCAAGGAATGGTGTTCCGAAGTGAGGAGGGGGTGGAACCAAGTAATGGTGCTCGAAGGTGGGTAGGGGGGTGGAACCAAGGAATGGTGCTTGGAGGTGGGTAGGGGGGTGGAACCAAGGAATGGTGCCCAGAGGTGTATGGGGGGTGGAACCAAGGAATGGGGCTCAGGGGTGGGTAGGGGGTGGAACCAAAGAATGGGGCTCAGGGGTGGGTAGGGGGTGGAACCAAGGAATGGTACTCGGAGGTGGGACCAAGGAATGGTGCTCAGGGGTGGGTAGTGGGTGGAACCAAGGAATGGTGCTCGGAGGTGGGTAGGGGGTGGAACCAAGGAATGGTGCTCGGAGGTGGGTAGGGGGTGGAACCAAGGAATGGTGCTTGGAGGTGGGTAGGGGGTGGAACCAAGGACTGGTGCTCAGAGGTGAGTAGGGGGTGGAACCAAGGAATGGTGCTTGGAGGGGGGGGACTAAAGACTGGTGCTCAGAGGTAGGTGTGGGGGGGGGGAACTAAGGACTGGTACTTGGAGACGGGTAGGGGGTGGAAACAAGGAATGGGGCTCGGAGGTTGGTGGAACCAAGGAATGGTGCTCAGAGGTGGGTAGGGGGGTGGAACCAAGGAATGGTGCTCAGGGGTGTGTAGGGGGTGGAACCAAGGAATGGTGCTTGGAGGTGGGTAGGGGGTGGAACCAAGGAATGGTGTTCCGAAGTGAGGAGGGGGTGGAACCAAGTAATGGTGCTCGAAGGTGGGTAGGGGGGTGGAACCAAGGAATGGTGCTTGGAGGTGGGTAGGGGGGTGGAACCAAGGAATGGTGCCCAGAGGTGTATGGGGGGTGGAACCAAGGAATGGGGCTCAGGGGTGGGTAGGGGGTGGAACCAAAGAATGGGGCTCAGGGGTGGGTAGGGGGTGGAACCAAGGAATGGTACTCGGAGGTGGGACCAAGGAATGGTGCTCAGGGGTGGGTAGTGGGTAGAACCAAGGAATGGTGCTCGGAGGTGGGTAGGGGGTGGAACCAAGGACTGGTGCTCAGAGGTGAGTAGGGGGTGGAACCAAGGAATGGTGCTTGGAGGGGGGGGACTAAAGACTGGTGCTCAGAGGTAGGTGTGGGGGGGGGGAACTAAGGACTGGTACTTGGAGACGGGTAGGGGGTGGAAACAAGGAATGGTGCTCAGAGGTGGGTAGGGGGGTGGAACCAAGGAATGGTGCTCAGGGGTGTGTAGGGGGTGGAACCAAGGAATGGTGCTTGGAGGTGGGTAGGGGGTGGAACCAAGGAATGGTGTTCCGAAGTGAGGAGGGGGTGGAACCAAGTAATGGTGCTCGAAGGTGGGTAGGGGGGTGGAACCAAGGAATGGTGCTTGGAGGTGGGTAGGGGGGTGGAACCAAGGAATGGTGCCCAGAGGTGTATGGGGGGTGGAACCAAGGAATGGGGCTCAGGGGTGGGTAGGGGGTGGAACCAAAGAATGGGGCTCAGGGGTGGGTAGGGGGTGGAACCAAGGAATGGTACTCGGAGGTGGGACCAAGGAATGGTGCTCAGGGGTGGGTAGTGGGTAGAACCAAGGAATGGTGCTCGGAGGTGGGTAGGGGGTGGAACCAAGGAATGGTGCTAGGAGGTGGGTAGGGGGTGGAACCAAGGAATGGTACTCGGAGGTGGGACCAAGGAATGGTGCTCAGGGGTGGGTAGTGGGTAGAACCAAGGAATGGTGCTCGGAGGTGGGTAGGGGGTGGAACCAAGGAATGGTGCTAGGAGGTGGGTAGGGGGTGGAACCAAGGAATGGTGCTTGGAGGTGGGTAGGGGGTGGAACCAAGGAATGGTGCTTGGAGGGGGGGGGACTAAAGACTGGTGCTCGGAGGTAGGTGTGGGGGGGGGGAACTAAGGAATGGCGCTCGGAGGTGGGTAGGGGGTGGAACCAAGGAATGGGGCTCTGGGGAGGGTAGGGGTAGGAACCAAGGAATGGTGCTCAGAGGTCGCTGTTCTGTCAGTAGGGAAGACATTGATCCTGTGTCTCTGCAAAGCAGGAACACGGATCTATGCCTTCCCCTAGTAAAAGCACCTCCTCCACAATATACATACACGTCAGGCACACATTTAATCCTTTGATCGCCTCTGATGTTAACCCCTTCCCAGCCAGTGTCAATAGTACAGTGACAGTGCATATTTTAAGCAATGATCACTGTATTAGTGTCACTGGTTCCCACAAAGTGCCAAACATGTCAGTTAGTGTCTGATTTGTCTGCCACAATATCGCCGCCATTACTAGTCAAAAATAAATAAATATATCCCATAGTTTTTAGATGTGATAACTTTTGCGCAAACCAATTAATATACATGTATTGTGATTTTTACCAACAATGTGTAGCAGAATACATATTGGCCTAAATTGATGAAGAAATTTGATTTTTTACATTTTTTCATTGGATGGTTTATAGCAGAAAGTAAAATTTTTTTTTTTTTTTTTTTTTCGAAACCCAAGTCTTTTTTTGTTTATAGTGCAAAAAATAAAAACTGCACAGGTGATCAGATACCACCAAAAGAAAGCTCTGCTTGTGGGGAAAAAAAGGGACATACATTTTATTTGGGGTACAGCGTCGCACGACCGCTCAATTGACAGGTAAAAATAACGCAGTGCTATATCGCAAAAAAATGGCCTGGTCATGAAAGTGGGTAGACTTTCTGGAGCTGAAGGGGTTAAAACAGAACGCCGGCCACAAAATATGCCAACATAAAAATAAATAGCCCATTAAATATAAAATAATAAAACCCCCTTATGATGTAATATTCACCCTCAATCCAGAGATTTTCCCGCAGTACTTATTTCTGCCACTAGATGTCCTCAGCTTGATGGCTGGCTTCATTCAACACCCTTTCTGGACCCGCCCCCTCAGCCTGTGATTGGACAGTGAAAGTAGCAGTAATAAGCTCCTCTCTCTGTCACTCTGCTCTCTCCTCCTATGAGCATATTCCTTGTTAGCATGTGAACTGATTTGCTCCTGGGGTTGTTTCTTCCTTTCATACTCCAGCTCTGCTGTTATCAGGTCAGATTCAGATACTTATACTGCTTGTATTTAATGAAAGGCATCGACCATTACCATCCCCCTTTTTATTGTGTCTTTTAGATCTGCCTAGAGTTCCCCTTTAAAAATTCACCCTTCTAAGTGACTTTGCCTAGGCTGAGATGATGTCATCAGTCTGCTGCAGGCAGGAGGTAGCATGCCCTCAGTCCATTCTTATGCTGGCAGGGTGATGGTCTGCCATGTAAATAAGTTGGTTCTAAATAAGTTAAAGAGGAACTCCGCCCCCCCCCCCCAAAAAAAATAAAATAAAACCTGGCACAAGTATGTGGATTAACCACCATCCAAAAATAAAATGGCGTGGAGGGTGGGGAGAAACAACCCGTTAATGGGCAGGACCCAAGCCCACATTGCTTTGTTAACAGACGTAGGGGAGAGTTACTAATACTGGAGCACTCAGAATCCGGTACAGCTGTGCATAGGGGGCCAATCAGCTTCTAGCCTCAGCTTGTTCTATTAAACTTTGACAATAAAACCTGGAAGCTGGTTGGTTACTCTGCAGAGCTGCACCAGATTCTGTGTGCGCCAGCTTTAGTAACTCTCCCCCCACTGTGTACAGAGCCTATCTGAGCGGCTCTATGCCATGTGATCACTTAGGCTACATTCACACCTGAGCGTAGCGTTTTCGCGCATTTTTTACCGCGATTTTTAACCGCGATTTTTGTGCAGGCGTTTTTAGATTGAATAGAGACCAATGGAAAACGCCTGTAATCTGCCCAAAAAGAAGCTCATGTACTTTTTTGAGCGTTGGGCGTCAAAACGCTCAGATGTGAACAGGGGCCATTGAAATGAATAGGATTTGTCTTGTTGGGCGTTTTGAGAGCTGATCCTAGAGCAGAAAAACTCCCCCAAAACGCCTACATGTGAACAGAGCCTAAATCTTTACCCGGTTGATTGCCAGCCTGTAATACCACTTCTGGGCCAGGCCATTGTTCAATGCTCCGATAGTCTGACTGACAATTACTCTGTCATGCAACACTGTACCCAAATTTATTTTATATCATTTTTTTTTAAACATAGCTTTCTTTTGGTGGTATATCAGGATGACTCTTTTTTATTGAAAAGGTTAAAACATGGAGCTCAGTACTGGTTTACAAGATACATGAAATGTATAGGTCATACATGGAGGAGGAGGAGAAGGGGTTAATGTATAGGTCATTGATAGAGGCAGGAGGGGGTGAAGGAATTAATATATTGATCATACACAGGGTGAAGGGGTTAATGTATAGATCATACATACAGAGAGGAGGTGGAGGTGAAGGGGTTAATATATAGATATATAGGTCATACATAGAGGGAGGAGGTGAAGGAGTTAATGTATAGGTCATACATAGAGGGAGAGAGAAGGGATGGGGTTAATGATTAGGTCATACATAGAGGGAAGAGGTGAAAGAGTTAATGTATAGGTCATACATAGAGGGAGGAGAAGATATAGAGGTAATGTATAGGTTATACTTAGAGGGAGGTGAAGGGGTTAATGTACAGGTCATACATAGAGCGAGGAGTAGGTGAAGGGGTTAATGTATAGATAATACATAGAGGAAGGAGATGAATGGGTTAATATATAGGTCATACATAGAGGGAGGAGGTGAAGGAGTTAATGTATATATCACATATAGAGGGAGGGGGAGGTGAAGGGGTAATATATAGGTCATACATAGAGGGGGGAGATGAAGGGGTTAATATAGAGGGAGGAGATGAAGGGGTTAATATATAGGTCATACATAGAGGGAGGAGATGAAGGAGTTAATGTATAGGTCATAGATATATACGGAGGAGGGGGTGAAGGGGTTAATATATAGGTAATACATAGAGGGAGGAGATGAAAGGGTTAATCTAAAGGTCATACATAGAGGGAGGAGAAGGGGTTAATGTATAGGTCATATTTGGAAGAAGTGAAGGGGTTAATGCATAAGTCATACTTAGAGGGAGGAGATAAAGGGGTTAATGTATAGGTCATACATGGAGGGAGGGGGAGGGGTTAATGTATAGGTCATACATGGAGGGAGGGGGAGGGGTTAATGTATAGGTCATACATGGAGGGAGGGGGAGGGGTTAATGTATAGGTCATACATAGAGGGGGGAGGTGAAGGGTTAATATAAAGCTCACAGAGAGACAGATGTATAGGTGTGGAGGGGGGGGGGAGGGGTGGGGCTGAAAGGGTTAAGAATCGGTCCCCATAGTCAGTGCCCCCTCACTATGAGCTCCCTGTGGTGTTTCCTCCCCCCTCCTCTATGGTAAGTCGGGGGTCACAGTGATGTGATGTCGGGGGTCACAGTGATGTGATGTCGGGGGTCACAGTGGTTTGATGTCGGACATCGCCTGTGAGTCGCACCGCACTGCTGTCTGTAGACTCTATGGCTGGATTCACACCTAAATGGAGCAGGAACCTTTTTTTTTTTTGGTCCGCACTGGAATTGGATGGAATTGGTGATCACATTTATGCGATCCGATTCCTGCACCATTTGGTAGTTCACACTGCGATCTGCAGACCAATCTAGGGGTATCCCATCACTGCGATCTGCAGACCAATCTGGGGGTGTCCCATCACTGCGATCTGCGGCCCGGTCTGGGGGTGTCCCATCACTGCGATCTGCGGACCGATCTGGGGGTGTCCCATCACTGCGATCTGCGAACTAACAATGTAAACAAAAGCGTGTTTATATTAAGATTGCTGTGATTGGCCGTCACAAGGTGCAGAGCCTCTCAGGTCAGCTCTGTACACAGTGTTTGTGTTACGCCTGTCTAATGGTGGCCACAGCATTCCAGTGAGTGCTGGGGAGGAGAGCAGAGAGCCGCTGAGAGCCTGAACCGGCCGCACCCACCCCCTCCACAGCCCAGCAGTCCAGTGAGTACTGGAGGGGAGAGCAGAGAGTCGCTGAGAGCCTGAGCCGGCCACTCCCACTCCCTCCACAGCCCAGCATTCTATTGAGCGCTGGAGATGAGAGCAGAGAGCCGCTGACAGACTGAGTCGGTCACTCCCATCCCCTCCATAGCCCAGTGTCCCAGTGAGCCACTGAGAGCCTGAGCCCAGTCTCTCCAGCCCCCTCCACAGCCTAGCATTCCAGTGAACACTGGAGGGGAGATCAGAGAGCCGGTGAGAACCTGAGCCAGCTGCTCCTATCCCCTCCACAGCCCACCACTCCAGTGAGTGCTGGAGAGGAGAGCAGAGAGCCGCTGAGAACCTGAGCTGGCCGCTTCCACCCCCTGCACAGCCTAGCGTTCCAGTGAGCACTGGAGGGGAGAGCAGAGAGCCACTGAGAGCCTGAGCCGGCCACTCCCACCCCCTCCACAGCCAAGCGTTCCAGTGAGCACTGGAGGGGAGAGCAGAGAGCCACTGAGAGCCTGAACCGGCCACTCCCACCCCCTCCACAGCCCAGTGTTCCAGTGAGTGCTGGAGAGGAGAGCAGAAAGCCGCTGAGAGCCTGATCCGAAAGCTCCCACCCCCTCTACAGTCTAGCACTGGAGGGGAGAGCAGAGAGCTTGTGACTGTCACCAGCTTCTCTGCCCAGGAAGCTCTGAGAACCGAGCGATCGGCGGTGTTTGAATGCTCAGCTCTCAGTGTTAGAGCCAGCGGGGAACAGATGCAGCATCCACCTAGGTAAGTATGATTCTAAAATTAAAAAATACGTCCCTTTTAATAATTGGTCAGTTGATTATTCATAGACTCGATCACACTGGCCGATCGTTCGATCTGATCATTATATGTATGGCCTTCAATAGTGGATCAGACTCAGAAATGCTGCGACTTCTAGTTCCTCGGCATCCAAAAGTTTCATAGTTGTGTATGCATCGCATAAAGGGGTCATTCGGCTAGGTGCGTCTGAGCGCGCACCCTTTTTTTTGCGCATTCCTGTGCATTGTGTGTTAGGCTAAGTAAATATCTACGCATGTCAAGAATGCACGCAAAGTTGCGCTCTTTCCCGATACACAGAAGAACGTGTCGCCATTTTGCAGTCATGCAGCGGTGCCATTAATTAAGGCCATTCATTTAAACATTACCTGTATGGCCGCCATTGGCGGATCACACTTGGGAATGCTGGGCATTTTAGTTCTTAGGCATCTAAAAGTTCCATAGCTGCACACGCAGTGCGCAAGGACTCGTTCCCACCAGGAGGTGCATCGAAGTGAGCGCGCTTTCTTGCACGTTCCAATGCATTGTGTGTGAGAACAGGTTCACATCCACACGTGTCAAAAATGCATGCAAAATTGCGCACTTCCATGATATGCAGAGAAGCCATTAATTTGATAATTACGTGAATGGCTGCCATTAGAGGATCATATTTGGGAATGCTGGGACTTTTAGTTCCTTGGCATCCGAAAGTTTCATAGGCCTTAGGACGACGTCAGATTGTGACGAAACACGTCGGATCCAGCGACGTGCTGACATCACCGTGCTACTGAGATCCCGGAAGGATGGGCGAAAGTGTTACAACCTGCTACAGTATCTGACAAAAATAAGTACACCCCTCCCATTTTTGTAAATATTTTATTCTAGCTTTTCATGTGACAACACTGAAGAAATGAGACTTTGCTACAATGTAAAGTAGTGAGTGTACAGCTTGTGTAACAGTGTAAATTTACTGTCCCCTCAAAATAACTCAACACACAGCCATTAATGTCTAAACCGCTGGCAACAAAAGTCAGTACACCCCTAAGTGACAATCTCCAAATTGGGCCCAATTAGCCATTTTCCCTCCCCGGTGTCATGTGACTCGTTAGTGTTACAAGGTCTCAGGTGTGAATGGGGGAGGTGTGTTATATTTGGTGTTATCGCTCTCACTCTCTCATACTGGTCACTGGGAGTTCAACATGGCACCTCATGGCAAAGAACTCTCTGAGGATCTGAAAAAAAGGAATTGTTGCTCTACATAAAGATGGCCTAGGTTATAAGAAGATTACCAAGACCCTGAAACTGAGCTGCAGCACGGTGGCCAAGACAATACAGTGGTTTACCAGGTCAGGTTCCACTCAGAACAGGCCTCGCCATGGTCCACCAAAGAAGTTGAGTGCCGTGCTCAGCGTCATATCCAGAGGTTGTCTTTGGGAAATAGACGTATGAGTGCTGCCAGCATTGCTGCAGAGGTTGAAGGGGTGGGGGAGGGGTCAGCCTGGCAGTGCTCAGACCATACGCCGCACACTGCATCAAATTGGTCTGCATGGCTGTCATCCCAGAAGGAAGCCTCTTCTAAAGATGATGGACAAGAAAGCCCACAAACAGTTTGCTGAAGACAAGCAGACTAAGGACATGGATTACTGGAACCATCTCCTGTGCTCTGATGAGACCAAGATAAACTTATTTGGTGTCAGATGGTGTCAGGCGTGTGTGGGGGCAACCAGGTGAGGAGTACAAAGACAAGTGTGTCTTCCTACAGTCAGGCATGGTGGTGGGAGTGTCTTGGTCTGGGGCTGCATGAGTGCTGCCGGCACTGGGGAGCTACAGATCATTGAGGGAACCATGAATGCCAACATGTACTGTGACATACTGAAGCAGAGCATGATCCCCTCCCTTCAGAGACTGGGGGGCAGGGCAATATTCCAACATAACGACCCCAAACACCTCCAAGACCCCCACTGCCTTGCTAAAGAAGCTGAGGGTAAAGGTGATGGACTGACCAAGCGTCTCCAGACCTAAACCCTATTGAACATCTGTGGGGAATCCTCAAACAGAAGGTGGAGGAGGGGAAGGTCTCTAACATCCACCAGCTCTGTGATGTCATCATGGGGGAGGGGAAGAGGACTCCAGTGGCAACCTGTGAAGCTCTAGTGAACTCCATGCCCAAGAGGGTTAAGGCAGTGCTGGAAAATAATGGCGGCCACACAAAATATTCACACTTTGGGCCCAATTTGGACTTTGTCACTTAGGGGTGTACTGACTTTTGTTGCCAGGGGATTAGACATTAATGGCTGTGTGTTGAGTTATTTTGAGGGGACAGTAAATTTACACTGTTATACAAGCTGTACACTCACTACTTTACATTGTAGCAAAGTCTCATTTCTTCAGTGTTGTCACATGAAAAGATAGAATAAAATATTTACAAAAATCTGAGGGGTGTACTTACTTTTGTCAGATACAGTGTATATTTTTGCACTAGTTTTGTATTATTGATGTGAATGGACTTTATTTCGGGCCTTTTTTAATATCATCATACTAGGCTAGCCCAGTGAGGGCGAACCTTGGCAGTTGGCACCCTAGATGTTTTGGAACTACATTTCCCATGATGCTCCTGCACTCTGCAGTGTAGCTGAGCATCATGGGAGATGTAGTTCCAAAACACCTGGGGGTGCCAAGGTTCGCCATCACTGGGTTAGGGTCATATCTTTGCATGTTGAAAATGCATGCAAAATTGCACGTTTTCCCGACACGCAGAGAAACACCATTAATTTGCGCACGCCATACCACATGGTGCTGCGCATTTTTTGCAAAAGTGGGAGGGGCGAGTATTATATGCGTTGCTGTGCCGTTGATTTTTTGAACGGCGACCCTATGCACTAAGACAGCGCACACATCTGCAAGCGCGTGCATTTTTTTTGCGCGTGCCAAACCAGTGCAGCTCTTCTTTTCTGCGTAGGGCACCCCATACTATAGGATCAGCTGAAAAACGCTTGGTTGCGCATTTAGACGTGTTTTGGTCCGGCGCAATTTAAAAAATTGCACCAGCGCCTTTGTTTGCACGATTTTCGGTCATAGGGCGGCCTATACAAACAAATTCTGATTGGTCGCTTTTACGAAGGATCGCCTACATACATGTAGCATGCTATTAATGCTGAATTCTGATTGGTTGCTCGTATGAAAGATCGCCTTGCATGAGTTCATACAGCGATGACAGGTTATCAATACTGAGTTCTGATTGGTCGCTCTTACAAAGGATCGCCTACATACGTGTAGCGCGCTATTAATGCTGAATTCTGATTGGTTGCTCGTATGAAAGATCGCCTTGCATGAGTTCATACAGCGATGACAGGTTATCAATACTGAGTTCTGATTGGTCGCTCTTACAAAGGATCGCCTACATACGTGTATCGCGCTATTAATGCTGAGTTCTGATTGGTTGCTTGTATAAAAGGATCTCGTGCGAGTTCATACAGCGACGATACACACACGTAACAGGTTATTAATGCTGAATTCTGATTGGTCGCTCTTACGAAGGATCACATTTATACAGCAACGACACAAACATGTAGCGCACTATTAACGCTGAATTCTGATTGGTCGCTCGTATGAAACATCGCTTTGAATGAGTTCATACAGTGATGACACATACAGGTTATTAATACTGAATTCTGATTGGTCGATCTTACGAAGGATCGCCTACATACATGTAGCGCGCTATTAACGCTGAATTCTGATTGGCCGCTTGTATACCACATGGTGCTGCGCATTTTTAGAAAAGTGGGAGGGTGAGTATTATATGCATTGCTGTGCCATTGATTTTTTGAACGGCGACCGTATGCACTAAGACAGCGCACACATCTGTAGGCGCATGCGCCAAACCAGTGCGGCTCTTCTTTTCTGAGTAGGGCACCCCATACAATGGGATCACTTGAAAAACGCTTGGTTGCGCCTTTAGGCGTGTTTTGGGGCGGCGCGATTTTAAAAATTGTGCCAGCAACTTTGTTTGCACGATTCTGGGGCATAGGGTGGCCTATACAAACGAATGGGCCGCCCTATGCGCAAGAAACACGCAAAAAAAAGTGCTGGCGCGATTTAAAGAAAAAGAAAAAAACGGATGCGGAAAGAACGTAATGCGGTACCATGATGGGCGCAAAGATGCGTGCGTTTGCTAGACACATGGGGGGTGCTATTAGGATTTAGGGGTACCCGCATGTGTTTGCTAGACACATGGGGGTGCTATTAGGATTTAGGGGTACCCGCATGTGTTTGCTAGACACATGGGGGTGCTATTAGGATTTAGGGGTACCCGCGTGCGTTTGCTAGACACATGGGGGTGCTATTAGGATTTAGGGGTACCCGTGTGCGTTTGCTAGACACATGGGGGGTGCTATTAGGATTTAGGGGTACCCGCATGTGTTTGCTAGACACAAAGGGGTGCTATTAGGATTTAGGGGTACCCGCGTGTGTTTGCTAGACACAAGGGGGTGCTATTAGGATTTAGGGGTACCCGCGTGCGTTTGCTAGACACAAGGGGGTGCTATTAGGATTTAGGGGTACCCGCATGCGTTTGCTAGACACATGGGGGTGCTATTAGGATTTAGGGGTACCCGTGTGCGTTTGCTAGACACAAGGGGGTGCTATTAGGATTTAGGGGTACCCGTGTGCGTTTGCTAGACACATGGGGGTGCTATTAGGATTTAGGGGTACCCGTGTGCGTTTGCTAGACACATGGGGGTGCTATTAGGATTTAGGGGTAACCGCGTGCGTTTGCTAGACACATGGGGGTGCTATTAGGATTTAGGGGTACCCGCGTGCGTTTGCTAGACACATGGGGGTGCTATTAGGATTTAGGGGTACCCGCGTGCGTTTGCTAGACACATGGGGGTGCTATTAGGATTTAGGGGTACCCGCGTGCGTTTGCTAGACACATGGGGGTGCTATTAGGATTTAGGGGTACCCGCGTGCGTTTGCTAGACACAAGGGGGTGCTATTAGGATTTAGGGGTACCCGCGTGCGTTTGCTAGACACATGGGGGTGCTATTAGGATTTAGGGGTACCCGTGTGCGTTTGCTAGACACAAGGGGGTGCTATTAGGATTTAGGGGTACCCGTGTGCGTTTGCTAGACACATGGGGGTGCTATTAGGATTTAGGGGTACCCGCGTGCGTTTGCTAGACACATGGGGGTGCTATTAGGATTTAGGGGTAACCGCGTGCGTTTGCTAGACACATGGGGGTGCTATTAGGATTTAGGGGTACCCGCGTGCGTTTGCTAGACACATGGGGGTGCTATTAGGATTTAGGGGTACCCGTGTGCGTTTGCTAGACACATGGGGGGTGCTATTAGGATTTAGGGGTACCCGTGTGCGTTTGCTAGACACATGGGGGGTGCTATTAGGATTTAGGGGTACCCGCATGTGTTTGCTAGACACAAGGGGGTGCTATTAGGATTTAGGGGTACCCGCGTGTGTTTGCTAGACACATGGGGGTGCTATTAGGATTTAGGGGTACCCGCGTGTGTTTGCTAGACACAAGGGGGTGCTATTAGGATTTAGGGGTACCCGCGTGTGTTTGCTAGACACAAGGGGGTGCTATTAGGATTTAGGGGTACCCACGTGCATTTGCTAGACACATGGGGTGCTATTAGGATTTAGGGGTACCCGCGTGTGTTTGCTAGACACATGGGGGTGCTATTAGGATTTAGGGGTACCCGTGTGCGTTTGCTAGACACATGGGGGGTGCTATTAGGATTTAGGGGTACCCGCGTGTGTTTGCTAGACACAAGGGGGTGCTATTAGGATTTAGGGGTACCCACGTGCGTTTGCTAGACACATGGGGGTGCTATTAGGATTTAGGGGTACCCGCGTGTGTTTGCTAGACACAAGGGGGTGCTATTAGGATTTAGGGGTACCCGCGTGCGTTTGCTAGACACATGGGGTGCTATTAGGATTTAGGGGTACCCGCGTGCGTTTGCTAGACACATGGGGGTGCTATTAGGATTTAGCGGTACCCGCGTGCGTTTGCTAGACACATGGGGGTGCTATTAGGATTTAGGGGTACCCGCGTGCGTCTGCAAAAGGTCGGTGAGGGAAAGCGCATGGTTTTGGTGTAAATGAGCTCAAGAGTTTAAAGTGTATCAATCACCATTGGATAGAATAAATAGATACATTGTATACATTCTATACATAATATAATGATACAAAATAATAATATTGATACAATTATGATGACAGAATACAATAACAATAATATTGATAAAATAATAATAACAATAAACACTCACAGCACAGCAAGCCTCATACACACCGCAGGATCATCCAACACGGAACCGCCAACCATGGCAACCAATCAAACGTTCCTTAACGCAGTCAAATCAGTGGGACGCACATTCTGATTGGTCGTTACAGCCCAGTGCTTCCCATCTCCCATCTCAAGTTGAAGCCCTATTGGAGGAAACGCGTCAGGAGGGAGGCGTGCCGTCATTGCGTCATCGGCGGTCCGTGCTGCAGCCGGACCCGATGCACCTAGAGATCCTCAGCCTGTCAATAATTGATTTTCTGCCCGAACTTTCAACCTAACTGTAAGTGTAAATCTGTATAATAATAAATTGCATACAAAAGGTAATGCACTATTAGTCCCATCCATTCTTTTATGTACGTTGGAACATCGCGGGGAGTCCATCACCCCAAAAGGATAGGAGATACATGTTGGTATATACAGAGGGAAGAAAGTGTGAATGATTTCATCCATCTATGGTGTTAAAGAAGCATCCTCATGATCAGGATAATTAGAGGCTTGATTGTCTCTTAAATCTGGTAAGAGGCTTGTATTTATTTATCACCTGGGTGACCGTGCACGTGTGCAGGTGGAAATAGAGCACCGATTCCTTATTAGAATATCATTATCAGGCACTTACCTTCTTTCCGCCAGGTAAGGAGGCATTTCACCCGGTGGAGGGAACACTACATCATCACCTTGATTTTTAATTGGATTTTCTTCACCATTTTTTCACATTTTGGATCACATTATTCAATGGACTTTTATTTCAATGTTTATTTGAAAAGTCACATCGAGTGTTATTTGATCATTATGTTTGTTTATTTTACACCTATTCACCTAATACTGTGATTTTGAGTTGGTTTTTTCCCAATTTTGTTATATATTGGTCAATATATGATTTTTCACATTTAAGAAAAGCGCACCATCACTTTTAAACATCAACACATCCTATCATCTGGTTGCAGCCTTTCACCTAATCAGCGCACCCCTTTCTTTTCAATATTTGCATCATATAAACCAATTAACCCCCAAAACCCCGATTCCCTTCCCATCGATACATCACAACGCCCTAATAGCGTCCGTAGACCTGACAGCGTTCTAATTTAACGGGCGACCCGCCGCCGCCATGCAGAAATGGGCTCATTCAGTTACGGCATGCCAAAACGATCCACAACACGAAGCAACCGCACAGAAGCCGACGCTGCGAAGTGATCAATTCTGATTGGTGGCTGTTATTATGGATGAGCTCATACAGCGACGACAAACACATGTAAGGCGCTATTAACAGTGAATTCTGATTGGTCGCTTTTACGAAGGATCACCCTTGCATGAGTTCATACAGCGATGACAGACACACACGTAACGCGCTATTAACGCTGAGTTCTGATTGGTCACTTGTATAAAGGATCGCCTCGTGCAAGTTCATACAGTGATGACACACACACGTAACAGATTATTAATGCTGAATTCTGATTGGTCGTTCTTACGAAAGATCGCCTACATACATGTAGCGCGCTATTAACGCTGAATTCTGATTGGTCGCTCGTATGAAAGATCGCCTTGAATGAGTTCATACAGCGATGACACACACACACACGTAACAGGTTATTAATATTGAATTCTGATTGGTCGCTTTTACGAAGGATCGCCTACATACATGTAGCGTGCATTAATGCTAAATTCTGATTGGTCGCTCGTATGAAAGATCGCCTTGAATGAGTTCCTACAGCGATGACACACACAGGTTATTAATACTGAATCCTGATTGGTCGCTCTTACGAAGGATCACCTACATACATGTAGCGCGCTATTAACGCTGAATTCTGATTGGTCGCTTGTATAAAGGATCGCCTCGTGCGAGTTCATACAGCGACGACACACACATGTAACAGGTTATTAATGCTGCATTCTAATTGGTCTCTCTTATAAAGAAATCGCCTTCTATGAGTTCGTACAGCGATGACACACACAGGTTATTAATACTGAATTCTGATTGGTCGATACGGGATTATCGCACACAGAATGAGGAGTGTATACAGCTATGACCTCGCAATTACATCAGTGACCCTTTAAAAGTGTGTATATGACAAAGATGTTTTGCGGCAGAATTAGCGACGGCTGCGCGCTAATGTGCGAACGAACGATTCGTGTGTACTGCATGACTGCCTATGTGGGCGCTAGACAGAGAAGTGTGCTGGTGGTGGGGGGGGGGGGGGGGGTGTGTGCAGAGATCCCACAGTAGGGGGTGTGTACGTACGTGTGAACCTTTGTATGTGTTCGATGTCTCGTACATGCGTTCCGGTGACCTCATGCATGGCGTGTGCCCCGTGGTGTGTGTGCACAGCGAGTGCGCGTGTGTGTGCGCGCGTGTGTTTAACCCCTCTGGATGGGTCGGCTTCACATGTGTGTGTGTGTGTGCGTGCAAACCTCAGCTTTCCCATGAACCCCCCGTGGAAGGATCCAGAACAAACACAGCGTCACCCACCTAACAAAAGAGACGTAGGTGCCCCGGCGGCGGCGGCGGCAGGGGGGGTTTGCGTTGGGAATGGAGCCGCGGCGTTCTCCCCCCTCTCCTTTAAACCTGCAGCATTCCAGGAGCGTTCGGAGAGGCTCGCCGTCCGGGGCCGGACCCAACATCGCCTCCGGAGCCCCGATGGATCATGGCGATTGGAGGATTCCCTGCAGGCCGAGAGAGGATCGGAAGAGAGCAAAAAGCAGCCGGCGACGCGGCGCCCACGATAGAAAAACCTTTTTCTTTTTTCTTTCTTTTTTTTCCTTTTTTTTTTATCCGTTGTGCAGTGAAAATCCCACAAAAGACGAAAATTTTTTTAACCTCCTCTCCCTCCCAACCCCCCCCATCATCCTCCTGCTGGCTCCTCCTCCTCCTCCTCTGTGGTCACCTCCTCTCTTTCTCTGCGTCTGGCTGACTCTTGTCTCTTTCCTCCTTCTTCTTTCCTACGTTTTTTTCCCCTTCGAAAGGCGAGCGAAAGCGAAGACGCGATCTGGGGCGGAAAATGGAGGCTGCGAAAAAAAAGAAAGAAAAAGTGTTGGGTTTTGGGGGGGATATCCCTTTAATTGGGAATAGCAGAGGGGGGAGGGAGGGGGGAGAGGTCACAGTGACAGAGTGTCGCCTTCGCAGCTCCCCCTCCTCCTCCCCCCCTCCCCCCTCCCCCCCTCTCTTCCTGTACTTTCTAGCACAAAAGGGGGGGGGGGAGGTTGGATCTATCCGCAGGACTGGAGAGAAAGTAACTGTGTGTGTGCTAAGAGTGCTGCGTTCACTGCCTGGATCCTCGTCGCTTCCACCGCCTGGATCCTCGCCGCTTCCACTGTCTGGATCCTCGGCGCTTTCGCCTGGATCCTCGCGCTTCCACCGCCTGGATTCTGGATCCTCGTTGCTTCCACCGCCTGGATCCTCATGGCTTCTGCCTGGATCCTCGCGCTTCCACCGCCTGGATCCTCGCGCTTCCACCGCCTGGATCCTCGTACTTCCACTGCCTGGATCCTTGTCGCTTCCACTGCCTAGATCCTTGCCACCGCCGCCTGAAACCTGGCCGCTTCCACCGCCTGGATCCTGTATCCTCGTCGCTTCCACTGCCTGGATCCTCGCCACCTGGATCCTCACCGCTTCCACCGCCTGGATCCTCGTCGCTGCTGCCTGGATCCTCGCCGCTTCCACTTGGATCCTCGCCGCTTCCACCACCTGAATCCTGGATCCTCGTCGCTTCCACTGCCTGGATCCTCGCCATCTGGATCCTCGCCGCTTCAACCGCCTAGATCCTCGCCGCTTCCGCCTGGATCCTCGCGCTTCCACCGCCTGGATCCTTGTCGCTTTCACCGCCTAGAGCCTTGCCACCGTTACCTGGATCCTTGCCACCGCCGCCTGGATCCTTGTCGCTTCCACTGCCTGTATCCTCCCTGCCTGGATCCTCGCCGCTTCCACTGCCTGGATCCTCTCCGCCTGGATCCTCGCCACTTCCACCGCCTGGATCCTCGTCGCTTCCACCGTCTGGATTCTCGCCACCGCCGCCTGGATCCTCGCTGCTTCCACCGCCTGGATCCTTGCCGCTTCCACTGCCTGGATCCTTGCCACCGCCGCCTGGATCCTCGCTGCTTCCACCACCTGGATCCTCGCTGCCGACTGGATCCTCGCTGCCGCCTGGTTGCTCACCACCGCCAGGGCCAGGATCCTCGCCGCTGCCTGGATCCTCGCCCCCACTGCCTGGATCCTCGCCGCTGCCTGGATCCTCTCCACTTCTGCTGCCGGGATCCTTGCCACCACCTGGATCCTTGTAGCCATCACCGCCTGGATCCACACCGCTCCCACCACCTGGCTACCGCCCCCACCTGGACTCTCATTGCCGCCACCTCTTGGATCTTCACCGCCGCTCAATCCGCTTGGAAAATCTCCTTTAAGCTGGCCATACACTGTACAATCTGATTGTATAGGCTCCTCTATTGTGGCAGGACGCGCTTTGCTAAATAATCAATTTCTTTTCTGATCGATCTCTTTCAATAGGAACAATCAATCTCTTTTAAACTGACCACACACTATACAATCTGTCTGTATGATCTCCTCCTTTAGGTTGGCCATACTCATATAATCTGATTGTATAAGCTCCTTTATGGTGGCTGTACACACTTCAATAAATGATCGATTTCCTTTCCGATCGATCTCTTCAAATAGAAATAGTCAATCTCCTTTCAGCTGGCCATACACTATACAATCCGATTGTACAATATCCTTTATGGTGACCGTACACACTTCGATAAATGATCGATATAGTTTCCCATTGATCTCTTCCAATAGGATTAATCAATTTATAGTCGCCAACCCATTCGATCGATATGTTAAACACAGGGGAGTGGATTTCAATCGATAGCTAAGATACGATTGTAACTCATCGATCATGTCTCTGATTGGTCCATCAACATACAAACGTGGGAATTTATCGGAACTGGAGCAGAGAGAAGAGTGGGCGACCAATCAGTTTCTATCTTTAGCTTTTTCGGTTAAGCTTTGAAAATGAAAGATAGAAGCTGATTGGTCGCTCTGGATTCTCTCTGCTCTGGTTTCCGATAAATTCCCCGTAAAGTATCTCCGTCCTACCAATCGATGCAAAACGATCGATAATATTCTGCCCCGGCCAATCAACTCAGTTTGATCACTTTTGATTGAAATTGATTCAAAAGCGATCAAAAAGGAAGTGATGGCTATTCGATTGTTACCAGATTCAACTGATTGGATCTAATCATACATCGATCTCAGTCCCATCTATTAAAGCCCTTAAGTGCCACCTATCAATGCCAACTGTTAGGCAGCACTAACAGTGCCCTTCAGTGTCCATCATTGCCACTTATCAGTGCTGCTGGTCAGTGCCACCTATCAGTGCCCACCAGTGCCGCCTATCAGTCCCCTTAGGTACCACCTCTCAATGCCAAATGTCTGCTGCCTATCAGTGCCAATCACTGCCACCTATTAGTGCTGCCGATTAGTACCCTTCAGTGCTGCCTATCAAAGCCCACCAGTGCCGTCTCATAAGTGCGCATCTGTGCCACCTATCAGTTCCCTTCAGTGCGGCCTATCGGTGCAATCTCATCAGTGCCCTTCAGAGCTGCCTATCAGTGCCCTTCAGTCCTGCCTATCAGTGCCGCCTATCAGTGCCCTTCAGTCCTGCCTATCAGTCCTGCCTATCAGTGCCGCCTATCAGTGCCTATCAGTGCTGCCTCATGAGTGCCGTCTCATCAGTGCGCATCCGTGCCCCCTATCAGTGCTCCCTTTCAGTGCCGTCTCATCAGTGCCACCTGTCTGTGTCCTTTAGTGCTGCCTATCAGTGCCAACCGTCAATGCTGCCTATCAGTGCCCATCACTGCCACCTATCAGTGCTGCTAATCAGTGCCCAATCAGTGCCAAATATCAGGGCTGCCTAACAGTGCGCACCACTGCTGTCTCATCAGTGTGCATCTGTGCCACCTATCAGTGCCCTTTAGTTCTGCCTATTAGTGTCACCTATCAGTGCCCTTCAGTGCCGCCTATCAATGCCAACTGTCAGTGCTGCCTATCAGTGCCCATCACTGCCACCTATCAGTGCTGCTGATCAGTGCCCACCAGTGCCATCTCATCAGGGCGCATCAGTGCCACCTATCAGTGCCCTTCAGCGCTGCCTATCAGTCAAGGAGAAAAATTGCCTGTCTGAAAAATGTTATAAAAAAACATGAATTTTTTTTTTTAATTTTTCTTTTATTTATTTAGGAATACTTTCAAAAATGTTGGACGATTTCATGCTCCCAACTTTGTGGGAGGAGTTTGGGGATGTCCCCTTCCTGCAGGCCAGTCAACTTCCTCCACCCCAAACTCGCTCATCAAAATTTTCGGTCTTTTTTTATTTGTTTAGCAAAAAAAGAAAAAACCCAGAGGCGATCGAATACCCCCAAAAGAAAGCTCTATTTGTAGGGAAAAAAGTTGGGAGCATGAAATTGTCCAAAATGTCTTGGTATGCTGACGCCTTAAAACAGGGATCCTCAAACGACTGCCCCCCCAGATGTTGCGGAACTACACATTCCATGAGGTATTGTGAAACTCTGACATTCACAGGCATGACTAGGCATGATGGGAATTGTAGTTCCTGAACAACTGGAAGGCCATAGTTTGAAGACCCCTGCCTTAAGAGTTCCCTTCCCTGGAACTAAGGGGCCAAGCCCAACCCCTGAAAATGAACCCCTTGCCATAATCCCCCCCTCCACCACATGATTTGGACCAGTGCTCAAAGCAAGGTCCATAAAGACATGGATGAGCGAGTTTGGGGTGGAGGAACTTGACTGGCCGGCATCTCAACCCAGTAGAACACCTTTGGGATGAATTATAGTGCAGACTGCAAACCTGGCCTTCTCGTCCAACATCAGTGCCTGACCTCACGAATGCGCTTCCAGGAGAATGGTGAAACATTCCCATAGACACTCCTAAACCTTGTGGACGGCCTTCCCAGAAGAGTTGAAGCTGTTATAGCTGCAAAGGGCGGCCAACTCAATATTGAACCCTACGAACTAAGACTGGGATGCCATTAAAGTTCATGTGTGTGTAAAGGCAGGCGTCCCAATACTTTTGGTAATATAGTGTATATAGAGAGGGGTCCCAATACTTTTGGTAATATAGTGTATATAGAGAGGCGTCCCAATACTTTTGGTAATATAGTGTATATAGAGAGGCGTCCCAATACTTTTGGTAATATAGTGTATATAGAGAAGCGTCCCAATACTTTTGGTAATATAGTGTATATAGAGAGGCGTCCCAATACTTTTGGTGATATAGTGTATATAGAGAGGTGTCCCAATACTTTTGGTAATATAGAATATATAGAGAGGGGTCCCAATACTTTTGGTAATATAGTGTATATAGAGAGGGGTCCCAATACTTTTGGTAATATAGTGTATATAGAGAGGCGTCCCAATACTTTTGGTAATATAGTGTATATAGAGAGAGGCGTCCCAATACTTTTGGTAATATAGTGTATATAGAGAGGCGTCCCAATACTTTTGGTAATATAGTGTATATAGAGAGGCGTCCCAATACTTTTGGTAATATAGTGTATATATAGAGAGGCGTCCCAATACTTTTGGTAATATAGAGTATATAGAGAGGGGTCCCAATACATTTGGTCATATTGCAGTGGTTCTCAATTCCGGTCCTCGGGACCCACTAACAGGCCAGATTTTAAGTATTACCTTGGGGGATGCAGACTAGAATACTGCAATCACTGAGCAGCAAATGAGATCACCTGTGATGTAATTTAGTTATCTTGCAAACCTGGCCTGTTGGTGGGTCCCGAGGACCGGAGTTGAGAACCACTGATATAGAGTATATAGAGAGGGGTCCCAATACTTTTGGTAATATAGTGTATATAGAGAGGGGTCCCAATACTTTTGGTAATATAGTGTATATAGAGAAGCGTCCCAATACTTTTGGTAATATAGTGTATATAGAGAGGGGTCCCAATACTTTTGGTAATATAGTGTATATAGAGAGGCGTCCCAATACTTTTGGTCATATAGAGTATATAGAGAAGCGTCCCAATACTTTTGGTAATATAGTATATAGAGAGGGGTCCCAATACTTTTGGTAATATAGTGTATATAGAGAGGTGTCCCAATACTTTTGGTAATATAGTGTATATAGAGAGGCGTCCCAATACTTTTGGTAATATAGTGTATATAGAGAGGGGTCCCAATACATTTGGTAATATAGTGTATATAGAGAGGGGTCCCAATACTTTTGGTAATATAGTGTATATAGAGAGGCGCCCCAATACTTTTGGTAATATAGTGTATATAGAGAGGCGTCCCAATACTTTTGGTAATATAGTGTATATATATATATATATATATACGGGGGTTGGGATATGAAGTTTTGGATGTGCGTAGATTCATTTTGGAGGATAAGGATGTTGTTTGGTGTCGATTTTCCTGGCGCCCGCTTCCACCAATCAGATTCCTCCTTTCATGTCTCTGTTGCAGTAATAAAGGGGGACCGAAGGTAGAATAGAATCGGCTCTTCCATGAATAATCCGGACTCGTCACATCGGATCGGGATAACGGTGATTCTGTATTTTTAGCACGGCGTCGGTGCTCAGTGTCACCCAGAACAGGGCCCCCCGGCAATAAACCCCCCCCCCATCCCCCGTCTGTGCTGACGTCTCCTCCGTGTGGATTGTACGCCGCTAAAGGAAAATAGATTAGAGATGTCGTCTTCATCCCTAAATGTACCCCCCCCCCCAGACTGTAACACCCTCATTTAAATGTCTGTGACATCCCTCCCATCCCCCCCCGGATTCTGCACAGACCTCCATCTTTCCCGGGAAATCCTCCCAGCTACAATGTTTCTATTCCATATCTCCGGATTCTCATTTATAGCGGGGGGGTGGGGGGGGAGTCTACCTGAAGAACATGGGAGGAGTCAGAGATCACCGGGGGGGGGGAGGGAGAGTCACACCCCCCCCACACCTGATATTTATCTCTAATTGCCGTACTACCGTGTCACAATGGTGTGTACATTGCACCGCAATCACGGGTTCAAATCAGGTGGAGAGAAAGCAACATATCACCTGTCACACACTTGGATCGCTTTTCAGAGGAGCACTTGTGAAGGAGCCCCTTAGTTTGTTTCAGCAGCGGCGTAAAGTTGGAGTGGTGGTAAACTCCTGCGGTTGAGTCGTGCTTTTACCACCCCAAGCCCTACCTGTACCACCAGGTCCCATCAGTTCAGCAGGGGGGGGGGGGCACACAGCGGTAAGGACTGGATCATGGACAGGAACAGGTGACAGGTGGTGGTAAACCCCTGCGTAAAGTTGGGGTGGTGGTAAACTCCTGCGGTTGAGTCATGCTTTTACCACCCCCCAATCCCTACCAGTACCACCAGTCTCCCTATACGGGGCCAAGGTCCCACCAGTTCAGGGGGGGGGGGGGGGCACACAGCGGTAAGGACTGGATCATGGACTGGAGGAGGTGACAGGTGGGTGGTAAACCCCTGCGTAAAGTTGGGGTGGTGGTAAACTCATGCGGCTGAGTCATGCTTTCACTACACCACAACCCCTACCAGTACCACCAGTCCCATTGTACGGGGCTCAGGTCCCATCAGTTCAGCGGGGGGGGGGGGGGGGTTTAGGCAGCGTTAAGGATTGGATCATGGAAAGGAGGGGGGGTGACAGGTGGTGGTAAAAACCCCTGCGTAAAGTTGGGGTGGTGGTAAACTCCTGCAGTTGAGTCATGCTTTTACCACCCCCCAATCCCTACCAATACCACCAGTCTCCCTATACGGGGCCAAGGTCCCATCAGTTCAGGGGGGGGGGGGGCTGCAATATTAAGGATTTGATCATTGACAGGAGGAGGTGACAGGTGGTGGGGGGGATTACAGGAACCGATCCCCTGTATGGCTTTCCCTGCAGCAGCTGAAGGCTTTATCTCCTTCCCCCACCAGCTGCTGCAGGGGGTAACTACAGGGCATCTGTTCTAATAAATGCCCCCCGCAGCACCGATCACCCCTCCTATAGGCAAATTCCTTCCCCCTACTTCTGGCCCCCCCTCATATGCAGCTCTTCCCGTCTTCCTCCTGCAGGGTACAAGGGATCTCTTCATTATGGGGAGCGGGTCAGGTAGGCTGTACGGGGCCCCCTGATTTCTAACAGCAGCCCAGTCTCTACCTCCTTAAAGCCCCTTTGACACTTATACCACCTAAAAGTGGTGCGACTTTGACGCGGCTTCGATGCAACTTGGAGCAACGCCTGTGTAATCTTGAGGTCTAAGGACCTCGTTGTATCAAAGTCAGACCAATGTAGTGCAGGGACTACTTAGAAGTCGCACAGATATGAACGGTCCTCATTGGAAATCATGGGGCACGACTTTTCATGCGACTTTGCAGTCCCAAGTCGCACAAGTGTGAAAGGGGCCCCAGCTGCTGAGGCAGCAGCCAGAGATGCACACAAATGGCGCAGCAGGAATTGGTTTTGGTGGGTGCTGCCGCCTGCCAATCACCACTCATTCATGTAAATGGGGGCCACTCTGCAAGTTCCCCGCAACTGCATGCTTCTGCGGGGTCCAAGGGGTTAAATCAGGGGGTGGGAAAGCAACACAATGCTGCCTGATTTAACCCCTCATTTGCTGTGCTGCACAAGGCTGCTGGGCGCTCGCATAGCAGCCTCATTCACTTGAATGGGTCGTGCCTGGCAGGTGCTACGCCCACCGACCATGGCAGGGAGTAGAACTCCTGCTGCACCTACGACATGTGTACCCCCCCCCCCCCCGTCACTGCAGCTAAAGGGGGTGTGGTTGGCGCAGGGTAGTAAAAACGTCTTAACTATGGGGGTTTACCACCCCCCAAACTGCAAATGTAATGACATCTTACTGTTCTGAGTTCCCGATAAGGGTGCTTTCATACTGATGTGCTACAGTTTACCTGCACCGCGGGTGAAGCGCAGGGCTTCTGCAACTTTCCTGGGTTAGCTGCGCTTTGCCATAGACCTTTATTATATCCTGCAGGTGTGAGGCACCGAAACTTCTGCATTCAGAAAGCTATTATATTCTGCAGGTGTGAGGCACCGAAACTCTTGCATTCAGAAAGCTATTATATCCTGCAGGTGTGAGGCACCGAAACTCCTGCATTCAGAAAGCTATTATATCCTGCAGGTGTGAGGCACCGAAACTCCTGCATTCAGAAAGCTATTATATCCTGCAGGTGTGAGGCACCGAAACTCTTGCATTCAGAAAGCTATTATATCCTGCAGGTGTGAGGCACCGAAACTCTTGCATTCAGAAAGCTATTATATCCTGCAGGTGTGAGGCACCGAAACTTCTGCATTCAGAAAGCTATTATATCAAAGCCCCCTTCCTTCACAATCCCCATCAAAGCCCCCCATACATCAGAAGCCCCCCTTCCATCAGAATCCCAATCAAAGCCCCCTTACATCAGAATCTCCATTGAAGCCCCCCTTCCATCAGGATCCTTATCAAAGCCCCCCTTACATCAGAATCCCCATCAAAGCCCCCCTTCCTTCAGAATCCCCATCGAAGTCCCCCTTCCTTCAGAATCCCCATCAAAGCCCCCCTTCCATCAGAATGCACATCAAAGCCCCCCATTCCATCAGAATCCACATCAGAAGCCCCCCTTCCATCGGAATCCCCATTGAAGCCCCCCTTCCATCAGAATCCCCATCAAAGCCCCCCTTCCATCAGAATCCACATCAAAGCCCCCCTTCCATCAGAAGCCACATCAGAAGCCCCCCTTCCATCAGAATCCCCACCAAAGCCCCCCTTCCATCAGAATCCCCATCAAAGTCCCCCTTCCATCAGAATCCCCATCAAAGCCCCCCTTCCATCAGAATCCACATCGAAGCCCCCCTTCCATCAGAATCCCCATCGAAGCCCCCTTACATCAGAATCTCTCTTGAAGCCCCCCTTCCATCAGAATCCTTATCGAAACCCCCCTTACATCAGAATCCTCATCAAAGCCCCCTTACATCAGGGTCCCCATCAAGGCCCCCTTCCATCAGAATCCCCATCAAAGCCCCCCTTCCATCAGAATCCCCATCAAAGCCCCCCTTCCATCAGAATCCCCATCAAAGCCCCCCTTCCATCAGAATCCCCATCAAAGCCCCCCTTCCATCAGAATCTCCATCAAAGCCCCCCTTCCATCAGAATCCCCATCAAAGCCCCCCTTCCATCAGAATCTCCATCGAAGCCCCCCTTCCATCAGAATCCCCATCAAAGCCCCCCTTCCATCAGAATCCCCATCGTAGCCCCCTTTCCATCAGAATCCCCATCGAAGCCCCCTTACATCAGAATCTCCCTTGAAGCCCCCCTTCCATCAGAATCCCCATCAAAGCCCCCTTACTTCAGAATCCTCATGAAAGCCCCCCTTCCATCAGAATCCCCATCAAAGCCCCCCTTACATCAGAATCCCCATCAAAGCCCCCCTTACATCAGAATCTCCATTGAAACCCCCCTTACATCAGAATCCTTATCGAAGCCCCCCTTACATCAGAATACCCATCAAAGCCCCCTTACATCAGGGTCCCCATCAAGGCCCCCTTCCATCAGAATCCCCATTAAAGCCCCCCTTCCATCAGAATCCACATCAGAAGCCCCCCTTCCATCAGAATCCCCATCAAAGCCCCCCTTCCATCAGAATCCACATCGAAGCCCCCCTTACATCAAAATCCCCATCGAAGCCCCACTTCCATCAGAATCCCCATCGAAGCCCCCCTTCCATCAGAATCCTTATTGAAGCCCCCCTTCCATCAGAATCCCCATTGAAGCCCCCTTACATCAGAATCCCCATCGAAGCCCCCCTTCCATCAGAATCCTTATCGAAACCCCCCTTACATCAGAATCCCCATCACAGCCCCCCCCCATACATCAGAAGCCCCCCTTCCATCAGAATCCCCATCAAAACCCCCTTCCATCAGAATCCCCATCTTCCTGTATAGGGTGACAACGCTCTGTCCCTATCTCCCAATTGCTGAGTGAGTAGTCACACTGCCATGAAGGTCCTTCATCCTGTATAGGGTGACAACGCTCTGTCCCTGTCTTCCAATTACTGAGTGAGTTGTCACACTGCCATGAAGGTCCTTCTTCCTGTATAGGGTGATAACGCTCTGTCCCTGTCTTCGAGTTGTTGAGCAAGTTGTCACACTGCCATGAAGGTCCTTCCTGTATAGGGTGACAACGCTCTGTCCCTGTCTCCCAATTACTGAGTGAGTTGTCACACTGCCATGAAGGTCCTTCTTCCTGTATAGGGTGACAACGCTCTGTCCCTGTCTCCCAATTGCTGAGTGAGTTGTCACACTGCCATGAAGGCCCTTCTTCCTGTATAGGGTGACAACGCTCTGTCCGTGTCTTCCAATTACTGAGTGAGTTGTCACACTGCCATGAAGGTCCTTCTTCCTGTATAGGGTGACAACGTTCTGTCCCTGTGTCCCAATTGCTGAGTGAGTTGTCACACTGCCATGAAGGCCCTTCTTCCTGTATAGGGTGACAACGCTCTGTCCCTGTCTTCCAATTACTGAGTGAGTTGTCACACTGCCATGCAGGTCCTTCTTCCTGTATAGGGTGACAACGCTCTGTCCCTGTCTCCTAATTCCTTAGTGAGTTGTCACATTGCCATGAAGGTCCTTCTTCCTGTATAGGGTGACAACGCACTGTCCCTGTCTTCCAATTACTGAGTGAGTTGTCACACTGCCATGAAGGTCCTTCTTCCTGTATAGGGTGACAACGCTCTGTCCCTGTCTCCCAATTGCTGAGTGAGTTGTCACACTGCCATGAAGGTCCTTCTTCCTGTATAGGGTGACAACGCTCTGTCCGTGTCTCCCAATTGCTGAGTGAGTTGTCACACTGCCATGAAGGACCTTCTTCCTGTTTAGGGTGACAACGCTCTGTCCCTGTCTCCCAATTGCTGAGTGAGTTGTCACACTGCCATGAAGGTCCTTCTTCCTGTATAGGGTGACAACGCTCTGTCCCTGTCTACCAATTGCTGAGTGAGTTGTCACACTGCCATGATGTTCCTTCTTCCTGTATAGGGTGACAACGCTCTGTCCCTGTCTCCCAATTGCTGAGTGAGTTGTCACACTGCCATGAAGGTCCTTCTTCCTATAGAGGGTGACAACGCTCTGTCCCTGTCTCCCAATTGCTGAGTGAGTTGTCACACTGCCATGAAGGTCCTTCTTCCTGTATAGGGTGACAACGCTCTGTCCCTGTCTCCCAATTGCTGAGTGAGTTGTCACATTGGCATGAAGGTCCTTCTTCCTGTATAGGGTGACAACGTTCTGTCCCTGTCTCCCAATTACTAAGTGAGTTGTCACACTGCCATGAAGGTCCTTCTTCCTGTGTAGGGTGACAACGCTCTGTCCCTGTCTCCCAATTGCTGAGTGAGTTGTCACATTGCCATGAAGGTCCTTCTTCCTGTATAGGGTGACAACGCTCTGTCCCTGTCTTCCAATTGCTAATTAGGTTGTCACACTGCCATGAAGGTCCTTCTTCCTGTATAGGGTGACAACGCTCTGTCCCTGTTTTCCAATTGCTGAGCGAGTTGTCACACTGCCATGAAGGTCCTTCTTCCTGTATAGGGTGACAACACTCTGTCCCTGTCTCCCAATTGCTGATTGAGTTGTCACACTGCCATGAAGGTCCCTCTTCCTGTATAGGGTGACAACGCTCTGTCCCTGTCTCCCGATTGCTGAGTGAGTTGTCACATTGCCATGAAGGTCCTTCTTCCTGTATAGGGTGACAACGCTCTGTCCCTGTCTCCCAATTGCTGAGTGAGTTGTCACACTGCCATGAAGGTCCTTCTTACTGTAAAGGGTGACAACGCTCTGTCCCTGTCTCCCAATTGTTGAATGAGTTGTCACGCTGCCATGAAGGTCCTTCTTCCTGTATAGGGTGACAACGCTCTGTCCCTGTCTCCCAATTGCTGAGTGAGTTGTCACACTGGCATGAAGGTCCTTCTTCCTGTATAGGGTGACAACGCTCTGTCCCTGTCTCCCAATTGCTGAGTGAGTTGTCACACTGCCATGAAGGTCCTTCTTCCTATAGAGGGTGACAACGCTCTGTCCCTGTCTCCCAATTGCTGAGTAAGTTGTCACATTGCCATGAAGGTCCTTCTTCCTGTATAGGGTGACAAAGCTCTGTCCCTGTCTCCCAATTGCTGAGTGAGTTGTCACACTGCCATGAAGGTCCTTCTTCCTGTATAGGGTGACAACGCTCTGTCTCTGTCTCCCAATTGCTGAGTGAGTTGTCACACTGCTATGAAGGTCCTTTTGTCTGCATAGGGTGACAACGATCTGTCCCTGTCTCCCAATTGCTGAGTGAGTTGTCACACTGCCATGAAGGTCCTTCTTCCTGTATAGGGTGACAACGCTCTGTCTCTGTCTCCCAATTGCTGAGTGAGTTGTCACACTGCCATGAAGGTCCTTCTTCCTATAGAGCAAGGATCCTCAAACTACGGCCCTCCAGCTGTTGCAGGACTACACATCCCATGAGGCATTGAAAAACTCTGACATTCACAGACATCACTAGGCATGATGGGAATTGTAGTTCCTGAACAACTGGAGGGCCATAGTTTGAAGACCCCTGCTATAGAGGGTGACAACGCTCTGTCCCTGACTTCCAATTGCTGAGCGAGTTGTCACACTGCCATGAAGGTCCTTCTTCCTGTATAGGGTGACAACACTCTGTCCCTGTCTCCCAATTACTGAGTGAGTTGTCACACTGCCATGAAGGTCCTTCTTCCTGTATAGGGTGACAACGCTCTGTCCCTGTCTTCCAATTGCTGAGCGAGTTGTCACACTGTCATGAAGGTCCTTCTTCCTGTATAGGGTGACAACGCTCTGTCCCTGACTTCTAATTGCTGAGCGAGTTGTCACACTGCCATGAAGGTCCTTCTTCTTGTATAGGGTGACAACGCTCTGTCCCTGTCTTCCAATTGTTGAGTGAGTTGTCACACTGCCATTAAGGTCCTTCTTCCTATAGAGGGTGACAACGCTCTGTCCCTGTCTCCCAATTGCTTAGTGAGTTGTCACACTGCCATGAAGGACCTTCTTCCTGTATAGGGTGACAACACTCTGTCCCTGTCTCCCAATAGTTGAGTGAGTTGTCACACTGCCACAAAGGTCCTTCTTCCTGTATAGGGTGACAACGCTCTGTCCGTGTCTCCCAATTGCTGAGTGAGTTGTCACACTGCCATGAAGGACCTTCTTCCTGTTTAGGGTGACAACGCTCTGTCCCTGTCTCCCAATTGCTGAGTGAGTTGTCACACTGCCATGAAGGTCCTTCTTCCTGTATAGGGTGACAACGCTCTGTCCCTGTCTACCAATTGCTGAGTGAGTTGTCACACTGCCATGATGTTCCTTCTTCCTGTATAGGGTGACAACGCTCTGTCCCTGTCTCCCAATTGCTGAGTGAGTTGTCACACTGCCATGAAGGTCCTTCTTCCTATAGAGGGTGACAACGCTCTGTCCCTGTCTCCCAATTGCTGAGTGAGTTGTCACACTGCCATGAAGGTCCTTCTTCCTGTATAGGGTGACAACGCTCTGTCCCTGTCTCCCAATTGCTGAGTGAGTTGTCACATTGGCATGAAGGTCCTTCTTCCTGTATAGGGTGACAACGTTCTGTCCCTGTCTCCCAATTACTAAGTGAGTTGTCACACTGCCATGAAGGTCCTTCTTCCTGTGTAGGGTGACAACGCTCTGTCCCTGTCTCCCAATTGCTGAGTGAGTTGTCACATTGCCATGAAGGTCCTTCTTCCTGTATAGGGTGACAACGCTCTGTCCCTGTCTTCCAATTGCTAATTAGGTTGTCACACTGCCATGAAGGTCCTTCTTCCTGTATAGGGTGACAACGCTCTGTCCCTGTTTTCCAATTGCTGAGCGAGTTGTCACACTGCCATGAAGGTCCTTCTTCCTGTATAGGGTGACAACACTCTGTCCCTGTCTCCCAATTGCTGATTGAGTTGTCACACTGCCATGAAGGTCCCTCTTCCTGTATAGGGTGACAACGCTCTGTCCCTGTCTCCCGATTGCTGAGTGAGTTGTCACATTGCCATGAAGGTCCTTCTTCCTGTATAGGGTGACAACGCTCTGTCCCTGTCTCCCAATTGCTGAGTGAGTTGTCACACTGCCATGAAGGTCCTTCTTACTGTAAAGGGTGACAACGCTCTGTCCCTGTCTCCCAATTGTTGAATGAGTTGTCACGCTGCCATGAAGGTCCTTCTTCCTGTATAGGGTGACAACGCTCTGTCCCTGTCTCCCAATTGCTGAGTGAGTTGTCACACTGGCATGAAGGTCCTTCTTCCTGTATAGGGTGACAACGCTCTGTCCCTGTCTCCCAATTGCTGAGTGAGTTGTCACACTGCCATGAAGGTCCTTCTTCCTATAGAGGGTGACAACGCTCTGTCCCTGTCTCCCAATTGCTGAGTAAGTTGTCACATTGCCATGAAGGTCCTTCTTCCTGTATAGGGTGACAAAGCTCTGTCCCTGTCTCCCAATTGCTGAGTGAGTTGTCACACTGCCATGAAGGTCCTTCTTCCTGTATAGGGTGACAACGCTCTGTCTCTGTCTCCCAATTGCTGAGTGAGTTGTCACACTGCTATGAAGGTCCTTTTGTCTGCATAGGGTGACAACGATCTGTCCCTGTCTCCCAATTGCTGAGTGAGTTGTCACACTGCCATGAAGGTCCTTCTTCCTGTATAGGGTGACAACGCTCTGTCTCTGTCTCCCAATTGCTGAGTGAGTTGTCACACTGCCATGAAGGTCCTTCTTCCTATAGAGCAAGGATCCTCAAACTACGGCCCTCCAGCTGTTGCAGGACTACACATCCCATGAGGCATTGAAAAACTCTGACATTCACAGACATCACTAGGCATGATGGGAATTGTAGTTCCTGAACAACTGGAGGGCCATAGTTTGAAGACCCCTGCTATAGAGGGTGACAACGCTCTGTCCCTGACTTCCAATTGCTGAGCGAGTTGTCACACTGCCATGAAGGTCCTTCTTCCTGTATAGGGTGACAACACTCTGTCCCTGTCTCCCAATTACTGAGTGAGTTGTCACACTGCCATGAAGGTCCTTCTTCCTGTATAGGGTGACAACGCTCTGTCCCTGACTTCTAATTGCTGAGCGAGTTGTCACACTGCCATGAAGGTCCTTCTTCTTGTATAGGGTGACAACGCTCTGTCCCTGTCTTCCAATTGTTGAGTGAGTTGTCACACTGCCATTAAGGTCCTTCTTCCTATAGAGGGTGACAACACTCTGTCCCTGTCTCCCAATAGTTGAGTGAGTTGTCACACTGCCACAAAGGTCCTTCTTCCTGTATAGGGTGACAACGCTCTGTCCAGGGGCGGACGTACAGGGGTCGCAGGGGTCGCCATGGCGACCGGGCCCCATGCTACAGGGGGCCTTAGAGGGCCCCCTGTATGTATTGAGAGGAGGAGCGACAAGCGAAGCTGAGACCGAGAGCTCCCCGATCTTCCCGACGGAGCTGATCTCACATAACATTGGAAGCAATGTAAAGTGAAACCAGAGTGTGTGCTGTGCTCTCTGCCTCCCCCTACAGTGCAATACCCGGCAGGAAGGTACAGTCCTCTCTCGTTTTTTAAAAAGGCTTTCTGTATGTGCATTTATGTATGTATGTATGTGTGTGCATATGTGCATCTATATATGTATGTGTATGTATTTGTGTGTACTGTATGTGTGTGTATGTATGTATGTATTTGTGTGTGTACTGTGTGTGTATGTATGTGTGTATGTATTTGTGTGTACTGTATGTGTGTATGTATGTGTGTGTACTGTATGTGTGTGTATGTATGTGTGTATGTATTTGTGTGTACTGTATGTGTGTGCATATGTGCATCTATGTATGTATGTATGTATGTATTTGTGTGTACTGTATGTGTATGTATGTATGTGTGTGTATGTATGTGTGTGTACTGTGTGTGTGTATGTGTATGTGTATATGTATGTGTGTGTACTGTATGTGTGTATGTATGTGTGTGTACTGTATGTGTGTGTACTGTATGTGCGTATGTATGTATGTATGTATTTGTGTGTACTGTATGTGTGTGTATGTATGTGTGTGTACTGTGTGTGTACTGTATGTGTGTGTACTGTATGTGTGTGTACTGTATGTGTGTATGTATGTGTGTATGTATGTGTGTGTATGTATGTGTGTACTGTATGTGTGTATGTATGTGTGTATGTATGTGTGTGTATGTATGTGTGTGTATGTATGTGTGTACTGTATGTGTGTATGTATGTGTGTACTGTATGTGTGTATGTATGTGTGTATGTATGTGTGTGTACTGTATGTGTGTATGTATGTGTGTGTACTGTATGTGTGTGTACTATGTGTGTGTACTGTATGTGCGTATGTATGTATTTGTGTGTACTGTATGTGTGTGTATGTATGTGTGTGTACTGTGTGTGTACTGTATGTGTGTGTACTGTATGTGTGTATGTATGTGTGTGTATGTATGTGTGTACTGTATGTGTGTATGTATGTGTGTGTACTGTATGTGTGTGTACTGTATGTGTGTGTATGTATGTGTGTGTATGTATGTGTGTGTACTGTGTGTGTACTGTATGTGTGTGTACTGTATGTGTGTATGTATGTGTGTGTATGTATGTGTGTACTGTATGTGTGTATGTATGTGTGTATGTATGTGTGTGTACTGTATGTGTGTGTACTGTATGTGTGTATGTATGTGTGTGTGCTGTATGTGTGTGTACTGTATGTGTGTATGTATGTGTGTGTATGTATGTGTGTGTACTGTATGTGTGTATGTATGTGTGTGTACTGTATGTGTGTGTATGTATGTGTGTATGTATTTGTGTGTACTGTATGTGTGTGCATATGTGCATCTATATATGTATGTGTGTGTATGTATGTGTGTGTTTATGTATGTGTGTGTGTTTATATGTGTGTAGATATATGTACGTGTGTGTGCTTCAAGTTATTTCCCATTTGAGTTTATGGACTTTTAAGGACTTTTAAATGATTTTAAGCTGAAGTGCGCAGTAATTCTGTTATTATATTATAGTCGGTTTTCCCAATTTACTTTAAACACGTAAGGCCCCTTTCACACGGTCCGCATTCCGTTGCGGACCATGCACTGCTCAGCAGGGATCGATCCGCCGATCCCCGCTGAGCCGGCGGATGACAGCTCCGTCTCCGCTCTGTGTGCGGAGAGGGAGGTGTCAGAGCCCAGCTGCTCTCTATGGGGAATCAGATGAGAGCGGATCGCCTGTCCGTTCTCATCCGATCCCATCCGATCCGATCCCCAGGACGGATGGAAAATAGGGTTTCCATCCGTCCGGATTTCACGGACAGGATCGGATGCGGATGGCAGCGGGTGTCAGCGGACATGTCACCACTGACATCCGCTGCTCCATAGGGCTGAATGGGGCATCCAATCAGATCCGCCTAAAACAATGACAGGCCGATCTGATCGGAACGCCCGTGTGAAAGAGCCTTAAAGGTGGCTAGGAGGTACCACCATTCCTGCGCTACTATAATTTTTCTATTTTGTATTGTGTGATCTAATTCATATTACAACATTTATACATGATTTCATTACCTATAATTACTTCTATATAAGTAGCAACATTGTCCTATACTCCTGAGCGCAATTGTTTGCCTTTTATGGGTGAATTTGGAGGTGTTTCTTAAGTCCACCAGCACTATTACTGTTCCCATTCCCCCCTCCCCACCACCGCCGCCACTGATCCCATACCCCCCCTTTCCCCTCCAGCACTATTACTGGTCCCATTCCCCCCTCCCTACCACCGCCGCCACTGATCCCATACCCCCCTTTCCCCACCAGCACTATTACTGGTCCCATTCCCCCCTCCCTACCACCGCCGCCACTGATCCCATACCCCCCCTTTCCCCTCCAGCACTATTACTGGTCCCATTCCCCCCTCCCTACCACCGCCGCCACTGATCCCATACCCCCCTTTCCCCACCAGCACTATTACTGGTCCCATTCCCCCCTCCCTACCACCGCCGCCACTGATCCCATACCCCCCCTTTCCCCTCCAGCACTATTACTGGTCCCATTCCCCCCTCCCTACCACCGCCGCCACTGATCCCATACCCCCCTTTCCCCACCAGCACTATTACTGGTCCCATTCCCCCCTCCCCACCAGTCCTGCCACTGATCCCATACCCCCCCTTACCCCACCAGCACTATTACTGGTCTCATTCCCCCCTCCCCACCAGTCCTGCCACTGATCCCATACACACCCCTTTCCCCACCAGCACTATTACTGGTCCCATTCCCCCCTCCCCACCACCGCCGCCACTGATCCCATACCCCCCTTTCCCCACCAGCACTATTACTGGTCTCATTCCCCAGGTCTGATTTTACCGATCCTAAGGAGGCAAATCAAAGAAATTGATTGTAGAGGTTCACATTCCCTTTAATGAAAGAATATTATATATAAAGTATATACAGTCGTTTTTTTTTTTTTTTGTATGTACCCCATCGGTGTCCAGGGGGCCTTACAAGCCTGTGAGAGGTTGAGGGTCTTGAAGGAGTTTTAGGGCAGTGTTGGGGGGGGCCCTTCATGATTTCTTGCACCTGGGCCCTGAAAGTTCTAGTTACGCCCCTGGCTCTGTCCCTGTCTCCCAATTACTGAGGGAGTTGTCACACTGCCATGAAGGTCCTTCTTCCTGTATAGGGTGACAACACTCTGTCCCTGTCTCCCAATTGCTGAGTGAGTTGTCACACTGCCATGAAGGCCCTTCTTCCTATAGAGGGTGACAACGCTCTGTCCCTGTCTCCCAATTGCTGAGAGAGTTGTCACACTGCCATGAAGGTCCTTCTTCCTGTATAGCGTGAGAACGCTCTGTCCTTGTCTCCCAATTGCTGAGAGAGTTGTCACACTGCCATGAAGGTCCTTCTTCCTGTATAGCGTGACAACGCTCTGTCCTTGTCTCCCAATTGCTGAGTGAGTTGTCACACTGCCATGAAGGCCCTTCTTCCTATAGAGGGTGACAACGCTCTGTCCCTGTCTCCCAATTGCTGAGTGAGTTGTCACACTGCCATGAAGGTCCTTCTTCCTGTATAGGGTGACAACACTCTGTCCCTGTCTTCGAGTTGTTGAGCAAGTTGTCACACTGCCATGAAGGTCCTTCTTCCTGTATAGGGTGACAACGCTCTGTCCCTGTCTCCCACTTGTTGAGTGAGTTGTCACACTGCCATAAAGGTCCTTCTTCCTGTATAGGGTGGCAACGCTTTGTCCCTGTCTCCCAATTACTAAGTGAGTTGTCACACTGCCATGAAAGTTCTTCTTCCTGTATAGGGTGACAACGCTCTGTCCCTGTCTTCGAGTTGTTGAGCAAGTTGTCACACTGCCATGAAGGTCCTTCTTCCTGTATAGGGTGACAATGCTCTGTCCCTGTCTCCCACTTGTTGAGTGAGTTGTCACACTGCCATTATGGTCCTTCTTCCTGTATAGGGTGACAACGCTCTGTCCTTGTCTCCCACTTGTTGAGTGAGTTGTCACACTGCCATTAAGGTCCTTCTTCCTATAGAGGGTGACAACGCTCTGTCCCTGTCTCCCAATTGCTTAGTGAGTTGTCACACTGCCATAAAGTTCCTTCTTCCTGTATAGGGTGACAACGCTCTGTCCCTGTCTCCCAATTGCTGAGTGAGTTGTCACACTGCCATGAAAGTTCTTCTTCCTGTATAGGGTGACAACGCTCTGTCCCTGTCTCCCAATTGCTGAGTGAGTTGTCACACTGCCATGAAAGTTCTTCTTCCTGTATAGGGTGACAACGCTCTGTCCCTGTCTCCCAATTACTAAGTGAGTTGTCACACTGCCATGAAAGTTCTTCTTCCTGTATAGGGTGACAACGCTCTGTCCCTGTCTCCCAATTGCTGAGTGAGTTGTCACACTGCCATGAAAGTTCTTCTTCCTGTATAGGGTGACAACGCTCTGTCCCTGTCTCCCAATTACTAAGTGAGTTGTCACACTGCCATGAAGGTCCTTCTTCCTTTATAGGGTGACAACGTTCTGTCCGTGTCTCCCAATTACTGAGCAAGTTGTCACACTGCCATGAAGGTCCTTCTTCCTATAGAGGGTGACAACGCTCTGTCCCTGTCTCCCAATTTCTGAGTGAGTTGTCACACTGCCAAGAAGGTCCTTCTTCCTGTATAGGGTGACAACGCTCTGTCCGTGTCTCCCAATTGCTGAGTGAGTTGTCACACTGCCACAAAGGTCCTTCTTCCTGTATAGGTTGACAACACTCTGTCCCTGTCTCCCAATAGTTGAGTGAGTTGTCACACTGCCATGAAGGTCCTTCTTCCTGTATAGGGTGACAACGCTCTGTCCCTGTCTCCCAATTTCTGAGTGAGTTGTCACACTGCCATGAAGATCCTTCTTCCTGTATAGGGTGACAACGCTCTGTCCCTGTCTCCTAATTGCTGAGAGAGTTGTCACACTGCCATGAAGGTCCTTTTTCTTGTATAGGGTGACATCGCTCTGTCCCTGTCTCCCAATTGCTGAGTGAGTTGTCACACTGCCATGAAGGTCTTTCTTCCTGTATAGGGTGACAACGCTCTGTCCCTGTCTCCCAATTACTGAGGGAGTTGTCACACTGCCATGAAGGTCCTTTTTCTTGTATAGGGTGACAACGCTCTGTCCGTGTCTCCCAATTGCTGAGTGAGTTGTCACACTGCCATGAAGGTCCTTCTTCCTGTATAGGGTGACAACGCTCTGTCCGTGTCTCCCAATTGCTGAGTGAGTTGTCACATTGCCATGAAGGTCCTTCTTTCTTTATAGGGTGACAACACTCGGTCCCTGTCTCCCAATTACTGAAAACGTTGTCACACTGCCATGAAGGTCCTTCTTCCTGTATAGGGTGACAACGCTCTGTCCCTGTCTCCCAATTGCTGAGTGAGTTGTCACACTGCCATAAAGGTCCTTCTTCCTGTATAGGGTGACAACGCTCTGTCCGTGTCTTCCAATTGTTGAGTGAGTTGTCACACTGCCATGAAGGTCTTTCTTCCTGTATAGGGTGACAACGCTCTGTCCCTGTCTCCCAATTACTGAGGGAGTTGTCACACTGCCATGAAGGTCCTTTTTCTTGTATAGGGTGACAACACTGTCCCTGTCTCCCAATTGCTGAGAGAGTTGTCACACTGCCATGAAAGTCCTTCTTCCTGTATAGGGTGACAATGCTCTATCCCTGACTCCCAATTACTGAGTGAGTTGTCACACTAACATGAAGGTCCTTCTTCCTGTATAGGGTGACAACGCTCTGTCCCTGTCTCCCAATTACTGAGTGAGTAGTCACACTGCCATGAAGGTCCTTCTTCCTGTATAGGGTGACAACGCTCTGTCCCTGTCTCCCAATTGCTGAGTGAGTTGTCACACTGCCATGAAGGTCCTTCTTCCTGTATAGGGTGACAACGCTCTGTCCCTGTCTCCCAATTGCTGAGTGAGTTGTCACACTGCTATGAAGGTCCTTCTTCCTGTATAGGGTGACAACGCTCTGTCCCTGTCTCCCAATTGCTGAGTGAGTTGTCACACTGCTATGAAGGTCCTTCTTCCTGTATAGGGTGACAACGCTCTGTCCCTGTCTCCTAATTGCTGAGTGAGTTGTCACACTGCCATGAAGGTCCTTCTTCCTGTATAGGGTGACAACGCTCTGTCCCTGTTTCCCAATTACTGAGTAAGTTGTCACACTGCCATGAAGGTCCTTCTTCCTGTATAGGGTGACAACGCTCTGTCACTGTCTCCCAAATGCTGAGTGAGTTGTCACACTGCCATGAAGGTCCTTCTTCCTGTATAGGATAACAACGCTCTGTCCCTGTCTCCTAATTGCTGAGTGAGTTGTCACACTGCCATGAAGGTCCTTCTTCCTGTATAGGGTGACAACGCTCTGTCCCTGTCTCCCAAATGCTGAGCGAGTTGTCACACTGCCATGAAGGTCCTTCTTCCTGTATAGGGTGACAACGCTCTGTCCCTGTCTCCCAAATGCTGAGCGAGTTGTCACACTGCCATGAAGGTCCTTCTTCCTGTATAGGGTGACAACGCTCTGTCCCTGTCTCCCAATTGCTGAGTGAGTTGTCACACTGCCATGAAGGTCCTTCTTTCTGTATAGGGTGACAACGCTCTGTCCCTGTCTCCCAATTGCTGAGTGAGTTGTCACACTGCCATGAAGGTCCTTCTTCCTGTATAGGGTGACAACGCTCTGTCCCTGTCTCCCAATTGCTGAGTGAGTTGTCACACTGCCATGAAGGTCCTTCTTTCTGTATAGGGTGACAACGCTCTGTCCCTGTCTCCCAAATGCTGAGCGAGTTGTCACACTGCCATGAAGGTCCTTCTTCCTGTATAGGGTGACAACGCTCTGTCCCTGTCTCCTAATTGCTGAGTGAGTTGTCACACTGCCATGAAGGTCCTTCTTCCTGTATAGGGTGACAACGTTCTGTCACTGTCTCCCAATTGCTGAGTGAGTTGTCACACTGCCATGAAGGTCCTTCTTCCTGTATAGGGTGACAACGCTCTGTCCCTGTCTCCCAATTGCTGAGTGAGTTGTCACACTGCCATGAAGGTCCTTCTTTCTGTATAGGGTGACAACGCTCTGTCCGTGTCTCCCAATTGCTGAGTGAGTTGTCACACTGCCATGAAGGTCCTTCTTCCTGTATAGGGTGACAACGCTCTGTCCCTGTCTCCCAATTGCTGAGTGAGTTGTCACATTGCCATGAAGGTCCTTCTTCCTGTATAGGGTGACAACGCTCTGTCCCTGTCTCCTAATTGCTGAGTGAGTTGTCACACTGCCATGAAGGTCCTTCTTTCTGTATAGGGTGACAACGCTCTGTCCCTGTCTTTCAATTACGGAGTGAGTTGTCACTCTGCCATGAAGGTCCTTCTTCCTTTTTTAATAATAGCACATTATGGCATTACCATGTAAGGTGTGGGGTGTGGGGTGGTTGGGCACTTATTTTTTCTTTTTTTTAGAGTTTACAACCACTTTAATTCATTACCTAGGATTAAGAGCACCATCTAGTAGCTGTAATGTGATAACCTTCTTCCTGTATAGGGTGACAACGCTCTGTCCCTGTCTCCCAAATGCTGAGTGAGTTGTCACACTGCCATGAAGGTTCTTGCTCAAGCACTTCCTGTTATGGGGTGACAACTGTCTCCCAATTGTGATTTTATGTTGTCACTGTGTCACATGTGCCTTTGATTGAAAATACAAGTGGCCGCGCTGACGCACATTGCGCAGTGCACAGTTGTCACTATCAGACATGCGGTCCTGTGAAAGGACGCAAGACAGGAAGTGGCTGAAAGAGGCAGCAGGAAATCAGAGCAGCGCTGAGATCCAAAAAAAAAAAAAAAAAAATAAGAAAAATATGAAGAAAAGTATTTTATTTAAAAAATTGCAATTGTGGTTTCCCAGTTCAGCCCTCATACATTGTACACCGTCCATGGACCAGAGCAGGGTTTACATCCCAGATATGGACCTGGGTTTTTTTTTTGGCAATAACTTTATCAGTACTTAACAAATTAATACCTATGTTTTTTTTTTTTTTTTTTTTTTTTTTTTAAACATTTTGACTTTCTTTTGGTAATACCGTTTTTCAAAAAATGATTTTATTTTCTATGGAATGTATTGAGAAAAAAATTAAAAGAATGTAAATAATATATTTTTTGTGTTTTGTGTAACACTGACATTAGGAATAAACAAAAAACAAAAAAACAAAAATATTGGTAAAAAACAAACAAACAAAAAATAAAACCCCAAAGCTGATAAGGGTAACTAAGAGGTAATAAATAGGAATACATTTTTATATTTTGAAGTGATGCCCCATGCAGAGGTCACACCTTTGATCTCTTTATGACTGCACTAGTGGATACAATGAAACAATACATTGATACATTGTAGAGATGAGGAATGTATGCGGGTGAATGATACATTACTGCCTTACTACTCACTCAGTGACACCTGCAGACTATCTGTAAGTGTCATTTTGACAGCCGGTATTTGCCGGTATTAGTGGCGGGGGGGGGGGGGGGTGGGGAGACGCTGGACATAAGTGATGCACCCTACCTAGAAACTTTTTTGAAGTTTTAGGACATATCTCTTATGTTCAAAATCCTCAGATGGTTAAGCATCATTCACCCGCACACATACAAAGACTAGAGGTCTCATCCCTTATCTCCAACCCCAATCTTATCTGCTGTCCCCCTGTTATATATTTAGTGTCCTCCAGCCGGGTCTTCCTGGTCTTGGCAGAGGGGATGGGCATAAGAGATACGTCCTAAAAACTTAATTGAACTTTTTAATCTTCAAATTTCTCGGATGGTTCAGCAATAATTTATCATTCACCACCACACATTCAACGACTAGAGATCTCATCCCTTATCTCCCACCCCAATCTTATCTGCTGTCCCCATTGAGTGTCCTCCAGCCGGGTCTTCCTGGTCTTGGTAGAGGGGACAGACATAAGAGATACGTCCTAAAAACCTAATTGAATTTCTAAGTCATATATCTTCAAATTTCTCGGATGGTTAAGCAATAATTTATCATTCACTTGACACCACCCCATGTTCAACGACTAGAGGTCTCATCCCTTATCTCCCACCCCAATCGTATCCGCTGTCCCCTGTTATAGTTTGGGTCTGTCCTCCAGTCAGGTTGTCCTGGTCTTGGCAGTGGGAGAGGAGCTGGATGTAAGAGATTCATCCTAGACACTTTATTGAACCTTAGGACGTATCTTTTACGTTCAAAATCCTCAGCGATAATGTATCATCTACCAGCACACATACAAAGACCAGAGGTCTCATCTCTTATCTCCAACCCCAGTTCTATCCGCTGTCCACCTCTTATATATTGAGTCTGTCCTCCAGCCATCTCTTCCTGTTCTTGGCCGGGGGAGAGAGCTGGACATTAGTGATACATCATAGAAACTTTATTAAACCTTTAGGACGTATTTCCTATGTTCAAAATCCTCAGATGGTTCAGCAATAATGTATCATTCACCCGTACACATACAAAGACTAGAGGCCTCATCCCTGATCTCCCACCCCAATCATATCCACTGTCCCCTGTTATATATTGAGTCTGTCCACCAGCTGGGTCTTCCTGGTCTTGGCCGGGGGAGAGGGGATGGACGTAAGAGATACGTCCTAGAAACTATATTGAACTTTTAGGACGTATCTCTTACGTTCAACTTCCTTTAGCTGGTTAAGTGATAATGTATCATTCACCTGCACACATACAAAGACTAGAGGTCTCATCCCTTATCTCCCACCCCAGTATTCCGCTATCCACCTGTTATATATTTGGTTGGTCCTCCAGCCGGGCCCTCCTGGTCCTTGGCAGGGGAAGTGGAGCTGGGCGTAAGAGATAAATCCTAGAAGCTTTATAGAACTTTTAGGACATATCTTACATTCAAAATCAATAATGTATCATTCACTCGCACACATAGAACTAGAGGTCTAATTCCTTATCTCCCACCGCAATCTTACCTGCTATCCCCTATAATATATTGATCTGTTATTCAGCTGGATCTCCTTGGTCTTGGCAGGGGGAGAGGGGATGGACGTAAGAGATACATCATAGAAACTATATTGAACTTTTAGGACGTATCTCTTACGTTCAAAATCCTCAGATGGTTAAGCGATAATGTAGCATTCACCCGCACACATACAAAGACTAGAGGTCTCATCCCTCATCTCCCACCCCAGTCTTTTCCGCTATCCACCTGTTATATATTGAGTCTGTCCTCCAGCCAGGTCCTCCTGGTCCTTGGCAGGTGGAGTGAAATTGAGTGTAAGAGATACGTCCTAGAGGCTTTATTGAACTTTTAGGACATATCTCCTACATTCAAAATCCTCAGATGGTTAAGTAATAATGTATCATTCACTCGCACACATATAACTAGAGGTCTAATCCCTTATCTCCCACCCCAATCTTATCTGCTATCCCATATAATATATTTGATCTGTCTTTCAGCCGGATCTCCTTGGTCTTGGCAGGGGGAGAGGAGTTGGACGTAAGAGATACGTCCTTAAAACTTTATTGATGTTTTAGGATGTGGCTCTTACATTCAAAACCCTCAGCTGGTTAAGCAATCGTTTATCATTCACCCGCACCGCACCCATACAATGACTAGAGGTCTCATCCCTTATCTTCCCTCCCGATCCCATCCCCTGTCTCCGTTATATATTTAGTCCGTCCTCCAGCCGGGTCTTCCTGGTTTCTGCAGCTTCTGTCCTTTCTTCCTCCTCAAAGAAATCTTTATCAAGTCTCTCCAGGTTGGGCAGAGCGATGAGTGTTTCCAGACGGTAACCATCCTCCTCCTCGACTGGGTTCTCCCTTAGAACCAATGCTCGGAGCATGGGGAGAACTTTTAGCTTTTCCACTTCTTGTATCCTGGGCACCAGATTACCTCTGCAAAGGGGAAGATTGAAGGAAACTCCGCTATGATGAGGCTTAATATAGATGGAACTATAGTCAATGTCAAATGTTCTGGGACACTTATTGTTTATCCTTCACTGTTTCATTGGATTTCACTATATATGGTGACATCTAGTGGCAACTCAGTGTAACTACAACATGTATTTTACTCTCTGTAAAATGGTAAAAGCCTAGTTTACCCGTATGTTGGGGTTAGTTGGTTTAGTCCTTAGCTAGATCCCTTCCTTCTTCAGGTTCTCTCAGTAAGTTACCAGCCTTAGAGTGGGCACAAGGCTTAGAAGATTATTGTCTCTTTATACTTGGATATGACCGGTGAACATCCCATATATTGCATCTTAACCAGTAAAACTAGGTTGATATAAACTGCTGTGTCTTATTGAAGAGTTGAGCTGTCTGTGGAGGGCGCCTATTCATCAGGTGACCATACTGGGGGATAGACCGAGGGCTAAAGGAGCGTACCCCAATGCATAAAGCGGTCTTTGAAACAGAACATCTGGGGGAAGGAAAAAATGCTCCCTTGCAGTGGGACTGCCCTGGAAGTGCAAGGGTTAAATGCTCATTTAGGTCTAGGGGGCCCCAAAAAAGCAGTTCTATTTACCCGGTCCTCTGCTCCCGCAGGCTCCTCCAGGCTGTAAGACCAGTCCCCGCAGACTCTTCTTTCCTACATTCCGGCAATTGCAGCTCCTCTGACATCATCTACCCCAAAGCAGAGCCCATAGTCCAGCACTGAATGTGAGGACACCGAGGGACAGTCCACTGCTGGAGCATTACAAAGTATCTAAGAACACCAGATGCTGGGAGCAGCAGAGAATCAGATAACTAAAAGTGCTTTTCGGGGACCCCTAGACCTAAACGAGCATTTAACCCTTGCCCCACTACAAGGGAGCACTTTTCCTTTCACTGGAGATTGGCTAAAACAGCTTTGGAACAGATACATATAGTATAAATGAAGGGCTAGAATCCTTTCCTGGAGAAAACGCTGTTCCAGAGTCTCTCCAGTGCTGATCACAGGAATGTGGTCACTGAATCTCTGCTAGAGATCAAGGTTGCCCAACCGGGACTCGAATCCTCGCCTAGTTATGTAAGCAGCACTGAAGAGAAACCTGAAGCAGTATTTTCCCCTAGGCACATCATTTCCCTGTGTTTTCTTCATGTTATAATGCAGCAGCTGGAGAAATAAACGTCTTCACCTTCCAGAAGTCCAGTGAACTTCCTGTTTGAGCTAAAAACTCATCCGCTGCAGCACTGAAATCCAGAGGTGTAACTAGAACCTTCAGGGCCCCGGTGCAAGAAACCATGAGGGGCCCCCCGGACCTATGGCCGGGGTCCTTCCCTTCAAGCCTGGGGCTCGTCCCACTGATCCTGAAACCCTTTATTATGGGTCCGCAGTGGGACCCTTTCACAAGTTCTGCAGTGGGCCTCCTTCCTGGCATCTTGGGACCCCCCCACGGTGGTGGAATGCCAGGACCCGGTCGCAAGTGTGACCTTTGTGATCCTGGAAGTTCACCCACTGGTGTCAGTAGTTTTTATTTTTTGGTATTTTAATTGTATTTTTTATCATTTATTTTATTTTTTTACAATGTGACTGACTATGACTCTGTCCATTCAGAAAAGGAAGGAGCTGGTAAATTACATATTTACTGACCCCTTCCTGGTTCTCTATTGTGACACATCCCCTGCAGCAGCCGGCATGAGAGGGGAGAGATCACAGTATGGGGGGGAGGGGGCAGCACAGTAGGGTGGGGGGACCAGGAGAGCACAGTATGGGGGGAGGGGGCCAGGGGAGTACACAGGGGCCCAGAGACAGCAGAACACAAGTGAACTGGATAGGAGGAATGGCGGGGGGGGGGGGGGGAGCGCATGCAGAGGGACCAATCTCTCCATTTTCCTCCTGCAGCTACAGGAGGAAAAAGGAGGACAGTGATTTCTCTACATGCTGCCCCCCCCCTCCTATCCAGGTGTACAGGGGAGCTGCACAGGCCCCCTGGAGCATGGGGCCCGGTTGCAATTGCAACCTCTGTAGTTACACCCCTGCTATAATCCCAGGAGAACTCACTTCCTGCTGTGTCTCCAAGACAGGAAGTGAAGGAAAATCTCCCCAGCAGGATGGACACAGCAAAAAATAACCTTGTAGGGGTTGACCCGGTGCCACTTGTCACATTCTGCAGAGGTAATATTGCAGCGTGCCGTGGCATGTGAACAGCCCTGGCTGGCTAAGATGTTAGTGGGGCAACCTGGGGATGGTGAAGCCATCTGGTTTTTCTGCCTAGCATTGACTATTCTTAAAAATGCCCCCCCCTTGCTACCTATCCTGCCTACCCTATGTAAAAAAAGATCGGTATACTTACTTTTGTCAGTCCACTCTGGTCCGGTCACATGATCCTGCAGCTCCAGCTTCCCTGTGTCAGAGAGCAGCAGCTGCAGAGGAGAGGAGGGAGCACTCGACAACGGCTGGGACATGGGAGTTGATAGGCAGGGCTGGGACAAGGGTTGGGCAGCTGCCCTGGGCATTGTGGTATTATGTGAGATGGGGGGCGCCACAAGGAGATTGGGGGGAGGGGATTTTTGTTGGGTGGAGGAATTTGGGGGGCAGCAGGTGGGTAACGATTGTTCCAGGAGGGGGAATTTGGGGGGTTGTGCTAGGAAAGGTAATTTGGGGGAATTTGTGTTGGGATAGGTGTAAGGGAAGAGGATTTGTGCCAGTCAGTGGGATTTGGGGTGTTTGTGCTAGAAGAGGTGATATGGTAGAGGGGGAGGGTATTTGTGCTAGGAGGGGAAATTGTTTCAGGGGGATTTGTGCCAGTAGGGATGAATGGGGGAATTTGTTCTAGAAGGGGAAATTTAGGGGGGGGGCTACAATTTGTGCTAGGAGGGGGATTTGCGCTGGGGGGGGGGGATTGGGGGAGTTTGAGAAGTAGAGGATTTGTGCTGGAAGGAGTGTTTTTTTTTGGAGGGGGGGCATGTGCTGGGGGGATTTGGGGAGAGAGGAAGAACTTGAGCTTGGAGGGGGCAAAGATTTGTGCAAGGAGTGGGGGGGTTTCAACAGGGGGGGACAAATTTGTCCTGGGAGGAGGGGGAATGTATGCTTAGGGGCAAGAATGCTGATTAGTGCTCAACTTTTGTTTTGGGGGGGGGGGGGGGTTTGCTAACACATAATGTTCATACTTCTTGGGGGGAGGGAAGCAGTTTGGCATGTTTGCCCCGGGCTCTAGAGGACCTTGTCCCAAAACTACTAATAGGTGAGGTCACCGCTCCCAGAGTTTCCAGCCATTGTCAAGCGCACCCTCCTCTCCCCTGCAGCTGCTGCTCTCTAATACAGGGAAGCTGGAGCTGCAGGATCATGTGACTGGACCAGAGCAGACTGGTAAGTACATAGGGTAGGCAGGTGAGGTAGCAGGAGGGGGGGCATTAATAATTAGGCAGGAAGCCTTCTGTACATGCCATGGACGTCTGTGGGAATTGTATCCTAGTGGAAATGGATCTTCATACCGGAGGTTCAGGTACTGAAGAGCTCGCATTTTCTCTGAGAAGCCATCCAGGGTCTCCAGTTGGTTGTCTCTTAGATGAAGGCTGGTCAGACTGATGAGGTGCTCCAATCCTTCCAATGACTTTATGTTATTCTGTGCCTGAGGACAACCAAATGGTAAAGACCTCCATGAACCCAGAAGACGTTGGACTTACAGAAAATGACTTATAAAGTTCCAATCATAAATTCATTGACATGGCTTCCTCCCCTTCCTGGTGCTACAGCTTCCTCCCCTTCCTGGTGCTACAGCTTCCTCCCCTTCCTGGTGCTACAGCTTCCTCCCCTTCCTGGTGCTACAGCTTCCTCCCCTTCCTGGTTCTACAGCTTCCTCCCCTTCCTGGTGCTACAGCTTCCTCCCCTTCCTGGTTCTACAGCTTCCTCCCCTTCCTGGTGCTACAGCTTCCTCCCCTTTATGCATTTTCATAGCATGCTTTCTTTTAGTCCCAATGGGTTTTTAAAATACCCTTTTTGGCCAAAAGAGTGAGGACACCGGACCATCACACCTATGTATGCCTATTAAACATCCCATTTCAGAACCATGGCCATTATTATGGAGTTGGTCCCCATTGGTGCCCCCAATAGCCTCCACTCTTCTGGGAAAGTTTTCTACAAGATCATGGGGTGTGTCTGGGGAAACTTGTGTCCCCTGAGCCAAAAGAGCATTTGTTGGGTCACGGATTATGGATGAGAAGACCTGGCTCAAAATCAGACTGTTACCACCAGGTCCAAAATGTCTTTGTACGCTGCGGCATTAACAATGGAGACACCTAAACTCAATGATAAGGGTGTCCTTTAAACATTAGGTAGGTTTGATGGTCCAGTGGTCCCAAACCTTGGGCCAAATAGTGTGATGTACTGGGATGTTCGATATACATCCCCAGCTCATAAAATAAACTTTATTGGCAAAAGTGTCAGGACACCTGACCATCACACCTACATATATACAGTGCCTTGCGAAAGTATTCGGCCCCTTTGAACTTTGCGACATTTCAGGCTTCAAACATAAAGATATAAAACTATAATTTTTTGTGAAGAATCAACAACAAGTGGGACACAATCATGAAGTGGAACGAAATTTATTGAATATTTCAAACTTTGTTAACAAATAAAAAACTGAAAAATTGGGCGTGCAAAATTATTCAGCCCCCTTAATACTTTGTAGCGCCACCTTTTGCTGCGATTACAGCTGTAAGTCGCTTGAGGTATGTCTCTATCAGTTTTGCACATCGAGAGACTGAAATTTTTGCCCATTCCTCCTTGCAAAACAGCTCGAGCTCAGTGAGGTTGGATGGAGAGCGTTTGTGAACAGCAATTTTCAGTTCTTTCCACAGATTCTCGATTGGATTCAGGTCTGGACTTTGACTTGGCCATTCTAACACCTGGATATGTTTATTTGTGAACCATTCCATTGTAGATTTTGCTTTATGTTTTGGATCTTTGTCTTGTTGGAAGACAAATCTCAGTCTCAGGTCTTTTGCAGACTCCATCAGGTTTTCTTCCAAAATGCTCCTGTATTTGGCTCCATCAATCTTCCCATCAATTTTAACCATCTTCCCTGTCCCTGCTGAAGAAAAGCAGGCCCAAACCATGATGCTGCCACCACCATGTTTCACAGTGGGGATGGTGTGTTCAGGGTGATGAGCTGTGTTTCTTTTACGCCAAACATAACGTTTTGCATTGTTGCCAAAAAGTTTGATTTTGGTTTCATCTGAGCAGAGCCCCTTCTTCCACATGTTTGGTGTCTCCCAGGTGGCTTGTGGCAAACTTTAAATGACACTTTTTATGGATATCTTTAAGAAATGGCTTTCTTCTTGTCACTCTTCCATAAAGGGCAGATTTGTGCAGTATACGACTGATTGTTGTCCTATGGACAGAGTCTCCCACCTCAGCTGTAGATCTCTGCAGTTCATCCAGAGTGATCATGGGCCTCTTGGCTGCATCTCTGATCAGTCTTCTCCTTGTATGAGCTGAAAGTTTAGAGGGACGGCCAGGACTTCGTAGATTCGCAGTGGTCTGATACTCCTTCCATTTCAATATTATCGCTTGCACAGTGCTCCTTGGGATGTTTAAAGCTTGGGAAATCTTTTTGTATCCAAATCCGGCTTTAAACTTCTCCACAACAGTATCTCGGACCTGCCTGGTGTGTTCCTTGTTCTTCGTGATGCTCTCTGCGCTTTAAACGGACCTCTGAGACTATCACAGTGCAGGTGCATTTATACAGAGACTTGATTACACACAGGTGGATTCTATTTATCATCATTAGTCATTTAGGTCAACATTGGATCATTCAGAGATCCTCACTGAACTTCTGGAGAGAGTTTGCTGCACTGAAAGTAAAGGGCTGAATAATTTTGCACGCCCAATTTTTCAGTTTTTTATTTGTTAACAAAGTTTGAAATATTCAATAAATTTCGTTCCACTTCATAATTGTGTCCCACTTGTTGTTGATTCTTCACACAAAATTACAGTTTTATATCTTTATGTTTGAAGCCTGAAATGTGGCAAAAGGTCGCAAAGTTCAAGGGGGCCGAATACTTTCGCAAGACATTGTAGGTGTGATGGTCAGGTGTCCCCAGCTCATAAAATAAACTTTCATGGCAAAAGTGTGAGGACACCTGACCATCACACCTACATATGTCTGCCTATTCAACATCTAATTTCAAAACCAGGGCCATTAATATGGAGGTGGCCTCCATTTGTGCCCACAATAGCCTCCACTCTTCTAGGAAAGTTTTCCATAAGATCTTGGAGTGTGTCTGGGGAAACTTGTGCCCACTGAGCTAAAAGCATTTGTGGGGTCAGGTACGGATGTTGGATGAGAAGACCTGGCTCACAATTGGCAGTTCAATTCATCACAAGGGTGTTCAGTAGGGTTCAGGTCAGGAGGTCAAGGCTCTGTGCTTGTGGGGCATCTTAATTCAAAACTATGGTCATTAATATAAAGTTACACCCCTTTTACAGCTATAACATCCTTTCACTTTTTTGGGAAGACTTTCCACAAAGTTTTGGAGGGTCTGTGTGAATTTTTGCCCATTGGTGAGGTCAGGTACTGATGTTGGATGAGAAGACCTGGCTCACTATCGGCATTCCAATTCCAAAAGGTGTTCAGTAGGCTTGAAGTCAGGGCTCTGTGAAGGTCACATGAGTTCCTCCACACCAAACTGGTCAAACCATGTCTGTATAGAAAAACTGATCAAACCATGTCTGTACAGAGTTGGCTTCATACACAGGCATGCCGGAACAGAAAAGGACCTTTACCAAACTGTTACCACAAGGTCCAAAATGTTTTTGTACGCTGCTAAATTAACAGTACCCTTCATTGGAGACACCTGAACTCAGTAAGGTGAGATGTCCTTCAAACATTTGATCTTGTGTAATAGGTAGGTATGAAGGTCCAGTGTCCCCATTAATAAGGTGTGATGGTCCAGTGTCCCCAGTAGGTAGGTGTGATGGTCCAGTGTCCCCAATAGATACATGTGATGGTCAAGTGTCTCCAGTAGGTAGGTGTGATGGTCCAGCGTTCTCAATAAGTATATGTGATGGTCCAGTGTCCCCAGTAGGTAGGTGTGAAGGTCCAGTGTCCCCAATAGATACATGTGAAGGTCCAGTGTCCCCAATAGATACATGTGATGGTTCAGTGTCCCCAGTAGGTAGGTGTGATGGTCCAGTGTCCTCAATAGGTAGGTGTGATGGTCCAGTGTCCTCAATAGGTAGGTGTGATGGTCCAGTGTCCCCAATAGATACATGTGATGGTCCAGTGTCCCCAGTAGGTAGGTGTGATGGTCCAGTGTCCTCAATAGATACATGTGATGGCCCAGTGTTCCCAATAGATACATGTGATGGCCCAGTGTCCCCAATAGATACATGTGATGGTTCAGTGTCCCCAGTAGGTAGGTGTGATGGTCCAGTGTCCTCAATAGATACATGTGATGGCCCAGTGTTCCCAATAGATACATGTGATGGCCCAGTGTCCCCAATTGATACATGTGATGGTCCAGTGTCCCCAATAGATACATGTGATGGTCAAGTGTCTCCAGTAGGTAGGTGTGATGGTCCAGCGTTCTCAATAAGTATATGTGATGGTCCAGTGTCCCCAGTAGGTAGGTGTGATGGTCCAGTGTCCCCAATAGATACATGTGATGGTCCAGTGTCCCCAATAGATACATGTGATGGTCAAGTGTCTCCAGTAGGTAGGTGTGATGGTCCAGCGTTCTCAATAAGTATATGTGATGGTCCAGTGTCCCCAGTAGGTAGGTGTGATGGTCCAGTGTCCCCAATAGATACATGTGATGGTCCAGTGTCCCCAATAGATACATGTGATGGTCAAGTGTCTCCAGTAGGTAGGTGTGATGGTCCAGCGTTCTCAATAAGTATATGTGAAGGTCCAGTGTCCCCAATAGATACATGTGAAGGTCCAGTGTCCCCAATAGATACATGTGATGGTTCAGTGTCCCCAATAGATACATGTGATGGCCCAGTGTCCCCAATAGATACATGTGATGGCCCAGTGTCCCCAATAGATACATGTGATGGTCCAGTGTCCCCAATAGATACATGTGATGGCCCAGTGTCCCCAATAGATACATGTGATGGCCCAGTGTCCCCAATAGATACATGTGATGGTCCAGCGTCCCCAATAGATACATGTGATGGCCCAGTGTCCCCAATAGATACATGTGATGGCCCAGCGTCCCCAATAGATACATGTGATGGCCCAGTGTTCCCAATAGATACATGTGATGGCCCAGTGTCCCCAATAGATACATGTGATGGCCCAGTGTCCCCCAATAGATACATGTGATGGCCCAGTGTCCCCAATAGATACATGTGATGGTCCAGTGTCTCCAATAGATAGGTATGATGGCCCAGTGTCCCCAATAGGTAAGTGTCATAGTCCAGTGTCCCTAAACCAGTGACTCAATAAGAAGGGGTGTCCTTCAAATATTTGGCCTTGTGTAATAGGTAGGTGTTACATAGTTACATAGTAGGTGAGGTTGAATAAAGACAATAGTCCATCCAGTTCCCCCTGTGTAGGTGTGTGTGGCCGTAATCATCTCTCATACCCCTGAATGTTCTGATCCTTGAGATGTACATATAAGAGTCTTTTGAAAGCCACCATACTTCCCGCAGAAACCACCTCTTGTGATAGAGAATTCCACAATCTTGTAGCCCTAACAGTAAAGAACCCCCTGCATTGCCTGAGGTTAAAACGCTTCTCCTCTAATCGCATTGTATGCCCTCAAGTCCTCATGCAATTCCTTCGAATGAACAGCTTTTTTTCTAAGCTGAGATCCCCATTGAGATATTTATAAATTGCTATCATGTCCCCCCTCAGACGTCTCTTCTCCAGGGAGAATAAATCAAGCGATTGCAGACGCTCTTCGTGTGATGGTCCAGTGTCCCCAATAGGTAGGTGTGATGGTCCAGTGTCCCCAATAGATAAGTTTGATGGTCCATTGTCCTCAGTAGGTAGGTGTGATGGTCCAGTGTCCCCAATAGGTAGGTGTGATGGTCCAGTGTCCCCAATAGATAAGTCTGATGGTCCATTGTCCTCAATAGGTAGGTGTGATGGTCCAGTGTCCCCAATAGGTAGGTGTGATGGTCCAGTGTCCCCAATAGATAAGTCTGATGGTCCATTGTCCTCAATAGGTAGGTGTGATGGCCCAGTGTCTCCAATAGGTAGGTGTGATGGTCCAGTGTCCCCAATAGATAAGTCTGATGGTCCATTGTCCTCAATAGGTAGGTGTGATGGTCCAGTGTCCCCAATAGGTAGGTGTGATGGTCCAGTGTCCCCAATAGATAAGTCTGATGGTCCATTGTCCTCAGTAGGTAGGTGTGATGGTCCAGTGTTCCCAATAGATAAGTCTGATGGTCCATTGTCCTCAGTAGGTAGGTGTGATGGTCCAGTGTCCCCAATTACTAAGTGTGTTGGTCCAGCATCCCCAAACCAGTGACTCAATAAGGATGGGTGTCCTTCAAACATTTGGCCTTGTGTATCAGGTAGGTGTGATGGTCCAGTGTCCCCAGTACATAGGTGTGATGGCCCAGTGTCCCCAATAGGTAAGTGTGATGGCCCAGTGTCTACAATAGGTAAGTGTGATGGCCCAGTGTCTACAATAGGTAGATGTGATGGTCCAGTGTCCCCAATAGGTAGATGTGATGGTCCAGTGTCCCCAATAGGTAGATGTGATGGTCCAGCATCCCTAAACCAGTGACTCAATAATGATTGTCCTTCAAGCATTTGGCCTTGTGCAATAGGTAAGTGTGATGGCCCAGTGTCTACAATAGGTAAGTGTGATGGCCCAGTGTGCCCAATAGGTAGATGTGATGGCCCAGAGTCTCCAATAGGTAGATGTGATGGCCCAGTGTCCCCAATAGGTAGATGTGATGGCCCAGAGTCTCCAATAGGTAAGTGTGATGGTCCAGCACCCCCAAACCAGTGGACTTGTCCTTCAAACATTTGGCCTTGTGCCATAGGTAGGTGTGATGGTCCAGTGTCCCCAGCCCTGTGGCCAAATAGTGTATATGGCAGAGGAATACAAACCCTGAAATGTACAATCAGTACCAGAAGTTGCCACCAACGCATTTCAGAGCTCCATCCCTCCTAAAGAAAAGGCAGGGCCCTGAAACACACCAGTAGAGAAGTCTAGCTACCGTAGTTCAGTTAGTAGAATCCAGCCTGGTTTTTCTTTTGTTAAATCCCCTCCTATAGTAGTTATTGGGGTCTCCGGGTGGCACACCACTGCGATGTCACATGACCTATACTCCTGATTCATTCTGGAACCTGACTGGCGCTTTCCAGTGCGCTCTGCATCCATTGGTACATTCAGACTTGGTTTTTATTGTTGGCAATCACATTTCTGTTCAGAACTCACCAGGTAAAGGTTCCGCAGGTTCGGCAGGTAAAGTCCGGCTGTGCTCTGCAGCCGATTGGCTCGTAGTTCCAGAGTGTGCAGACTGTATAGTTTTATGCATTCCAGACTCTCCAATGTATGCAGTTTATTCCCTGATGAGACATAGGCAAGTCAGGAAGGTAAGTAGGCACAAACATAAGAGATGTTAGTTCCTGTATTTAGGGTTCACACCTGAGCTCGAGCACCACAACTTTTTGCCATATTGTTTGTAATATATTTATAGCTCCATCTAGTGGCTATAATGTGGCATTGTTTCTGAAATACCTCAATCAGAAGAAATACTGCATTATGACCACTAGATGGAGCTGATGATCATAGGAAATAGTTATATTACAAACAATACGGCAAACATTCGTGGTGCCCATGTGAATGGTTAAGACTAGGGATAGACCGATATGGTTTTTTCAGGGCCGATACCGATACCAATATTTTGGTCGTAACGTATCGATATGGGCCGATATTTTATACATTTAAAGTTTTGAAAAATAAAGACAGTTTTTGACACAAATCTGGTACTGAACATGTTCATTTTTGTTTAATGCTTAATGGCTGGCTAGCACCCTGTGGTGGATGGCTGGCTGGCACCCTGTGGTGGATGGCTGGCACCCTGTGGTGGGTGGCTTGCTGACACCTTGTGGTGGATGGGTGGCTGGCTGGCTGGCACCCTGTGGTGGGTGGCTGGCTTGCACCCTGTGGTGGGTGGCTGGCTTGCTGACACCCTGATGTGGGTGGCTGGCTGGCACCCTGATGTGGGTGGCTGGCACCCTGTGGTGGGTGGGTGGCTGGCTGGCACCCTGTGGTGGGTGGGTGGCTTGCTGACACCCTGTGGTGGGTGGCTGGCTGGCACCCTGTGGTGGGTGGCTGGCTGGCTGGCACCCTGTGGTAGGTGGGTGGCTGGCTGGCACCCTGTCTGTGGGTGGTTGGCTGTCTGGCACCCTGTGGTGGGTGGGTGGCAGGTACAGGGCCTGTGGGTGGCTGTCTGGCTCGCTGGTACAGTGCCTGTGGCTGGCTGGCTCACTGGTACAGTGCCTGTGGCTGGCTGGTACAAGACCTGTGGGTGTGGGTGGCTGGCTGGCACTGGGCTGCTGTGGGTGGGTGTATGGCTGTGATACACTCCCGTGAGACTAGTCCTGACTCCAGACGAATCTGTCCAAGGCGAGGGAGGCGGCCTAAGAAGGCGGAATGATGTCACAAAAATATCGGCAATATCGGCCAGTTCCGGGGCCGATACCCATATATCGGGGAAAGTGCATATCAGCCGCCGATATATCCTTAGTTAAGACACCCACACAGCGAATGTCTTTATACACAGACCCCCCCCCCAGGTGGTTTTCTAGTGTATTTTTATGTGTGCTAGTAGGTGTTTTCAGGCTTTTTTGTTTTAGCCAATATAAAGTGAGTTACATATTAATTACACAGGTTCTGTGGCTGATTAAGTCCCGGTTCACATCAGTGCAATGACAGACATCGCATGTGAATCGGAGCGCACTGCTCTGCAAATCACATGCGATGTCTGTGCGATGCAAATACAGATTTTACAGATTGTATGGCTGAATTCGCATCGCATTCGGACACATGGGTCCGCAGCAGAATCGGATCGCATTCACACCTATGTGATCCGATTCTTGTCTGAACTGACAGTTCGCACTGCGATATGCGAACTGATCTGGGGGTGTCGTTACCTTTGTATTGGCACCCCCAGCGATTTGCATATGGCAGTGTGAACTGCCTGCGATTTGAATGTGATGCGTTAAACCGCAGTGGATTTGCAGGGTTCCCGCATCGCATATGTGTGAACCGGGATTAAAGTGGTAATTAAACTCACTTGGTGCCTTATGTGCATTATATCCGCCTCAGAACCCGTGTGATTAATATGTGTCCTGGAATAAAGGAATGAGGTGGCAACCCTAATGCCAAGGTATGTTTAACCACTTGCTGTATGCCGGTTCGCAGGAGCGCTACCGGGGGCGCGCCCCCGCCCCTATTAGGCAGTGGGGAAGCGACGGGGCCGGCCACCACCAGTGATCGCTCCCCGTGAAGAGAGAACAACTGTCGGATGTTGTAAACACAGCTGACCGTTGTTCTCTCTGGAATGATCACAGAGCGCCTTCTATATAGGATCACAGGTCTCTATGGTCATTCCACAAGCCCCACCCCCATACAGTTAGAAAGCAACCCCTAGGCTCACACTTAACCCTTTGATCACCCCTGGGTTAACCCCTTCACTGCCAGTGTCATTATTAGAGTGACAGTGCATATTTTTAATCTACTCGCCATTACCGAAGCGTCTTCTGCTGCCCTATCCCAAGGTGGTCTTTTCTGAACTCCCTCCCCCAGACCCTGTGGATGCAAGGGAGGGGGTGTTGGGATCCTTCTGGCCCCACATAGCACCTTTCAGGTACTTCACCCACCTCCCTCTCTGTCACTCTCCTCATTTGAGGTACACTGAATTCGTCTTTTCTCTCCAGTTTCTCTAAGGATAGCTGTGATCTACCGCCCTCCTGGACCAGTATCAACCTTTCTTGATGACTTCTCTGCCTGGCTACCCTACTTTCCCTCTTCCGAAATCCCCACAATCATTTTTGGAGACTTCAACATCCCTATTAATACTAACACTCCTACCACTTCCAAACTTCTCAGTCTAACCATAGGCGTGCACACAGGGTGTGCCGGGTGTGCCTGGGCACACCCTAATCACCTAGGGCACATTAGCATTATTGCTCTGTTTGCCAGTGAGGAGATGGGAAAGATCTCCCTCTGACTTGCTCTGCCATAAGAGAAGTGCCTACGCACTTCTATTTCACTGTGCCAGCAGGGAGAGTAATGTACCGGGGGCCATATACATGTAGGCACAAACATGCATGTGTATTGAAACTTTGGGGTGCACACCCTAATGCAATAGGCTGCGCACACCTATGAGTCTAACCTCCTCCTTTGACCTGAAGCAATGGATACACGCTTCTACTCACTCTGAAGACAATATCCTTGACCTCGTTTTCTCCCACCTATGCACTCCGCACAACCTCTCCAACTATCCTTTCCCTCTCTCTGATCACTACCTTATTAGTTTCACTCTCTCCCTCTCCTCCACCTCCTCTCCCTCCAGCTACCTTACCGTTACCCGCAGAAACCTACGCCATCCCAACCCTCAAAAAAAAAAAAAAAAAATCGCACTCCTGTCTTGCACCAACCTAGCCACTTCTGTCTACAACGCTTCACTCTTAGCCTCCCTGGACACACTGGCCCCCCTAAGTCTCAAAATATTAACCTAATCACTCTTTTCGTTCCTCTCAAAACCTCCTGCTCTCTAGCTCCCTCGTCATCTCCTCCCATGCTCGCCTCCAGGACTTTTCCAGAGCCTCTCCAATCCCATGGAACTCCTTACCCCAATCTGTCCAATTATCTCCTACTTTATTAGCTTTTAGACGATCCCTGAGAACCCTCCTCTTCAGAGAAGCCTATCCTACCCACAACTAACAACTATACTTCCATTGTCTCCATAAGCTCATTTCCCACAGTTATCGCTTTCCGTTTCACCTGACCCTTCCTATCTCTGGGTTGCAAGCTCTAACTAGCAGGGCCCTCTAATTCCTCCCGTATTGAATTGTATTGCAACTGTATTGTCTTCCCTCATATTGTAAAGCACTGCGCACACTGTCAGCACTATATAAATCCTGGTCCCCAAGAAGACGTCATCTATGACGAAACGTGCCGGGAAGGCGTGCTGACGTCACCACGTGATACCCGGAAGTCGGGCGGCGGTGTTTTCTAGATCCTGCCGATACAAGCGCTGTTCGTTTACATACATGTGAGTGTTTTACCATTAAAATAAATGTGCGTCTTTACATACTTTACTATGGTGGCTACTATTCTTTCATGACCATTGTTGGATTGTGGATTGCCCGGATCTATGTGCTGCGGTGTCTATCATCTTGCTGGTCTGAGTGGAGTTGCCAAGGGTCCTGGTTTGAGCTGATTGGATATACTCTCATGAGTGATATATGCCTGATTATAGCCTTCATCTGGTAAGCGCATTAGCGTGATACAATTCTCAGCACGGTGGAAAGAATATTATTTAGCGGTGGAGGATTCTGTCCTTGAACACTAATTTATTCATCTTCGGACTCTTTATTCTGTAATGGACTTTGTGTTCCATTGAATTTATTACACTTATTTGGAGTCACTTCTATTGATCTGTTTGAATGCACGATTATTTGATAGCTTATTGCTATCTCTTAGAGTTATTATTCACTATATTGTTTTATTACATATATCATTTAGCGCAGCTTTACCCCTTTATAAATCCTGTATAATAATAATATAGAGGGGGTGTCAGCAGAGCGTCTCCTATGGTGTGACCATCACTCACGAATGAGGTTGAGGGTCTCCAGCTGTGGGTGGGAAAACCCATGGAGGATCTGTAGGTTGTTAGAGGCCAGGCTGGCTATTTGTAGGTACGGTAGTTCTCCCAGACCGTGGGCACTAACCAACTGATTCCTCCTATTGGCTCCCAGTCCTGCTCCTCCCTCTTTTACTGTTAGTGCTGATATATAGGGGGGTGCCAGCAGAGTGACTCCTATAGTGTGACCATCATTCTTAAATGTGGTTAAGGGTGTACAGCTATAGGAGGGACAGCCAATGGAGGTTCTGTAGGGTGTTGGAGGCCAGGCTGGCTATTTGTAGGTAGGGTAGTTCTCCCAGGTTGTTGGCACTAACCAACTGGTTCCTCATATTGGCTTCCAGTCCTGTTTCTCCCCCTTTCAATGTTAGTGCTGATGTATAGGGGGTGCCAGCAGAGCGTCGCCTATGGCGTGGCCGCGTGACCATCACTCACCCGTAAGGTTGAGGGTTTGCAGCTGTGGGTGGAAAATCCCATGGAGGTTCTGTAGCTTGTTGAAGGCCAGGCTGGCTATTTGTAGTTGGCACTAACCAGCTGGTTCCTCCTATTGCCTCCATGTCCTGCCCCTCCCTCTCTCATTGTTACTGCTTATGGATAGGGGGGTGCAAGAGGCTGACACCAAGTTAAATTGAGGTACTGACATCATATATGACATTTTTGTAGGGCCAGCAGCTGAGAAACCCCAGCAAAGTGGCTCCTATGGAGTGACCATTACTCACCCATGAGGTTAAAGGATTCCAGCCGTGGGTGGGAAAGCCCATGGAGGTTCTGTAGGGTGTTGGAAGCCAGGCTGGCTATTTGTAGGTAGGGCAGTTCTCCCAGGCCATTGGCACTAACCAGCTGATTCCTCTTATTGGCTCCCAGTCCTGCCACTCCCTCTCTCCTTGTTAGTGTGGATGCATAGGGGGTGCAAGAGGCTAACACCAAGTTAAATTCAGGTTTTGGACATTTTTGTAGGGCCAGCAGCTGAGACACTCCAGCAGAGCAACTCCTATGGTGTAACCATCACTCACCCATGAGGTTAAGGGCTTCCAGCCACGGGTGGGAAAGCCCATGAAGGTTCTGTTGGTTATTGGAGGCCAGGCTGGCTATTTGTAGGTACGGTAGTTCTCCCAGACCGCGGGCACTAACCAGCTGGTTCCTCCTATTGGCTCCCAGTCCTGCCCCTCCCTCTCTCATTGTTAGTATGGGGGGGGGGTTCAAGAGGCTGACACCAAGTTAAATTCAGGTACTGACATCATATATGACATTTCTGTAGGGCCAGCAGCTGAGAAACCCCAGCAAAGCGGCTCCAATGGTGTGACCATCACTCACCCATAAGGTTAAGGGATTCCAGCCGTGGGTGGGAAAGCCCATGGAGGTTCTGTAGGTTGTTGGAGGCCAGGCTGGCTATTTGTAGGTAGGGTAGTTCTCCCAGGCCATTGACACTAACCAGCTGGTTCCTCTTATTGGCTCCCAGTCCTGCCCCTCCCTCTCTCATTGTTAGTGCTGATGTATAGGGAGGTGCCAGCAGAGTGGCTCCTATGGTGTGGCCATCACTTATGAATGAGGTTGGGGGTCTTCAGCTGTGGGTGGGAAAGCCCATGGAGGTTCTGTAGGTTGTTGGAGGCCAGGCTTGCTATTTGTAGGTACAGCAGTTCTCCCAGACCGTGGGCACTAACCAACTGATTCCTCTTATTGGCTCCCAGTCCTGCCCCCCTCTCTCATTGTTAGTGCTAATGTATTGGGAGGTTCCAGCAAAGTGCCCCCTATGGTGTGATCATCACCCACCAATGAGGTTGAGGGTCTCCAGCTGTGGATGGGAAAGCCCATGAAGGTTGTTGGAGGCCAAGCAGGGTATTTCTAGGTTGGGTAGTTCTCCCAGCACTAACCAGCTGGTTTCTCCTATTGGCTCCCAGTCCTGCCCCTCCCTCTCTCATTGTTAGTATGGGGGGGGGGGGGGGTTCAAGAGGCTGACACCAAGTTAAATTCAGGTACTGACATCATATATGACATTTTTGTAGGGCCAGCAGCTGAGAAACTCCAGCAAAGCGGCTCCTATGGTGTGACCATCACTCACCCATAAGGTTAAGGGATTCCAGCCGTGGGTGGGAAAGCCCATGGAGGTTCTGTAGGTTGTTGGAGGCCAGGCTGGCTATTTGTAGGTAGGGTAGTTCTCCCAGGCCGTGGGTACTAACCAACTGATTCCTCTTATTGGCTCCCAGTCCTGCCCCTCCCTCTGTCATTGTTAGTGCTGATGTATTGGGAGGTGCCAGCAAAGTGCCCCCTATGGTGTGACCATCACCCACCAATGAGGTTGAGGGTCTTCAGCTGTGGATGGGAAAGCCAACGTAGGTTGTTGGAGGCCAGGCAGGGTATTTCTAGGTTGGGTAGTTTTCCCAGCATTAACCAGATGGTTCCTCCTATGGTTGGGGGTCTTCTGCTGTGGGTGGGAAAACCCATGGAGGTTCTGTAGGTTGTTGGAGGCCAGGCTGGCTATTTGTAGGTAGGGTAGTTCTCCCAGGCCGTGGGTACTAACTAACTGATTCCTCTTATTGGCTCCCAGTCCTGCCCCTCCCTCTGTCATTGTTAGTGCTGATGTATTGGGAGGTGCCAGCAAAGTGCCCCCTATGGTGTGACCATCACCCACCAATGAGGTTGAGGGTCTCCAGCTGTGGATGGGAAAGCCAACGTAGGTTGTTGGAGGCCAAGCAGGGTATTTCTAGGTTGGGTAATTTTCCCAGCACTAACCAGATGGTTCCTCCTATTGGCTCCTGGTCCTGCCCCTCCCTCTCTCATTGTGTGTATGTGGGGGGGGGGGGGGGGTTCGAAAGGCTGACATCAAATTAAATTCAGATACTGACATCATATATATGACATTTTTGTAGGGCCAGCAGCTGAGAAACCCCAGCAAAGTGGCTCCTATGGTGTGACCATCACTCACCCATAAGGTTAAGGGATTCCAGCAGCGGGTGGGAAAGCCCATGGAGGTTCTGTAGGTTGTTGGACGCCAGGCTGGCTATTTGTAGGTAGGGTAGATCTCCCAGACCGTGTGCACTAACCAGCTGGTTCCTCTTATTGGCTCCCAGTCCTGCCCCTCCCTCTCTCATTGTTAGTGCAGAAGTATAGGGAGGTGCCAGCAAAGTGCCCCCTATGGTGTGACCATGACTCATGAATGAGGTTGGGGGTCTCCAGCTGTGGATGGGAAAGCCCATGAAGGTTGTTGGAGGCCAGGCAGGGTATTTCTAGGTTAGGTAGTTTTCTCAGCACTAGCCAGCTGGTTCCTCCTATTGGCTCCCAGTCCTGCCCCTCCCTCTCTCATTGTTAGTATGGGGGGGGGGGGGGTTCGAAAGGCTGACATCAAATTAAATTCAGATACTGACATCATATATATGACATTTTTGTAGGGCCAGCAGCTGAGAAACCCCAGCAAAGTGGCTCCTATGGTGTGACCATCACTCACCCATAAGGTTAAGGGATTCCAGCCGCGGGTGGGAAAGCCCATGGAGGTTCTGTAGGTTGTTGGATGCCAGGCTGGCTATTTGTAGGTAGGGTAGTTCTCCCAGACCGTGGGCACTAACCAGCTGGTTCCTCTTATTGGCTCCCAGTCCTGCCCCTCCCTCTCTCATTGTTAGTATGGGGGGGGGGGGGTTCAAGAAGCTTATACCAAGTTAAATTCAGGTACGGACATCATATATGACATTTTTGTAGGGCCAGCAGCTGAGAAACCCCAGAAAAGTGGCTCCTATGGTGTGACCATCACTCACCCATGAGGTTAAGGGATTCCAGCCGCGGGTGGGAAAGCCCATGGAGGTTCTGTAGGTTGTTGGATGCCAGGCTGGCTATTTGTAGGTAGGGTAGTTCTCCCAAGCCGTTGGCACTAACCAGCTGGTTCTGGTCTACACGTAGGCTCAGGAGATGAGGGAGAGTGCTCAGAGACGAGAGATCCCGCAGAGCATTCTGGGAGAGATCCAAGTAGCGCAGATGTATAAATGATTGCAGGATGGAGATGTCGGTGATCTCTCTGTAGGAGGAAAATGTAAAGGGAAGTCACATTCTGGGTCAGCAAAACCATTCTCTTTAATTATTTGACATTACTCTGCGCTGTCCTATTTCCACCAATCAGATTCAGACCATGGAAAGGGACAGCAAGATTTCATTTGATTGATTTGTATCCTTGGATGGATCCAGAAAAGGTCTAAATGGTTTATGTAACGGTTACATGCTTGAAACTGATATGTTATGGTACGGTATTGAATCTACTATTCACAGACACTAAACACGGGTTATCTCGAAATAACCTCTGACCTGTAAAGCATCTGATTGCTAGTTTGTCTCCCCTAGCAACGACAGTTATCATGTTTGATCTTAATTCGATCTGTATTTTATCTGGCATCCAAATATCTACTTTTTGTCATGTTCATGTTTGTGTAAAAAGTTATGACTTTGTGGGTAACTGTGGTCATTTTCCTAATGACCCTTTGCTGTGGAATTCCACATAGCCTGTAATGGACATCTGCTCTCAGATAAGGCTTGCCAGGATGTGTTTTGAGATAAGATCTGCTGGTTTATGACCCCATGATGTTTTTTTGGAGACACAATTCCTGCTTGAAACTGCAAAGGTGGGGGCTACTTTACCTTACCGGGAGAGAGAGAGGGGGGAAGGAAATGACAGATTTTAAACGAACTGTACAAAATGGATGCCGTGATGACAAAATGGTGTCCTAACGCTCGACACCATTACAGTTTACATATCTGTGTCCATATTCCATACGTTTCCAGAGAAGTGGTGAAGTTTTCAATGGAAGAGTGAAGTGTCTACAATGCTGCACTATGATTTAGGGCCCATTCGGACCATCCAATACCGGGGCCCCGAGAGTGTGCTGGGGTTCCATTCCAAATGAATAAACTCTGGGATGGGAATTGAGGAGCGTCTCCTACAAAACTTCATGTCACTCACAGGTCTTGTTGAAATGTTCATTGTTTCAGTGCATGAAATACAGCTAACGCGTTTCTCTTTGATCTCTTCTTATGTCTTTGATAAGAGATCGTTATCTCTGTACAAAGCTCTGTGTTGATTGTCAACACAGAGCACTGGGGTGTGATTGGGCACAGCCAGGGCCAGGACAAGGGGTGAGCAGGAGGGGCACTGTAGTATTATGTGAGGTGGGGGGGCACCACAAGGAGGTTGGGGGGAGGGGATTTGTGTTGGGAGGGGGCATTTGGGGAGCGGCAGGGGATATGAATTGTTCTAGGAGGGGAAGTTTGGGGAGGTGTGGTGATTTGAGGGGATTTGTGTTGGGAGGGGGGATGGGGGTAGAAGACTTGTGCTAAAAGGGGGAATTTTGGGGGGTTTGTGCTAGAAAAGGTAATGTGGGGGGGGGGGGGAGGGGGGGATTGTGCTAGGAGGGGAATTGTCTTTTTTTTGGGGGGGGGGGGGGGATTTGTGCTAGCAGGGATGATTAGGGGTATTTGTGCTAGGAGGGAATTTCTTTTGGGGGGGGGGGGGAGATTTGTGCTAAGATAGGGGATTGGAGAGAATTTGTGCTGGGAGGGGGGAATTATTTTCAGGGGGGGTGGATTTGTGCTGGGGTTATATGGGGAATGAGAGGATTTGGGCTGGGGGGGGGTTGGGAAAGGTGGGAGGGGAGATTGGTGATGGGAAGAGGATAA